>NC_092092.1:12020260-12340974 GCF_045679555.1 Salvelinus alpinus
CAAATACTGATTAGCATAAAGACATTAACATTGCTTGATTAACGGGGCCATTGATAGAGCCATTGATCATTGGAATAACACAAAACCACAGACATTTCAATCAACAGGAATGAAGTTGTGAACATGTCCTGAGTAATGTGGGTGACTTACTCTTTCTTATGAAAAAAAACAGGGGAGGCAGAGTGAAACATATTAACGAACACTAACGAAACCACAGAAGTTCTGCATTACATGCAAACAACAAGTTGCTCGGTGTTAGCCTGTGTGTTCAGTGACAGCAGGGCCATGTTCAGTCGGTAAGGAACGGGAGATAACATTTTATATGATCTTGACCAATAAGAACAAAGATTGTATGAACAGGTCCTGATGTATGACAAAGCATAGCAGTTAATCCATAATGAACAGTAATGTACCTGCAGGCCATCCTGGAACTGTACAGCAGCTTGCATGGCCTCATCCAGTCTGTCCACTCTCTCCTTCCATGCCTTGTTCAGAGTCTCCCACGCCAAGTTCACCTGGTGGGGAAAACAACAGATGTTAGAGAATAGGACCTATACACAGCAGCTGGATACGCACACTACTCTATATAAAAATACAAATAAAGAAACCATGATCAAATTATATATGATTTACCATCATTACATATATCCTTATGCAAGTCAATAAGATATCTATGAGTAAAGTATCTGTCATTTTAGGTTGCCTGTCTGGAGTACTTGAGTAAAGTGATTTGTGTTCTTCTTTTTAAAGGTGATGTTCTGATGTCATTGATTACCTCATCAATACTCTTCTTTGTGACTGGCTTATCTGGTTCACCACAAGCAGCCATAAGCTCCGCCCCCAGGTTCCGCACCACATCAAGCTCCTCCTGGAGGCCGTCAATCTCCTCCTTGAAGCTCTGGGAGAAAAGACAACTATCAGTCCCAATAAGTAACTAAACCTACAATCACATCAAACTGCATAGAAATGACATTGCCCATGGAATCTTGTTTGAGCTGCTCTAATGGTTACATGTTACATGAATGTAAGAAGCACTATTTAGCATAACAAGACAAAAAAAAACTGCACACTGCACTCTTAGAAATAAATATTATATTTAGAACCAAAAAGGGTTCTGTGGCTGTCTCCATAGGATAACCCTTTTAAGAACCCCTTTTGGTTCCAGGTAGAACCCTTTAAGTTAGAGTAGAAACTTTTTGGGTTCCATGCAGAACATTTTCCACAAGAAGGTTCTACATGGAACCCAAAATAATTATACCTGGAACCAAAAAGGGTTCTCCTATGGGGACAACCATAAAACCCTTTGGGAACCCTTTTTTCTAAGAGTGTAATGCTCCTAATTCCACCTCATAGTGAACGTGTTCTGATGCTCTTTCACCTCCAGATACTCCTGCTGCTGTTTCACTACAGAAGGGTCGACTCCAGGCTCCTCCAGCTCCCTCAGCAGGTCCTGGGTGTCCTTGATGGTAACGATGAGGGCACAGTGGTCACACCAGAACTTGTCTGCCAGGTCCATTACATCCAGCAGCTTGGCCTCCCTCTCCTCCATCAGAGCATGGATCTCATTCCAGGTGAACACCATCCAATCCAGCTTGTCTTGCACAGCTTGGAGACACGGAGAAGAAATAACAGTATTATTCATTTAGGCCTTCAATCCTCAACACCAACCATTCTGTAATATGGTGTGGTGTCTAGCAGCTTGAGGCTAGGTCTTCAGCTAACTCATGTATTTGGCTGGAGAGAGAACTTCAGCTGATTTTGATTGGCAGCTAATGTAGCAGTCCAGCTATTGGCAGCTAATGTAGAAGTACAGCTAGCCACCCAAACCATACACATCAACTACAGCTGAAGAGGGAAAACAATTGGTTGATCTGTAGTAGTGTGAGGCTACAGTTATGCACTGTACAGTGTTTCCAAACATCACCAAAACTAGCAGTGCTAACAAGCCTTTCCCCCAATGATAGGTACAGGGAAACAGCAGACAATACCTTTAGCAGATATGTCCTTGTCAGCTCCCGCTGAGCGAGCAATCATCTCTTCGCCGCGCTGCTTGAGCGTGTCGTAGGACGGCTGCAGTTTCTCCAGGTCCGCCGACACAACCTTGTTCTCTGTGATCTGCTCCCTGATCTTCTCCACCTCCACAGAAATGGAGGGCGGCTGACGCAGGCGCTCAGCGATCCGCTCCAGGGACTCCAGCATGGGCTCGATCTTGTCATGGAACTGGGAGGAGATTGACATGGTCAAACTGGCTGCCTGGATCTAAACAATCCACATCTAAGTATCAAATTGTATTTATCCAAAGTGCTTTTATTTGGTGAAATACTAAGGGTTAAGAGACTTAATCATTCAGCCACAAGAATGAGCATTCTACTACAGCAATGATGATTACATGCACCTGGAAGGACTTCCCAACAACTAACTATCCACCCACCCACATCTATTTTCAAAGTGTGAACAATCAATCAACATAGGAAAACAGGACCATTGTCTACTCAAATATAGAGATGCAACCCTGTTGAACCAAACTGACTCTGCAGGTGAAATCCATTCTGTCTGAACCAGACGTGCCCTGCCACTACCCTCAGTATTTTTGTCCTGTTTTCAAAGGAAGGATATGAATAATGTTTCCTTTCCCTCTGAGGCCGCCAGACACATGATAAGGACCATTATCCTGCCGTTTCAGCCTCAGAATTCTTCAGAGCTATGTCATTAATTTGGCACTTCATCAAACAATCCCATCCTAAACACTTTTTAAAAACATCCTTTTATCTCCAATCAGTTGCAGTAAGTGAAATAACATAAGCCGTCATAAGACCAAAGTCAAACTCACATGCACGTGCGTCCTTAACAGACACAATAAAAAGCTCTACAGGTCTATGATGTTGACGGCATGTCAAGGTCTCTCTTGCGAAATACATTTTTTATTTTAACGGGATTTCTAGCTGTATAAACAATACATCAACTAAATAAAGAAAGTGAACGTGTGTTACCTGTGTGGATTTGGAGATGGCCTCATCCAGAGTGAAGGCCCTCTGTTTGACGTCAGCCTTGAGCTGGGCGTACAGCAGGTCTGTGGCTGTGTACTTCTCCCTGATAGCGACCCCCGCCACAGGACTCAGCTCCAGTAGCTGGGGACCTGTCTTGTTCATCTTGTCGATGTAGGGCTTGTGCTCAGCAATCAGCTCTCGCATTTGCTGTGGTGGATATATGACATTGTCAGTCAGAGAAACACCAAAACATTGAGAGAATTTCCCCTACAGCTTTGTAACACTCAAATCATCCTTTGTCCATTTCCTTCATTGGTGTTACGATGATCTTAGTGCTATGAAGTTTTGTTGGACACTCTCCTTTGTTCCCACAAACAATCCTATGGCACAGATACATCAAGCTAATAGGCTTTAAGTTGGGCTCACCCTGAGCTCCTCCTGCTGCTGTCGGAGAGCTTCGTACTCGATGGACGCCAGTGGGAGCTGGCTGAAACTGGTGCGGGTCTCCTGGAGCCAGGGCCACAGCTCCTCGTAAGTCTCCCAGAACTGGCTGGCCAGAGACTGGGCTCGCTCCAGCTGCAGGCAGCGCTCCGAGTTCAGCTGACTGACAACAACATACTTCTCCAGGAGGGCCTGGATCTTGGCCTGAGAAAAATATAACGTAAAACAAGTTGATGTACTGTATGCTTCTTAAAAAAGAAAGCAAGGTAACTGCACACTCGGGTGCAACTTCATTTACTAGATAACTGACATTTCAACAGCCAGCTGCCATCCTCAGGGTCTCTGATAGAAATCTCTATCAAAGATCTGCTACATTCATGGACGCACAAGGGAGGTATTCTACCAACAACAGATAGATGTTAGGACTTCATTCCATTCTAGAACTTTTACCTTCAAGGCTTGCTTTTCCTCCTCATCCTTGCTGTTCATGATGGCCTGGCCTGTTTTCACAATTCCATCCACGGCATCCTTGTGTCTCATGATGTCCATAGAGAAGCCCTGGTTAATCAGAGGAGGATATTTGGGGTTGAATGTTAACTAACACACAGAGCACACGCAGCTGCAGCACACATCGTTGTTTACTGGACCTGTTTGTTTGCACAGCGGTGGTGGTGACCAATGTCTCTACAGGCAGATATACAGTATAGATGCATGACAGACAAACTAACCTTCTGGGACTGGCGCTGGACAGTGGTCTGACAGACAGACTAACCTTCTGGGACTGGAGCTGGACAGTGGTCTGACAGACAGACTAACCGTCTGGGACTGGAGCTGGACAGTGGTCTGACAGACAAACTAACCTTCTGGGACTGGAGCTAGACAGTGGTCTGACAGACAGACTAACCTTCTGGGACTGGAGCTGGACAGTGGTCTGACAGACAGACTAACCTTCTGGGACTGGAGCTGGACAGTGGTCTGACAGACAGACTAACCTTCTGGGACTGGAGCTGGACAGTGGTCTGACAGACAGACTAACCTTCTGGGACTGGCGCTGGACAGTGGTCTGACAGACAGACTAACCTTCTGGGACTGGAGCTGGACAGTGGTCTGACAGACAGACTAACCTTCTGGGACTGGAGCTGGACAGTGGTCTGACAGACAAACTAACCTTCTGGGACTGGAGCTGGACAGTGGTCTGACAGACAAACTAACCTTCTGGGACTGGAGCTGGACAGTGGTCTGACAGACAGACTAACCTTCTGGGACTGGAGCTGGACAGTGGTCTGACAGACAGACTAACCGTCTGGGACTGGAGCTGGACAGTGGTCTGACAGACAGACTAACCTTCTGGGACTGGAGCTGGACAGTGGTCTGACAGACAGACTAACCTTCTGGGACTGGCGCTGGACAGTGGTCTGACAGACAGACTAACCTTCTGGGACTGGAGCTGGACAGTGGTCTGACAGACAGACTAACCTTCTGGGACTGGAGCTGGACAGTGGTCTGACAGACAAACTAACCTTCTGGGACTGGAGCTGGACAGTGGTCTGACAGACAAACTAACCTTCTGGGACTGGAGCTGGACAGTGGTCTGACAGACAGACTAACCTTCTGGGACTGGAGCTGGACAGTGGTCTGACAGACAGACTAACCGTCTGGGACTGGAGCTGGACAGTGGTCTGACAGACAGACTAACCTTCTGGGACTGGAGCTGGACAGTGGTCTGACAGACAGACTAACCTTCTGGGACTGGAGCTGGACAGTGGTCTGACAGACAGACTAACCTTCTGGGACTGGCGCTGGACAGTGGTCTGACAGACAGACTAACCTTCTGGGACTGGAGCTGGACAGTGGTCTGACAGACAGACTAACCTTCTGGGACTGGAGCTGGACAGTGGTCTGACAGACAGACTAACCTTCTGGGACTGGAGCTGGACAGTGGTCTGACAGACAGACTAACCTTCTGGGACTGGAGCTGGACAGTGGTCTGACAGACAGACTAACCTTCTGGGACTGGAGCTGGACAGTGGTCTGGTCCTGTTCCAGCCTGATCTCTCCCAGTGACAACATCTTCCTCTCTGCTTCAGTAAGCCAGGCAAGCTCAGTGTCAGCTGCTTGTTCAAACTGCACAGAAAACATCCCAGTATTAAAGGCCTAATTAAAGGTAGACTCAGCAATATGATGTCAATGTACACAGTGGGGCAACTTCCTGTACCCAATGTGAGTGTGCATCAAGGGGGTGCTGGGAAGAGCTTGTAAGGCCCGTCCTGGTAGATTTCAATACTATTGTTGTTTATGCCTGTAAGCAGGAAGTCGCCCCGCTGATTATGGTAACAAAATATTGCTTAAAATATAAAATACATAAAAATATGTAAAAGAATATCTGCAGAAGTAAAACAATTAAGACATTAGGGAAGTAAAATCAACGGGTTTGGGACAATTCATCTATGATTCTACCAAGCGATACCATAACCTATTTTCTTTAGTGTCCGTATTAAAGCATATTCTTTTTAATGAGCAAATAATCAAATGCAAATGTACCCACCCTCTACAACAGTTCCTAGTGTTTAATTAACAATAATGACAGAAAACAAAGCTCCCAAAGGGCACGGATGCCAAACGAGACAGGATTTACTTTTGAAAGCAGTGGGAATAACACTTTAATAGTCCCCATCACCCAGAACGCATATTAGCATTCTGGTCAGGGCTGGTCCCCTTTTTTGAGCAAGTTTTATGGGTTGTGTTTCCATTCTGTTTATGAATTCCTGTTTACAGTCGCCGGGTACTGTGACTTTAAGTGGTGTTTCTACCTGCTGTGATTTCAGTATAGCGGCGTCTATCTGCTCCACGTGATGTGCGATGGTGTCGCTGGTGGCCTTGTAGCGATCGTTGTCCTCTGTCACTATCTTGTCCAGGCCCTCCCGAGCCCTCCAAGGGACCAGCTCCAGCAGAGAGCTGCTCACCTCGTTGAGTTTGTCCACCTGGGGCTTGTGATCCCTGGCCTCTTTCAGCAATGCCTGGTTGACATAGAGGATCCTACAGTGAGCTGTGAGCATCAATCTATCTATTCATGCACTGTGTTTATAGTCATGTGATATGGCTGTCGTAATTTTACCTTGATGTTACAGCATATTCCAAGTAATAACATAACCCCATATGACGGACTACAACTAACATGGATCACATGGCACATTTACATATCTGACATCACAGGCAGGTAGCCTAGCAGTTAAGAGTGTTGGGCCAGTAACCAAAAGGTCACTGGTTTGAATCCCCGTGTCCACTAGGTGAAAAATCTGTTGATGTGCCCTTGATAAAGGCAATTAACCCTAATTGCTTTGGATAAGAGCATCTGCTAAATTACAAACATTTTAAAATGTCATCACGACACAAACCTAGGGTTGCTACCTAAGCCAGCTGGTCGTTCGTTCTATCAGTTCGGTTGCTAGAGACGCGACCCAGTCGTTCAGTCTTTTTGTTCTGTATCTATGGACGCGACCCAGTTGTTCTAAATGCAGCCAAAATAAGAGCAAAGTAGCCGCATTTGTATTTGTTTAAGCTGCTTTCCAGTGACATTTATTTGGATACATCCATAACAATGAGCTAATGAGGCACGATTTCATCTGGCATTGAACATGTGCTCTCTCGTCAGGACACTGTTATTCATAGAAGCTAGCCAACAACACAGCTAACACAATCACTTCAAACTGAAGCTGGAAGGATTACAAACTAGCTGCACTTCGTTTTGTTTGACCTTTTTTCAATTTACATTTCTTTGTATGTATCTATAACAATGATGCCAGCTGATTCATGACTTTGACTGGCTGAAAAACGCTGCCTGCCTCTCTCTCTCGTTCAGACTCCCAACACGTTCATTACTATGGGACAGATGGAGATCGAAATTGAATATTGAAACAATGTCGCAAATGTCAGAGAGACAGACAGACAGACAATGTGCGATAATGTCTTTTTATAGTGGAGATCATGTTTATAAAGGGTCTGGCTGGGCTGATGAGACAGTGGATTGTGCAGTCAGATGGAACAGAGTAAATAGGCATTTTAACGTCATAGATTTAGCCAGGGGTAACTTGTGGAATAGACCACGGCTGGAATGCAGCTTTAACCAATCAGCATTCAGGATTAGGCCCACCTGTTGTATAAAGCAACTTAATAACTAGTCTTAACTGCTCTCCCCAACAAAAAGTCAAGCAAAAGAGGCCTATTATTACCTTCTGCCTGTCTTGTGCCTGAACGAGCTGCTCTCCTACAGGCGCCTGAGCAGTGAAGGCGGTGAGCTCAGCCTCGACATTCTTCAGCCAGGAGCTGAGGTCTTCATGTGTGTGCTGAAGCTTAGAGGCCAGGGTTAGGGCCTGGTCCAGGGTCTTAGACACGTTATCACTCATGGAGTTGATCTCAGCGTATCTCATCTTTATCCCGTCCAACTTGCCTTGGATGACAACCACCTCATCACCTATAGAAGGTAAAATAAGATACATTAATTCAGATTCGTAATAATATTAACTAGGTGTAGTAATAAACATATTGTCTCACCTGTTGTTTGTTTCAGCAGTTCCAATCCATTAGAAATGGCTTGATCAACATTCTGCTTCCTCAACTCAATGTCTTCATGTAGGGCCTGGACAAGACACAAAACCTTACCACCAACTCATCTCATAAAATCAGCATTGGGAACCAAGAAGGAATGGGACTTTTCCACACAAACTATACAAAATGAACTGAACTGAAAATAACAAAGTAGCTAGGTGTAATTTAAAATAACTTCAAAACGCTGTAAATGGTTAAAGCATGAGTGAATGTTGGGCCTGAGGAGCAGTGTGAGGGTAGTAGTACCAGCTGTTCTGCACACTGCTTTTCCAGCACGTCCGTCTTGTAGTCTTTGACGGACACTTCGCTCAGCCTAGTGTGCACTTCGTTGAGCCAGTTCATGAGGGCCACCTCGTCTTCTCCAAAGAGCTGTGCGTTGGCCAGAGCCTGTTGCAGCATCTCAGCCTTCCTCCTACAACGCTCCTGCAGCTCTACATAACTAGCCTGGCTGGAGTCCAGCTTAGACTGCACCAGCTCCTTATCGTCCACTGAGCTGACTAGCTTCAGCATTTGACCCAGGTTGACGGCCTGAACCAGGTCTTTACTGTGATCCATTATCTCCTCCTCTAATACCTGACCACATCACAACCACGCATGGAACACGCACCAGAAGGATAAACAAAAAACACACAAACAAACACAACGTGGGGGGGTGAATACTGAACCAATAAAAAACTCAAAATGTATGATGCCAATCATGATAGAAACGACAATACATGCGAAACTGAAAACAAGGGAATGGGCGACTGATAAGTAACATCAGTGACTGAAACATGAGTTATCGTACCTTGTGCTGGGATATCTGCTCTTCCAGCTTGGAGGTCTGTGTGCCAATAGGTTCAGCTTTGGCCAAGTGTTTCTCTGTGGCAGAAAGCCACTCAGACAGCGGCTCCAGTGTCTCATGGAACTGCTGAGCCACAACCAGAATGCTCTTCAGCTGTTTGTGCCTACATTACCCAGCATGCCAAGAGAGAACAGAAGAAGAGGGACAGGTAGAGTGATGAGACAGGTTCACTCCCTCAACTAAAGTCTGGCCTGGATGCCAAGATACTGGATGCCAAGATACTGGTCTCCTCAAAGACCTCTGGCGCTCAGTCTATCTCCAGATAGCGCAATTGAAGAATTATACCTAACAACTGTCATTTAGGGATGGTGGGGGAGAGTCGATTAATTCTGTCTTCAGGGCACTTATCCAGAATGCAACACCTTTGTCTGTATTGTCCAAAATGTGCAGTGCATATATGACTGAGGCAAGGGATGGCATTTTCATAGCGAAAATCAAATCAGCAGATTTTCCACGTTGAATCTCAACTTCAATAATCATTTAAATGACAAACACGTTACTTAAATTAATCTCTCAGGGAAGTTTTACAAAATATTGTTAGAAAATATGGGTATAAGATTTCAGGTGGTTGTGCAGACAGACCTGTTCTCAGCCTTCTTCAGCAGAGCGTCCCACCTCTGCCCCAGGCACTCAATCTCCTTCCCCACCTTCTCCTTGTCCACGGACTCTGCTCCCAGCTCCGCAACCTTCCCTCCCTCCTTCTTAATCAGCTCCACCGTGGGCCTGCGGTCATCCAGCAGCCTCTGGAGGAGCTGTCCAGGACAAACAAAGTCGAAGAAGTTACAAGGCCCATTCAACATGCTTCGAGGACAATTACCGCTTTCAGGGAAACCCGTAAATCTAATGGCCTTGCATACATTCAACAGAAGCTTAAGGATAATCCTTAATAATGCTCCACAATGGATGCCAATAAAAAAGATTAATGGCTAAATCATTAAAGCCTACATGGATTCTCTGAATGAGTTTGAATGTAAAAATTAGCAGCTACTGCTGTTTGTTCATCAGTTCTCTAGTGGCTTACTATCTGCTCCTGGATCTGTGCCTTGACAACTTTGAACTCGGCAGACGGAGGTTTCTGATTGGACACCAGGTCCTCTGTGTCCGTCAGCCAGCTGAGTAGGGACTCCAGGGCATCCTGGAATCTCCCACAATGCAACAGGGCCTCGTGCAGCTGCACTGACCGCTCAGCAATCTATGGAAGACCATATAAATATAGGCATCACATATATTATGATATAGGTCATTATTATGGTCAAGTAAAAGTAATGTTCAGTAACTAATAACACATTTGTAATACAGTAACAAATCAAGCTAATTAAAGCTATCAATCATTTTGCATAACATTAAGCAAGAATGCAACGGAGTATTATTCGTTAACTAAAGTTTGACCTCTCACCTACGTAAAAAGCAATAAAGACCAGAGTGTGAAGTAGATGAATAAGCCAAAGACAAGCTAACCTTTTTGTTGAGAGTGTTCCATCGTGTATTGACATCCTCCAGGTCAAGTTCAAGGCCCTTGGTGCTGGTGCCTTTGTCAGCGTTCTGGATCAAGCCTTGGCCCAGCCAGTTAATGTCTTGCAACTGGCTCTGCAGTGGATCAACCTCTTTCTGGAATACCTGTGGCCAGAGATATTACAGTTGAAATAATGAAATAATATGAAAATAAATGTTGTATTACCAGACGCAGAACAACTTAGAGCGGATGAGAGATAATGTTTTATCTCAATAAGACAGATGATGTCAGAGGTTCATAAGGGTAAGACTTCAATAAAGACAAAACAAGATATGTTTGATGTTGCTTTTAAAACCATATTCCTACCCTACGTTTTAAGAGCGCTCTCAGGAATGCATTAGTTGCTTTCAGGGTTATCTGGTCGTTATCCAAATTGGACTGATATAAGTCCTTGATTCATGCCATACATTTGCATTTTAACATTTCCACTGTAGAAAGATAAGACATTCCATTAGTTTACAAAATCCAGCAATTGACAGGATATTTTACATTTTTCAGATATCTCTGTTTGCTTATACCACCTCTCTCTGAGACAACCTCGGAGAGTGGAAAGTTTATTGAAATGCATTGGTTATTTGTGAGCCAACAAAGACAAGTCATACTGGATTATCAGCTAGGCACTTTGATTGTTCACAATCAACAATAATGTTGAGAAAATACAGCTGAGTATTCAATATTTTTTTGACAGTCCCTGAAGATTGATTGTATACACAGGCTGATGACTTAAGCCACATGCTGGCATAACAACAACCTATTTCTGACTGGTCAGCACTGCAGCTTCTAGAACGGAATGCAGGGAAATCAGTTGGTGCACAGCTGTGTAGGAACACACCAGACAGACACACAGGGCAGGCTGACTGACTAAACTCAATTCAGACCTCATGTAATCTGATAAACAAGGAACGCCCAGAGCCAGCACAGATCCAGCACAGAGCCAGCACAAAGCCAGCACAGAGCCAGCCCAGAGCCAGCACAGAGCCAGCCCAGAGCCAGCCCAGGCAGCATCCCTGCAAACACTAATAAAAAGTGCCATATCTATCAAAAAAAAAAAGTATTTATTTGGCCCAGTTGAAGATAGAAACAGGAGGAGACTATTTTTGGGTACCTGGGGGGAGGCGAAACCCATGAGGTCCATTTCGGGAAATGCGGCTATAGCAGTTAACAGGCTGTCGATCTCGTCGTCCCTTATTTCTTGGTACGCCCGTGGCTCACTGCCATTGGCCAAGCAAGCCTCCCTTTCCACTGACAACAGGAAGTCCTCCAGGTCCTCCATGCTGTATTTCCGTGGTTCTATAGCTCTGTGGTGTTGCAAGTCAAATGGTTTAACACCCATACTCGGCCTACACTCTGACCACGGCCCAGAACTCACATAGGGCTCTGGCTGTGTGACAACCACGCTGACTAACTCACAGTCTGACTGATAGGACATGTCTTCTTGCAGCTCGGCGGTGGGGAGCTCATCGTAGCTTGCTAGCGTCCTATAGACTCCATTTTGGACCCTACTGGCTGACCTCGAGGACCGTCTCCTGCCAGTCGAGTCCCTACTGTTTGATCTTGAGGAGCGCCTGTCTGTGGAGTCCCTGTATTCTCCATTAGTGATGGTCAAATCTGTTTCACTCAGGTCTGTCACACAGGTGTCATTCCCCTCCTGGGACTCCCGTACAGGGTAGTTTCTCTGTCCTGGGTGGTACAGTGTCCTGGGTATGTTGTCCCTGACAGGGGAGAAGGGGAACTCCTCTTGCCCTGAGCTGAGGGAGCGGCCTGGCTTCAGCTCCCCAGACATGTGCATGGCTTCAGAGGAGGAGAGGCTCCTGGTGCCTGGTTTCCTGGAGGCCCGGTTAGAGTGGCGCTCCCTCTCTGCGGTGGGGCTGCACAGGCCCGAGTCCTCCTCTGAAGTCAGGGAGTTGGTGACACTCCGTCCCCTCCTGCCACGGGCCAGACCATGGCTCAACCGATCCACTCCGTCTGAACACAGCGTACCACCGCGACTGGCGTACTCCCCTTCGTTAGTGGGGGCGAATGTCTTCCAGGAGCACCGGTGGAGCGGGTGCTCCTTCTTCTTCTCCCCTCCCTGCCCCAGATGATGTTTAGAGAGCACCGTTCCCGCTCCCCTGATGACGTCGCCGTTGAGTTTCAGCCCATCAAAGATGGCACACTCCATCCTGGATACCTCACGGCTGCGGAGCTCAAATGCGCTGGAGGAGGTGAGGACTCCGTTGCCACACAGGCTGCTCATGTCCAGGATGCGCTGTGTGTAGGGTGGGGTACCACTGAAGTGCCTGGTAGCCAGGCTGCCCTTGGAGCCACAGTCAATCTGCTCGTTGAGGCGGACAGTGTCGTAGATGGATCTCTGGGGAACGTAGCAGTCATCGATGTTTAGGTCCTCCTCCTCCCCTTTGCCCACACAGGAGGGGTTCTGGCGGAGGCAGTCTGGTCTGCTAAGAGGTTTCCCCATCTTAAATCCAACTGCACTGACTCAAAGATAATAAAATAATACTCAAAATGTACTAATGTGGTCTGAGGTATATGGTTTCATTGCAATTATTTGCTGCAAAAGCAACAAGCTCCCCAAAAATAATGAAAGTACATATTCTATACACACAGACCTAACACAGACCTCCCAATCGTGATAATTCAAACAGCTAAAATAATAGACCTCAATAACACTAGAGACACATATCACCCTTAGTCAGAATGGACCTCAATAACACTACAGATACATATCACCCTCAGTCAGAATGGACCTCAATAACACTAGAGACACATATCACCTTCAGTCAGAATGGACCTCAATAACACTAGAGACACATATCACCCTCAGTCAGAATGGACCTCAATAACACTAGAGACACATATCACCCTCAGTCAGAATGGACCTCAATAACACTAGAGACACATATCACCTTCAGTCAGAATGGACCTCAATAACACTAGAGACACATATCACCCTCAGTCAGAATGGACCTCAATAACACTAGAGACACATATCACCCTCAGTCAGAATGGACCTCAATAACACTAGAGACATATATCACCCTCAGTCAGAATGGACCTCAATAAGACTAGAGACACATATCACCCTCAGTCAGAATGGACCTCAATAACACTAGAGACACATATCACCCTCAGTCAGAATGGACCTCAATAACACTAGAGACACATATCACCCTCAGTCAGAATGGACCTCAATAACACTAGAGACACATATCACCCTCAGTCAGAATGGACCTCAATAACACTAGAGACATATATCACCCTCAGTCAGAATGTGCACAGGCTGTGCAATCGGTATCTGGAACAACCCAGAACCAGTCTGTCCATTGAGTCACCTGTCCTCAAAGAATTCCCTACTTGGTGCTGTTCTCCCCATTGTCAAAACATCATAATTGTTCTTTGCCCGTCCGTCCTTTGCTCCACTATAAACATCCCTTAAAAGTGTTCCTTTTCTCCCTCAAATATCTCTGGTATCCATGTAGGCTGAGGGAGAGCTTCAGTGCAAAGTGGCATATCCTGATAGAAATCCACAGGGCTCTATGAAAACAAAGGGCGATCTGAGAGGAGAGCCGGTGCCCTGCATCTCTGGTGGTTCGCCCTACAATGACAGACAGACACCCTCCTGGTAGAGGCTGCAGGCCCCGCCCCCGCTCTCTCATTATTCAGGCAACATCTGCCACTGAGGGCTGCTCCGGCACATGTTGATTGGTCAGACACTTGACCCTTTTTTTTCTTTGAATTCTCCCCTTCTGGCTCCAAGGTCCATATGACTTAACTTCTTAGTCATCTTCTGTGTCCTGGCACCATCTCTCTCTATCTCCTAAGGAAGAAAAAAATAAAACACGAGACCAGCAGGCAGCTGCAGCTCCCACTTTGGTGACATCACTGGTGACATCACCGCAGGGCTGAAATAGATCTCAATGTTTTTATTTTTTTCTCTCTCTGTTGTTTTCCTGTGGATGGTTGCTGTGGACCCTGCAGATATTCTTAATTACTCTGGAATGCTGAGGGAGGCACAGGTCCCAGGTAATTTAACACCCACAGCTCTGCCAAGTCCATGTCATGGTGTGGCTTTTTTATGGCGAGTGACCCGTTCGGGTGAGAGAAGAAAGGAGGAATGAGAGAGAGAGATAATGAGAGGAATTCATTTTGTGTTTATTGAACTGTGTGCAGCACAGAAGGCTGATAACAGACAGAGAGGCATGGAACCATCCTAACTCCTTCCACCACCAGCCCTCTCCGTGGTTGGGAGGAGAAAAAACGGGGGAACGGAAGGCTGCTAAAGATTAATAAGCGGTTAAAGAGATCTGTGGGGTTTAGAGAAAGGATATTCAGCAGCTGAATCCCACATACTTTTGACATAATCAAGACATTGAATTAAGAGAGTGTTCCTCTCTTTGCCTTTCCTCTTTCCATGGACCAACGCTGTTTCAGTTCTCCATGCCCACACTCACTGGTTTGTCATATCCAATGGGATTTTAGTAAACTGGGATATTGATCTAAGAATGAGATTTATGACAAACGGGTCATAATAAGATTTTTTTTTAAATGTATACTATGACAGCGACTTCTCTACAAAAAAAATGCCCATTCCAACCAACATTGGATAGACATCAACCAATCCAAATGACTTGCATATATCCCTCGAAACATATAGAGAGCACTTACACAGAACTCTTACTATATTCACAAGGACAGGCTTTTCAGACCAAAGGTTGCAGAAGGGCCACATTTCTTTGAGACATTATATGCTGAAATATCTCTTTCAACAGAGCTGCTCATCAGTCACAACAACGGGTGTGAATGAAACGAAAACCATTATCAAGGACTAGACAAATCATTTAATGAGACAAATTCAAAAGCTTATTTTGCTTGTGTATAAGAGTAACTAAAAAACACAGGAATAAATTAATCTCTCCAATGTCTTAGGTGAATCACAATCGCAACACACAACAGAAAAATGCAATGTGTCACCATAAAAAGTGCCCTGTCGTCCCAGAAAAACAATGTGTAGCTAATCAACTCAGATCCTTCTGGGACATTTCACGTTCCACCTTGGGGAGAGTGTATCATGGCTGGGGTAAGTGAGTAAGCTAGGCTACAGGATGAGGTCTCCCCAACGGCCCTTTTCCCCTCGTCACCTTCAGTGAGAGGAATAGCTATGATTCAGGAGATTGACATTCCTTTTAGGTTCACAGGAGACACTGATGTTATGTCTGAGTAGAAGCAGTAAAAAGACGCCCTCACACGTCTCCCACCTCCCCAACCCCCAGCAGGTTTTGTCAGCTGAGCTGAGCTCACACTAAGTATCACGAAGGCCTACATACACCAGATCGTCCTCAGCAAACCTTCCAGATCTCCTGAACAACAACCATAAGAGTGAAACCATGGACTCGGGTCCCTGACCTAAAATCAGTTCACTGACAGTATTGCTACCTTTTTATGTTTATTTCATTCACAACAGCTGCCAATGAAACCCCACAATACACCAAGTACCAGATCTACAAATACACATAGCAGGGTTATTATAGACTACATGAAACCCCTATTCACATGGCAGACATCAAATTCTGTTCTGGTCTCGGTCTAGTCTGTGTCCACAGGTTTCCGAGCTTCAAACCGGTTTTAAGACACCAATTAAGAAATACCTTGTGCTGTAATGTAATTAACTAGGGATCTTTTGTGATTCCTTATTCCCAGGGAACTTTTTTCTCAGAGAGACTAGCTAGTGGCATGAATGAGTACAACGTTGATTTTCCGCTAGCAGCTGACGTGTCTGTGTGCAGGACTACCCAACGAGACAGAGAGAGGACAATGAAAGGGTGAGAGGGTGAGAACAACCAGCATGGAACACGTTGCTCAGCAACAGCTGGTACTATTTCATGTTATGGAATGGTTCATGGTCACCCATCAAACCCTCTTAACTAGCACAAATGTACATTATTTAAATTCCACCTACCATTCAGACCATTAATTACAGGTCTACTAGACCTATAATTTGATTTGACATTTTAAGGTATTTATCTAAAGGCTGATGTTTGTGAATGTACAACATTAAATGAATTCCTTAGGCCCATATATAGATGTGTGTAATGCTGTACTATGAAACATGTAATACAATGTTTTGCTATGACACGTTCAGCCCATGAACAACCATTAAAATTGTCCCAATCTGAATTTAGCTTAATCCCCCTCCAACTCTCACAGCATTTACAGGCTTTTAGAGCGCTTTCTATCCAGCTATAAGTCTTGGTAATGAGTATCCCTGTTTTACTCATCACTGATATTTCAACAAAATATAATATTATGACACAATGATGCTGTTGTTGGTGTTTTATTAACATTCCCTCTCATCTCTCGTATTAAAATAATGTGTTCATACAGAGCCTACTGTAAATTCTTGTTTTTATACATCCAAGCTACATGGTGTAAATCGAAGAGAAACTTGACTGAGGAGAGAAAAACTGTAAATACAAAAACAACCGTGTTGAATGAGTACAATCTCCTCGTAGTGGTTCATGTGTTTGTTGGAGAAGGAGTCTGTGGAGGTCTGTATGTGTACGGGAATGAAGTTTGCACTGCAGGAATATAGTTTCTGGCTACTGTTCTGGCTCCCTTTCCATCTCCGTAGAACCCAGATAACCCTACTGGATATTGTTGATGTTAACAGCAGTGGTATGATATACGGTAATCAAATCAAATCAAATTTTATTGGTCACATACACATGGTTAGCAGATGTTAATGCGAGTGTAGCGAAATGCCACCTCAAGATGTTCCACAGCCAGAAAAGTAATGTCCTGTGTAGTGTTAAATTCAACAAGGGGAAAGTTCAGGGAAGTAGATACAGAAAAGTAATGTCCTGTGTAGTGTTAAATTCATCAAGGGGAAAGTTCAGGAAAGTAGATACAGAAAAGTCATACACACCATCTAAACACATCCACAGACAGAATTTAAGACTCCATGTCCGCTTCTTTCAAACACATAGGAGGAGAAACAGATGCTCAAACACCAGTCAATTAGCAGGTAGGGCTATATAATGAGACAAAGCACTTGTTCCCTCTTTCATGCCAATGAGTGAGTGACCACTGACCAGGCCATTCTTAAAGGGGAGGAGAAGGAAAGGGAGAGGGGAGTAAGAGTCAGTTACCCTGAGCCGCTGCAACATACAACATCCCACTGGTCCCGAGCTGGCCCCTGGGTCGCCCGTCACCCACCCACCCACCACAATGGCTGCTGGGCCAGTCAGAGCTCTTTTGTCTGGACCAGATGCTCAGCGACATACTGAGGGATCCACAGACGGAGGGTCACGCACAAGGCCACCAGACCCAGCAGAGACCTAGAGAGCCCCTGCTATTTAACTTCCAATACCACTGGTCCCGTGTGGCTCAGTCAGTAGAGCATGGCACTTGCAATGCCAGAGTTGTTAGTTCGATTCCCACGGGGGACCAGTATGAAAATGTATGCGCTCACTATTGTAAGTCGCTCTGGATAAGAGCATCTGCTTAATGGGTTAATGCAACATCCCCAAAATAACTTATTGCATGAAGAAAGTCACGTGGATTTCCAGAGAGGACAACAGAGGCATAGTGGGTCTAAGGGAGGGTTCAGACACACCAATAGCGTTTGCTGGCCGAGAGTACTTAGGAAGTGTGCGCCAACGTTGAATAGAGTGAAAAATGTCATCAGTGGGTGGTCCCTAAAACACAGCATGCTGAAACGATCGACAGACGAATGCTAGATCCACATTTTGTGCGAGCCTTGAAATGGTCAAATGGTGTAATGGTTTTCTAATGCACTTTGTTTATTGATGTATTGTGTCATTACTGATTACCTGCTTTTAAATTACTTGGATTTAATGTGGTACCTATTTTACTCCAGGTGTTACAAGAGGCTGTCAGACACTACATAATGATATGTGTTATTAATGGTTACTTTAGGGCAGTGCTGTATGTAAGGATGATATCTCTCTGGCAGGGTTATGTCATCCGATTGAGTGGTGGGGCTGGTGAAAGTGATCCCGCTAGAGTACAATAGTATAGCATGTGCTGTAATAACATGATACTATAATGTAGCCAATGTGTGAGACATGAAATGGAAAATTCATGGACATTCTTTTCCATCATTAAAAACCAAGAGGATTCACCATGTGTTGGCAACCAAGACTGATAATACAGTAAATGCCTAGGAATTACATTTACTTGGCATCTTACCTTGAAAGCTTCCAGCTGTTGGTTGATGACATCAGTCTCCATGCCAAGTGACCCTTGACCTTCCTCCTTGACCTCAGCCCCGCCCAGTTTGTTGGTGAACTGCTGTAGCTTGGAGTAAAGCTCAACCAGACGGGTGAGTGTGCTCCCCACCTCTTCCCCTCTCCCTTTAGCTCTGTCTATCAGCTTGCCACACTGCTTACTCAGAGCATCCAGGTCTCTCTTCAGCCCCAGCAGGTCTGGGGAGGCCTCAGTCTCCAGCATCTTCTTACAGCTGTCCCCTCCTCGAGCCGTGTCGGCCATCAGCTCCTGCAGTTTCTCCACAAAGCCCTTGATGCTGCCCTGCTGCTCCTTAAGTGTGATCAGGTCGCGGCCCACAGAAGCCATGCTGTCAAGCTCGTCATCTAGGTCTGCGAAGCGGGTGAACATCTCGCGGATGTTGGTCTGGAACTGCCCGATGCCCTGCAGCTTGCCCTCCAAGGTGGAGCAGGTCTCCCCTACATCCTTGCTGAGGGAGCCGTGCTCTTTCTCCAGGCTGTCGGCCTGCAGTAGGAGGTCGGTCACCCCGTCTGCCTCGGGGACATCAGCCACCAGGCCCTGGGCAAGGCTCTTCAGGTGCTCAACCTGGGTGTTGACTCCATCCAGGCTCTTCTGCTGGGCCTTCATGTTGGTCAGGTTCTTGTTGCTGTAGGCCTGGACCCCCAGTGATGTGTGGGCATCTAGCTGCTTCTTAGCCCCTGCCAGCTGGCCCTTGGCCTCATTGTGGGTGTCGTTGAACTCTTTCAGCCTCTGTGAGATCTTCTCCAGAGACTCTCTCTTGTTCTGGACCCCCTCCGTGACCCGGTCCACGCTCTGCCCGATGGCCGCCTTCTCCTCCCTGACGGCCTCTGTGTCTGCGTTGGCCACCTCCAGGAGGCTGTCGGCTGCAGTGTTCAGCTGCTCCACCAGGCCTCTGTGTTTATCCACGTCCTTCTGGATAGCCTTCAGCTGGGAGATGGAGCTCTCCACCTCCGCTGGGTCCACGCTGAGCCTGACGCTGCCCTCCCTGGCTTCACACTCCTGGACCCAGGACTGGAGCTTCTCAGCGTGCTCGTGATACTTCTGGACCCTCTGCAGCGCCCCCTGGAGCTTATCCTGGCGCTCAGCCGAGCTCTTCTTCACATCGTCCCAGTTGGAACGCAGTGTAGCCAGCTGGCCCTGCATCGCCACCTTCTCTGCCCCGTCAGTGTTCTGGAGGAGGGTCTCTCCCTCCCTGACGATGGTGCTGTACGGTTCCTCGTGTTCACTGAGGGCCTTCTGCAGGGCACTCTGTTCTTTCAGGCTCTGCCGGAGGGTCTCCACCTGGGCCGAGATGGCCTGGGATTTAGACTGCTCTTGGAGCTTCTCGTTCATCCACCCCTGGAAGTCTTTGGAGGTCTGGTGGAACTGCTGGGAGCTTGCGAAGGCGGAGTTCAGTTGCTGGATCCGCTTCCCTAAAGAAGAGCATGTACATTAATGTGATATAGAGGCAGAGGAACAAAGCATACATTTATAATTCAGAGTGGCAATGCCTCCCTCATCATGAAATTCCTTCAATGGCAGTCATATTTTCAGACATTAAACCACAGCTTTATAGCCTAAAGCTTCTCATTAAAGAGAAAGAACATATCATATAAACAAATTAAGGCAAATTAAATCAAAGCCCAACCTGCTTTGTCCTCCAACTGTTTGAAAGGCTTGTTGACCCCCTCCAGCTGCCTGTCTAGGCCTGCTTTCAGGTAGTCCTCCGTGACCAGGGCAGAAAGCTCAGAGCAGAGGGTCTCAGCCTCTTTTAGCCTCTTCCTCTCCTCCCTCAGCTGGCCAGAGATGTTGTTAGCCTCCTCTAGCTGCTTCTTCACCACGTCAGGCTGACTGCTAAGGGCCTGCTGGCTGTTGAGCCGGGGCTCCAGTGAGGCGGCGCTCTGGCTCAGGCTCATCAGCAGATCCTGGAACTGGCTCGACTTCCCCACGGCCTGGTCGATGAGGCCGGCTCTCTGGCCCAGCTGCCCAGTCAGGCCCTGCCATTTCTGGGTGACGGCGGCCAGTTGATCCTTCACCACCTTCCCACCAGAGGAGGGGTCCTGCTTGCCTGATGTGCTCAGGATAGCAGCAGCAGCCTCGTGAAGCTGGTCAAACTGTGGCTTATGGCTGTCAAACTCGTTCAGGAGGATCTAGAGGGAAAAGTCAATATGACATTAATAAAGAGCAATGCTGGTGTTTAATAATGAACATAATGTGCAAAATGGTTAAACCTTTTCAATCTTAATAGATTTTGATTAATTCTGGCACACCTTAACATTTTGCCAGCAGACTAAAAATATTTAACATTAGCTTACGTCTGAAGTAAGGGACATTGACATTGAACTGTACGTGGTGGTTATAATTTCAAAGGTAACTAATATGCCCCATAGTGAAGTACCTGGACTTGCTGCTTCTGTGTGTTGAGCATGTTGGGGTCCATGGAGAGGGGCCCCAGGACACTGAGCATCATATCCTTCTCTGAGAGCCACTGGCGGAGCTGCGGCTCAGTAGTCTGGAACACGTCCAGGTTCCTGTTGGACTCCTCCAGACGCTGCTTCCTGTCCTCCACCGACCCGCTCACATCCGCCCAGGAAGCATCTGAAAAACAAACATTGGTCAGCACAAAACACCCCTGGAACTTGAACTTTGCACAGCCCCTACAGATTAGGGTTTAGCTGTAGGAGTGTGCCAAGTCTGTAGGTGAGGGGGAGGCCAGGTATACTGACAAGGGGGAGCGGATGTGTGGACTGGACTGACACTAGGTAAAGCGCTCTGCATTGATGCAGTAGATATTAACCATATGGAAACAGATAGATGGGATGATGCATACTGCATACCAGAGGAGGCTGGTAGGAGGAGCTATAGGAGGACAGGCTCATTGTAATGGCTGGAAAGGAATAAATGGAACAATATCAAACACATCAAACATATGGAAACCACATGTTTGACGCCGTTCCATAATTCCATTCCAGACATTACAATGAGCCCATCCTCCTATAGCTCCCCCCACCAGCCTCCTCTGCTGCATACCTATCTGTGACAGCATCTGCTTCCATTTTGCTGCTTCAGGAGAGTCTGGGTGTTTTTCAATCAGATGGAGAAGCTTCTCTCTCAGCTTCTGGAGCTGCTCGCGCTTTTGTTTCATGTCTTCCTCAAAGGCCTGAGAAAAAGAGAGATATATCGCTTGACTAAAACCATCATATATTTGACCCATTGGCTCCTCAGGCACGGTGAGATGCAAAGACTAGAGACAGGAGGCGCCTGCCTGAAACATTGGCTTCCCACAAAGCATTTTGCATATCATGAATAAAATGTGGTATTTTATATGATACCACTGGATGGATGGATTAAATCCCTACTGTAATAAAACGTAATGACAACAAGTAGTACACTGTAGAACGTTTCTATGCAGATCAGGCCTTGGTTGAATCTACCTTCTGTTGCTCCAGTTGTGTTTTCATGGTGTCTTTCTCTGTGGACGCAGAGTTCCAGGATGCTGCTGTCTTCTTCATATCCTGCAGCCATGTTATCATGGTGTCTGTCTCCTTCTGGGCCTCTGTCACCTCCTGCACCAGGACAGACAGCTCTGTAGCCCGGCCCTTCAGCACTTCTCCCAGACTCTTGTGGCCCTCGTTGATATACGCCATGTTTTGCTGTACCACCATCAGCTCTGTGTGTGGTTAGAGGTTAGAGTGTTAGACACTAGACAGGTGACCTTTCATAACAACAATAACTTGGACAAGGCACTGCTGTAAGTAGTTACAGACCTACTGGAAATGTATACACATCAAAAATGTGTTGGTGAATGTATTGTGTTATATTGTTTTGCAGTGTGATCTAAATACAGATGGTTTGAAATGACTTTTATATTATTGGAGGTATATAGAAAACGTATTGAACTCGTGTTCTTAAAACACTGAAATGCAAAAAGAACATTAAAAACGTGACATTTCCAGTAGGGAGAACCAAGGATAAGTACAGTATCCTTCCCAGCTTTGTGGAGGATTTCTAAACGTCCTTTAGATCAAGCCAAGACCTCAAACAGATCATTTCCACCTAACAAGCCATTAAATGTACCTTTGTGATGATGAGTTGATATGTTGTTATGATAATGTTCAGGTCTGGAACACTGTATTTATACATTCCTAACATGATACACTGGTAGAGAAAAATTACCTTTATTGGTTAGGTAGGCATGGTTTCCGGGGCCACCACTGTTAGTAACAGCTGGTTGCAAAACAATAAAAAACAAAAGATCTTATTTGTTAAGTACAAATGTCAATAGAAAACTAAACTCTATTGGGGTGTTACATGGAAAAGATCACTGTACTGTATGATCAGTGTGATTACATTTATATCAGGATCATGTTTTGTAGCGTACAGATGTAGGATCTTAATTTGACCCATTCATCAAATCAAATGTATTTATCAAGCCCTTTTTACATCAGCAGATGTCACAAAGTGCTTATACAGAAACCCAGCCTAAAACCCCAAAGAAGAAGCCAGTTTGCTACAGAGGAAAACAATCCTGCAGAAAATGTGAATTACTCTGTGGATTATAATTAATGGACATTTTTGTAGGGGCTGATACATCTTTTTGTAAGGCAAAATCAAGTCTGAAATTTCAAAGTGGGAATTACAAACTTCAGAAGCCCATTTAAACCTAAAATACAGTATTGCAGGAAAGTTCTCCAGGAACAGAGTGATCAAATTAAGATCCTACATCTGTACAGTGTAGCAAAATGTGTTGCAATCAACAATGAATCTCTCCATTTCATTGTTTTCTCATTATTGAATACTACCCAAACTGCTCCGATGGAGACAAACATTTTGAGCGTACCTGACTTATGTGACATCTTGGTCTTGGCTGGAGATGTGAGAACACTGATGAGGCTACATAGTGCAGATCCTTTGCTATTTATATCTTGGACAGCAGAGCCTTTGGTTGTCCATTCCTCCATTAGAGCCTGAGAAGAGATCAATCAAACCAATAACATAGTTTACACAACGCCATCCAGAATAGGGCTGCAATTTCCATACCTGCATTGAGAGAACACTGAATGATTATGTCTTGAGTGTTTATTGTGAGAGGCAGGGCCAAACAAAGGATATTTGGAGCGTTGCATCATCGAGACTAAATTGTATTTCATTTTAGTCTGTGCTTTTTCTCGTGGCACAAATTATTCAATATGCCAATGTGTTATTAAGCATCGAGGGATTTGTGTTTTAATCTTTCACGTTTGACATATTTTCTTATTGTTCGTTACCCTTTTCTTGCCTTTAATAGTTTTTTCAGTGACACACACTGTACCAGTTCATATCAGATTGGAAGTTTTTTCTGGCAGGGAGTCACAGTTATTTAGTGTATGACTCCCTGACGACTCCTATGTAAAACACTTCACATCCGTGTATTACTTTGGCATGGAAACTACTGTGAAGTTAGGGAGGACAAAATAGTAATATATTGCACCGCACTTCTCTTACTCCATTATAAAACACATTTGATGCCAAGCCTGTGACTTGAGACGTGAGAACATAAGTTATTTAAACTTTTCTATCAAGGCCATTTGAAGAACAAGTTTTTCATTCACCTCACATTGTATAAAATATTTAGGAAGCTATAGAAATGCATTTATTAATGTCTACATTTGTTTTTGACACGTTTATTCTATTACAGACACCTTAATGCATACTTTTAAATTATATTATGTGAGCTAAACATAAAAATAAATACAAATGATATGAAACCATTTTCCTTAAAGTAATATTTTGAGATTACTAATGTTACTGTCCCCACTACAACAAAACAATGTTTAAATACAATGAATTTTGTCCTTGAAACTTTTAATTTACATTTTAGAATTCCTGAGTCCCAATATGGTGGCTTCAAAGCATCTCAATGGCCAATACGTGGCTTCAGCAATCCAGGGTTTGTATACATCATTGGGTAGAACATACCATTTCCATGATGTAAATACTGTAAGTGAGGAAGCCTAGCTAATACAAGACTAGTCTGTCTGCTGACTTACATTGACTCTCTTCAGGTCCTTTGCTAGACTCTGTTCACTGATGGTTGGCTGAACCACAGGGACTTTCTCTGTCGTCTCCTCCAGCCACGTCCTGAGAGCTCCGGCTGCAGCCCTGAAGTCTCCCAGCTGGTCCTGGCAGGAAGACACCTCCTCCTCTCTGTGTCAGAGAAGGGAGAAGACAACCACGGTCACATCACATTACAGAGACATATCAAACATGCCAAAACAAGACTATCAACAGGCAAGAGAAAACAATCATGTGTAATCCTTTGTCAAATGAGAAGTATCCCCACAGTAACCTACACATGAGGACCAGCAGTTAGCTCTGCAACCGGCATCAACACTTACTTCTCCTTCACAGTGTTTTTGAAGGCATTGAAGGTGTTGGAGAGGTTGTCCATCTTACGCTGAATCTGGGCCTTGCTTCCCTCTGGACCCATATTGGCCAGTTCCTTTGACAGCATCTGCAGCATTTCCACATCCTTGGCATGTTCAGCCAACTCAGTGTTAGTATCCTACAGAAACATTCAAATAGTTAGAAGATCATTACTGAGCAATGCGTGGTTGAACGTGTGCCATTAAAGGGGCAATCTGCAGTTGTTACATCCATTTTTGGACTTAATGATATGTACCAAGTGATTCTTGAAGAATATAACTTAGAAATGCCTCATGAGCTTAATTCAACTGTCGTACCACATCAGAACCCAAAATATCAGCTTGTTATACTGTAAACAAAGTAAATGTAAACAAACACTATATAGCCTCCAAACATGGTTAAAACTATCATTGTGATATCATGGATGGGTAGTTTTTGCATCCATAGCTCTGTCTATGGGCTCCCGAGTGGTACAGCGGTCTAAGGCACTGCATCTGACTGCTAGAGGCATCACTACTTTTAACTTGCCTAGTAAAATAAAGGTTAAATCAAATAAAATAGAGTGGTTGCATTTCTCCAGCCCCATCCCTCAGTTTTTTTACCGAAACTGGGTCTTGGAGTCCACTTTTGTATTTTTTTCAACTGCTGATTGCCGCTTTAAATTAACATATATCCTTTTAGAAAATACGCTCTGCTGAAAACATGTTCAAAGGATGAAACATATTTGATGACTAGCTACCTGCATGAGCTGCGAGAGCTCGTTGACGTTTTTCCCTGGTCCGTCTGTTTCAGAGAGGGCCTGAGAGCGCTTGAGCACAAACTGCTGCACCTTCTCCGTTGTCTTCTCAAACTCCTCCACCTTGTCCTTCAGCTGCTCCAGCTGGCCCTGCTTGTGTTTGTGCTTGTCACAGGCGTCAGAGAAGCGCTGAGACAGGGCGTCCATTTTGGACTGCAGCAGAGCCGCTGCAGCGGGGTCAGCTGTCTCCACAAACTTCTTAACCTTGGCCTTCATGGCAGAGATGCTGCTCTGGCGACTGGAAATATCCTGCTCCAGAGCCTGGAAGAGAAACAATGGATGAATTAGATTTTAGAGCCATTCTAACACTTTAAAAGTTTTTTATAGTTCAGGTTTCATCATCTGTAGAAGACAATGTAGAGACCACAGGAGGCGGTTAGGGGAGGATAGCTCATAATGACTTGAATGAAGTGATTGGAATGGTATCCAACACAAGGCCTTTATTTATGTTTGATGTGTCGATACCATTCCATTCATTTCAACCGTTACTATGAGCCATTCCTCCCCAATTAAGGTGCAACCAGCCGCCTGTGGTAGATACAAATCCAGAATCAACTGTTGAGCAAAAATGACCAGTTACATTAAGGTGAAGCTATGGTGATAATGATGTTGTGTTTATTTGACTGGCAGAAAACAGTTGTACAAAGTTAATGTTTACAGTACATACTGCCTCTTTGCTGAGCACATCTCCAATGGCTGCTGAATCCAGAGGGACTTGTCCTTTCTCCTTCACACTCTCCTCTACTCCCTCCATCCATCTCATCATCTCATCCAGGCCATCCTGGACACTCAGGGAGCGGGTCAGGGTGATCTGAAGCTTCTCATTACGATCACTCACTGACTTAGACAGGTTGTCATACCTCTCCACAATATCATCTAAGAGCAGAGTCAAAAGGCAATGGTTTTGGGTCAATGCTTAGCACTGGTAAAAGTTCATACCACTTTGGAATAACAATTCTTGAATTATGAGCAACTCAAGTCAGGGGTTTCACTGTTCTCTCTGTAAGACCTTCCAGCTAAGGTCATTCACATGGAAGAGATTACTGTATCATAAATATACAGCACATACAAAGAATACTTGAGAGTCGGCCAATAGCAATATGATTAGGAATAAGGTAAACAGATTTAACATTCCAATACTACTATTTCACTCCAACATTTCTGAATTGCTATTTCACGGTGGTGTCAATGATAGTAACCACACATTGGCTGTGGCACTATATTGTCAAGTATTTCATTGTAAATATTCACTATATTGTCAAGTATTTCATTATAAAGATTTCTAGGAATAGCATTGGATGAGAATCCATACTTAGTCTGATCACTTACCCACTGTTTCATGGATATGGTCCTGATTGGTCAACAGGTCCCCCTGGGCGGTGACCAGAGAGTCAGCTGTTTTGCG
Organism: Salvelinus alpinus; assembly: GCF_045679555.1. Classification (NCBI taxonomy): domain Eukaryota; kingdom Metazoa; phylum Chordata; class Actinopteri; order Salmoniformes; family Salmonidae; genus Salvelinus; species Salvelinus alpinus. The sequence goes on from NC_092092.1 coordinate 12,047,498, forward strand.
GAGTGTCTCCACAGCAGTCTGACGACCAGTAGTCTGACCCTGCAGACCCTGACCATGACAAACACAGAGGATCAATGACAGTCAACATGACAGTCAACATGACAGTCAACATGTCTTACAGACAAACCATACTGCTCCATATAGATATATAATTTAACTCCAGCTATACTATATCATTACATAAATGCTGTAATTATACAGATTTAAAGCTAGGGACACCTATTATGTATAAGCATCTAAAAATGAATTAAGCACTCAAATACTGGAACTATACTACTGCAACTGTACATACAGTTTGCTGCACTGCTTTGCACTCTGGGGGAAACATAGCATTGTTCTGCCATGATTTTGTTACCAAAACCAAAAGAGACACTTCTACATTCTTGAGTTTCAGGCGCCTCCAATCTCTGAGTCACTGCAATGCAACTCCCTAGAGAGATGTAATGAAACAAGACTCCCTCTCTCTCTACATGACATACTTTCATTTGCAAGCCAGCTGGACTCAAGAGTGTACTGCAGGTACATCATCTATGTCAGGATAATAGGCATTCTCTACGCCTCTGTCCAGTCCAACTCCAATCGTGAACCATCCCACCCTCCACCCCTCCTCAAAGGCATACGCAAGCAAATGTACCCATGGCTAAGCTATTCGTGTCTTCGGACTGCTGGGAGGTTTGAATGTGGACCTATAAATAGCAGTGTTGTTTTAAAGTGAGTGGAAACACTGTATATGGAGAGGGGAGTCTGAAGCAGTGTAATGACCTCTAAACCCATTCAGTTCTCAGAGCCATCAGTGAGTAAACTCTGAAAAAAAAGCTGTTGTGTAAACAGCTATTCCTCCACTTGCACTCTACCTCTGAGTCTGTTAGACTGCGGTAATGTGATTTGTGTTGATAAAGGTCATACTGATTTGGTGAGTATTTTTAGAGTTTTGTCATGCCTTGGTGTCCTCCAGCTGTTTCTGTAGGGTTTGAGGGTCGGCAGCGATGGCCTCAGACTGCTGCCTTCTGGCGTCCTCCTCTGAGTTGTTGAGCCACTTCAGGAGACCAGCAGCCGAGTCCTCATACTTCTTGTACTTGTCCACCACGTCTCTGAGATTGTTGCCAAGATCATTGCACTGAAATAAATGAGTTGAGATGTTGATTGCTATGGTAGTTACTAACTTTGAATGCATGGAGCATTGACCGCCTACTCTCTTATCAGCATCTAAAAAAGCTGGACAACAAAATAGTGTATAATGAAAGAGCATATAACCTGAATTATTTTTAAGATGCAGGGTTACACAAAATCAGCCTTTAACTCTCAATATGAGAGCTCCTTTGTTTTCATTTTGTTCAAACAGAAATGCTACCCCCGTGTGGTGTGAGTCGGTTATTACATTCCTTTAAAAAAAAAAATCCATTCAATTGGCCTGAGACGTGTCTCATTCAGTGATTGATCTCACCCTACTGATTTAAATAGGTAGGCCTCCTGGTGCTACCAAGGTGGTTCAGTGAACAACGTCCATGTGATCATTAACTAGGCTTTAGCTCAGAGGGCTAAAACAGTCTTACTAGTACTGGTATAGAGTTTACCTGAGAGTGTAGGGCTTTGAAGCGACCAGCAGCTGAGTCCAGCTTCTCCTTCACAGCAGCACAGGTTGCAGTGGTATCCACCTCCAGCTGGGCATCTTTCCCACCAGGGTCCATGCGTCCGCAGGCCTTCGCCACGTCCAACACCTTCTGTCCTGAGATGGTGATGAACCGCAGGTCTCCCTTGTGGGAGATGACGTCCTCAGAGAAGCTCTTCTGTCTCTGGAGCTTCTCTGTGAGGTCGTTGAGAGCTCCAGCAGGGTCTCCCAGCTCCTCCACCTCCCCCTCGGCCTGCTGCAGCCAGCCCTCAAACTCCTCACAGTCTCCCTGGAACTTCTTCAGCTCCTCCTGAACCTGGACCACCTGCTTCATCTGCTGTTCTGCCTGGGTAAGGGAAGAGTTGTACCGTCCTTTCAGCTCCTGGATGTCCCTCTGGAGCTTGTCCTTATCCGTGGGCAACAAGGCATGGGCCTGGTGGTCCAGCAGAGCCTGGGCTGACTGGGTGGCCATGATCAGCTCTTGTTGCTGGGACAAGATCTCCTGGTGACGAGCCTGGAAAGGGGAGAGAGTCCATTCAAATTCAAAAATCTTTATTGTCAAAGTTACATAATACAGAAAATGATCACATGATAAACATCAACACTGAAATTTACCACACAAGACAAAAGATGGATATCAAATATAAAATAAAGTGGAAAAATCGCATTTCAGTACAAAAGCATTTTGTGTGACAATGTGACTTGAAAAGATGAAAGAGAAGGTCAATGCAGCTATTAGAAAAAGGGACCCGAGTCATGTGTATCCAATGAATTTAACTGGCAACAAGCCACTATGAGTCAAGCACCACCAGAGAGAATAGGTTAATTTACCTTGACTCTGTCATACTGCTTTTCCAGGTCCAGTTCTGGGGTCTTCCCTGTGGCCTGTCCTTCAGTGTCGTTGTCTGTAGTCTGGAAAGCGTTTCCATTGTTTCCATTGGGGTCATCATCCTCACCCAGAATGTTCTTGGCCGAGGTCTCCGATTGCAACGGCATGTTCCCGTTCTGTATGCCCATATGGTCTGTCTGTTCGCCCCCCATCACTTTCTCATTCCCCATGTTGTTGATCCAGTCCAGCAAACCCTCAATCTTGTTCTTGCTCTCCTCAAGCTGCTCAACAGCAGCCTCCTAAACAGGTTAGAATATAGTAAGTTAAAAGATGTTTAAGTTATATGTTTAAATAGATGAGATCTATACATTTTGACATAGATATTTTAAGTAGGCAATCATCAAGCAGAGTAACATGTGTCTTTAAGTGGATCTATCTTTTACTGTAAACTAGAAAGTTGAATTGTCACGATTCAGATCCAGACATATCGATAATGTTGATGCATGCAAAATACAATATGTTTTCCAACCTTCTCAGTCTCCTGTTTGATAGCAGTGGTCACAGACTTCTCCAGGTCTTTCCTGGACTCCTCTGCCCGTTGGTTGATAAGTTTGACCTTGCTCTCGGCGTCCTCCAGCTTGCTCTCGATGGCAATGATCTGATCTGGGGTCAGCGTAGACCGATTCTCATCCAGGAACTTCTTGGTGCTACTGATGACCTCATTCAAGGCACTGCCATTGGTCAAGATGTCTTTCTGCAAGGCCTGGACATTTAACATTTAACAAACACAGACGCAGAAAACATAATAAAATAAATATGAATTTATAAATTAGTGAACCCATCAAACAAGATTCAGTATAATAGCAATACATATGTAAAACAATGTGTATAACTGTTTATACCATGGTATTGTTGAATAGTTGTTTCTGATTGGCTTGAAGGGCATTCTAGAACGTGCATTATTTCCCTATGACACATGCTATATTTGCACTGTAGAATTCGATGGCTATAGTTCATTCGTACATGTTCTATTTTTGAACTGCTTTTGAAATTATTGGCATTGTTAAATTCGATTTTCATAATGGCAAGCTAGGGCTGATAGTTTCGTTAGCTAAACTAGCAAGTATTTTGTGAAACATCACAGCACAGTTGAAAAATATCTGCAAATAGATATCAAAACTGGATTGTCTTCAGCGATAGATGTGAGGGGTTGAGTGGAGCTGAATGGTGGGACTAAAAACAAACAAAAGATAACTATTGTAAAATATACTGTGTCCGTAAAATGTACAGTACCAGTCAAACATTTGGACACACCTACTCATTCAATGATCTTTCTTTATTTGAACTATTTTCTACATTCTACAAACTATGAAATAACACATGGAATCATGTAGTAACCAAAAAAGTGTTAAACAAATCAAAATGTATTTTAGATTATAGATTCTTCAAAGTAGCCCACCTTTGCCTTGATGGCAGCTCAAATCAAATCAAATGTTATAGGTCACATACACATGGTTAGCAGATGTTAATACGAGTGTAGCGAAATGCTTGTGCTCCTAGTTCCGACAATGCAGTAATATCTAACAAGTAATCTAACAAATTCACAACAACTACCTTATACACACAAATGTAAAGGGATGAATAAGAATATGTACATATAAATATATGGATGAGCGATGGCTGTGCGGCATATGCAAGATGCAGTACATGGTATATAATACAGTATATACATATGAGATGAGTAATATAATATGTAAACATTATTAAAGTGGCGTTATTTAAAGTGACTAGTGATACCTTTATTAAGTCCATTTATTTAAGTGGCCAGATATTTGAGTCTGTATGTTGGCAGCAGCCTCTCTATGTTAGTGATGGCTGTTTAACAGTCTGATGGCCTTGAGATAGAAGCTGTTTTTCAGTCTCTCGGTCCCAGCTTGGATGCACCTGTACTGACCTCGCTTTCTGGATGATAGCGGGGTGAACAGGCAGTGGCTCGGGTGGTTCTTGTCCTTGATGATATTTTTGTTCTTCCTGTGACATCGGGTGCTGTAGGTGTCCTGGAGGGCAGGTAGTTTACCCCTGATGATGCATTGTGCAGACCGCACTACCCTCTGGAGAGCCTTGCGGTTGAGGGCGGTGCAGTTACCGTACCAGGCAGTGATACAGCCCGACAGGATGCTCTCTATTGTGCATCTGTAAAAGTTTGTGAGTGTTTTAGGTGACAAGCCAAATTTCTTCAGCCTCCTGAGGATGAAGATGCGCTGTTGCGCCTTTTTCACCACGCTGTCTGTGTGGGTGGACCATTTCAGTTTGTCCGTGATGTATACACAGAGGAACTTAAACTTTCCACCTTCTCTACTGTCCCGTTGATGTGGATGGGGGAGTGCTCCCTCTGCTGTTTCCTGAAGTCCACAATCATCTCCTTTGTTTTGTGATGTTGAGTGAGAGGTTATTATCCTGACATAACACTCCGAGGGCCCTTACCTCCTCCCTGTAGGCCGTCTTGTCAATGCTTTGCACACTCTTGGCATTCTCTCAACCAGTTTCACCTGAAATGCTTTTCCAACAGTCTTGAAGGAGTTCCTACATATGCTGAGCACTTTTTGCTAGCTTTTCCTTCACTCTGCCGTCCAACTCATCCCAAACCATCTCAATTTGGTTGAGATTCCAGGTCATCTGAGTCCAGGTCATCTGATGCAGCACTCCATCACTCTCCTTCTTGGTAAAATAGCCCTTACACAGCCTGGATGAGTGTTGGGTCATTGTCCTGTTAAAAAACAAATGATAGTCGCACTAAGCGCAAACCAGATGGAATGGTGTATCGCTGCAAAATGCTGTGGTAGCCATGCTGGTTTAGTGTGCCTTGAATTCTAAATAAATCACAGACAGTGTCACCAGCAAAGCACCCCCACACCATCACATTTCCTCCTCCATGCTTCACGGTGGGAACCACACATGTGGAGATCATCCGTTCACCTACACCGCGTCTCACAAAGACACAGTGGTTGGAACCAAAAATCTCACATTTGAACGCATCAGACCAAAGGACAGATTTCCAGCGGTCTTTCTTGGCCCAAGCAAGTCTCTTCTTTTTATTGGTGTCCTTTAGTAGTGGTTTCTTTGCAGCAATTCGACCATGAAGGCCTGATTCACGCAGTCTCCTCTGAACAGTTGACGTTGAGATGTGTCTGTTACTTGAACTCTGTGAAGCATTTATTTGGGCTGCAATTTCTGAGGCTGGTAACTCTAATGACCTAATCCTCTACAGCAGAGGAGAACCAGCAAGCGTGAGAGCCAGTTTCATAATAGCGCTTGCTGGTTTTTGCGACTGAACTTGAATAAACTTTCAAAGTTCTTGAAATTTGACTGATCGACTGACCTTCATGTCTTAAAGTAATGATGGATTGTCGTTTCTCTTTGATTATTTGAGCTGTTCTTGCCATAATATGGACTTGGTCTTTTACCAAATAGGGCTATCTTCTGTATACCAACCCTATCTTGTCACAACACAACTGATTGTCTCAAAAGAATTAAGAAGGAAAGAAATTCCACAAATTAACTTTTAACAAGGCACACCTGTTAATTAAAATATATTATAGGTGACTATCTCATGAAGCTGGTTGAGAGAATGCCAAGAGTGTGCAAAGCTGTCATCAGTGCAAAGGGTGGCTATTTTGAAGAATCTCAAATCTCAAATATATTTTGATTTGTTTTATACATGATTCCATTTGTTTTATTTCATAGTTTTGATATCTTCACTATTATTCTACAATGTAGAAAATAGTACAAATAAAGAAAAGCTGCAATGAGTAGGTGTCCAAACCTTTGACTGGTACTGTATATATATATATATATATATAATATATATATTACACATTCCCAGTGGCAAATCTGTTCAATTATAGCCATGGTAAAAACTTGATAATCAACTCGGGGCTCTATGCATTCTCTGGAAAATAATGCACCTCCGTGGAAGGTCAGTTCCACTTCGCTAGCGCGTTGTAGAACACACCTTCCACATTGTTCATTATTTTCCATAGAACGCATAGCCCCTCGACTTCGTCTCGGTCCTAACAACACCCGTGCCAATATATCCTCCAAACACCGGCTTCTCTGGCATTATCACTTAAGTATACGATAAAAAAAGAAAAAAGACTGTAGTCGCACACTCTGAAGCTCAGATGTAATTGATTGACTAGTTAACCAGCATGTTTTACTGAACCTGATGCTCTTGCTGCACATGCTGCAGGTCTTCCACACTCGCTGCACCCTTGGTCTGCTGCTGATGGCCTATCAGACGGTTCTCTGTATTGGTCAGGTTGTCACACAGCTCCTGCAGCTTGTCTGAGATCACCTTCTGTTCCTCCTCCATGTACTGCACATATCAGAGATCAATGTTACTATGTTACACTCCACCCAACAGGTCTCAGTTTACACTACATGTTACGTACTAATCATACCGGACATTTATAGACAGTCAACCCCCTAGGAAAATGGTCTGAGTATGCTGTAAACATGCTAGCCACACAACAAGCCAGCTTTCTGACTTGGTAAAGAAAGAGGACGGGTCCAGTAGACAGAAATAGGTCATTCACAAGTGTGTTAGTGCTGACTGAGGTTGGTGGGGGAAAACGTCCCCACACTGAAGATGCATTTTGAGTTTATCTTCTGGAGTTTAGAGTTCAAAGGTGTCTTGAAGCCTGTGAAACGTGAACACGACCAGGAGAAAGGTTAGCGTTTGGCAGTGGTCAAGCAGTGATCTTTGTGTTGTTAAAAGACAAATGCAATAGAGTCATTTCTAATTAAAACACATTCAAAGCACATCATTCTAAATCTTACTTAATGAATTCTAGTGACATACAATATTATGTTATAAATATTCAAAAATATATAGAAATACAATATTTAGTTTATATGACCATAAAATACATAAACAACCACACTTCACACTCATGCTCACCTCACTTCAACCAAAACATTTTCATAGTTTTCTCAACAAACTGAAAGCGACTCTTTCCAAGGTGCAATGGCCCCCCTATGTAAAATAGTAATTTGGGTCCAAACCTTCTGCTGACTCTTGTCCTCTTTGATCTCCAGGTGGCGTTCCAGGGTGCGTCTCTGTTTGGCCACCCTCTCCGTCTGTTCCTTAAACGCCCTCTGGGTGGCGCTGAGAGACTTGAGGAGGTGCCTGCTCTGGGCCGGACTCAGGAACTGGGCATGCTCTGAGATAAAGTACTGGATGTCAAACGCAGTGTCCTCCAAATGTCTGTGGGTCCCTGACAGATTAGTCTCCATGCCCTAGAAACACAGACACAGGAGGTCATGGACGTGGAAGGAATCAATCAACACAACTCATTGGATGTTTAAATATAATGCATACATGCAGTGTGTATTACAATATATTGTGCCATTCAAGGGAAAAACAACAAACTTTTATTTATTTATTTTCGTCCATATAACCTTCAAATACTGTGTTTGACAACTCTAGGTGAATAAGGAACATGGAGAATAAGGTATAAAAATATACCTTATTCTTTTGGATCATGTCTTTCACTGTGTCCAAGTCAGATGTGTTCAGGATGTCGAGGTTGCCGGCCATCTCAGAGTTGTCATGAATACAGCCTGATAGTCTATCAAGGGTACTGAGGAGATCCTGGTATGTTGACTTCAACTGGGCCTGAAAAACACAATGAAGACTCTGTATTTACTTCGTATTTACTGCAGTTCAGTAACACAACTTCCTACAGATGTAGGATCTTAATTTGACCATCCTGTTGTAGGAGAACTTTCCTGCAATGCAGGAAATTTAAAACTTGTAGTATATTTGAGGTTTACAAAGGCTTCTGACCGAAAAATGTATCAACCACTACAAAAATATCCATTCATTATAATCCACAAAATAATTCACATTTCCTGTTGCTGCATGATTATTTTCCTGCTGTAGCAAACTGGCTCAAACTAAGATCCTACATGTGTATATCAAAACAATGAGAAACAAACACTGACCTTTCCTGTATCAATAGCCTGCCTTAGAACATAATTATTTTCTGCAGACATCTGGCAAACGTCTGCAAAAACTGGCTGCAACTCTCGAAAGGCTGAAGCCAGATCTTGGTGGATATGCGTGGGAACGAGCGCACTGGCAGACTTTAACAGCTGCTTGGTTATGTCCAGATCTCTGGTCAGAATGCCAGCCAGTGTAGAGAGATGTGCTTCCAACGACTAGAAACAGAGTGAATTTAGTCAGAAAATAGGAAAGTGACATGTAAGAAGTGGGTGAATATTGAGACAGATGCTAAATGCAAGGAGGAGAAACTTAGAAACAGAAATAAAGAGAGAAATTGAAGTAGCTCGAAAGTACTCGATGGTTGCATATTCTTTCACTGAGGGAGAGTTATGATAGTGTATTCAAGCATACAGCTGAAGTCAGAAGTTTACATACACCTTAGCCAAATACATTTAAACTCAGTTTTTCACAATTCCTGACATTTAATCCTAGTAAAAGTTCCCTGTCTTAGATCAGTTAGGATCACCACTTTATTTTAAGAATGTGAAATGTCAGAATAATAGTAGAGAGAATGATTTATTTCAGCTTTTATTTCACTCATCACATTCCCAGTGGGTGAGAAGTTTACATACATTCAATTAGTATTTGGTAGCATTGCCTTTAAATTGTTTAACTTGGGTCAAACGTGTCGGGTAGCCTTCCACAAGCTTCCCAAAATAAGTTTGGTGAATTTTGGCCCATTCCTCCTGACAGAGCTAGTGTAACTGAGTCAGGTTTGTAGGCCTCCTTGCTTGCACACACTTTTTCAGTTCTGCCCACACATTTTCTATAGGATTGAGGTCAGGGCTTTGTGATGGCCACTCCAATACCTTGACTTTGTTGTCCTTAAGCCATTTTGCCACAACTTTGGAAGTATGCTTGGGGTCATTGTCCATTTGGAAGACCCATTTGCGACCAAGCCTTAACTTCCTGACTGATGTGTTGAGATGTTGCTTCAATATATCCACATAATATTCCTGCCTCATGATGCCATCTATTTTGTGAAGTGCACCAGTAGATGTCCTAACCGACTTGCCAAAACTATAGTTTGTTAACAAGAAATGTGTGGAGTGGTTGAAAAACAAGTTTTAATGACTCCAACCTAAGTGTATGTCAACTTCCGACTTCAACTGTATATATAGTATTTTTGCTAAACTTTTATTACATTGTGTACGTGATAACAAACCTGAGATTCATCCAGATGACTGTTTAACTCCTCCATATTGTTACTCAGAGAGCCCTGCTGGGATGACAGGACATTCCTGATCTCCTCTAGAACATCTGCATGATCCTGAAGTCTGCCCACACACTCCAGATAATCCTGGGTGGAGTACTGTTGCTGGAAATACATAGTATTCATGAATAATACATAATCAATACATAATATGTCATATAAATTAAGAATAGTTATTTTTTTAGGCATTTATATGCGTTTCGAACATTAACTTACCCTGACTTTAGATTGAACTGGTTCAGCATTGCCTGTGTCTGAAATGGTTTCAACCTCTGTAGATTGACATAGGTCAGGAGCTTCCATGGGATCTGCCACGGCACCTTCAGCCTCATCTGATGAGCCCTCCTCCTGGATGATCTCCAGGTTGTGTGGCCTGCCCTCGTGAGGAGCACCGCCCAGAATACTGCTCAAGGTTCCTATCACATCGCTGAGCATGGCAGGGTCTTGGCTTGAGGATAAACTTTGAAGAACCTGCAGAAGCTGAGACTGAATCTGGGTCATATCAGATGGAGGGGTTTCTTCATGGAGGGGTTCCCCTTCCTCTTCCTCCGGACTAGTTTTACCTGAACGGAGAGCCTCCTGCTTCAACAGATCCCTGAGGAGATCTGGGCTACTACTTTTCATAAGCCCAGGCGCTGCATCTGTCTCCTCACCAAAATCACCAAAACCTCTTCCATGGGACTGTGGATTGTCCTGTATCAGGTTGATGATGTCCTCCACTGCTTGGGTCTCAGCCTTTTGCAAGTCATCGACATCTGCCCCCTCCACTCTCATTCTCACCAGCTCATCTAAACCAGACCTTAGAGCAGTATAGATTGCCAACGCAGGTGGTGGGACACTATCATGTGTCATTAAGTCTGGTGGAACATCAACAGTCATCAGATGGGGATGATTCTCATCAGCACCACATTGATTCTGCCTACATGTAAGATCTGATCCGAGGCCAAGCTTTACCGGATGCCCTGAGGTCATTTCTGATGTTGAGGGTGTATTGGAGTGAGAGTCTGGTTGAGCATTAGCGGCCATCGGTTGGGGATGATTCTCAACAGAACCACATTCATCTTGTTTAACATCTGTTCTCATACTTGGCTCTTTTGCCTTTAATGGATTTCCTGAGGTCATTTTTGATGCTGACAACGAACTTGTATCATTGCTACTTGTCTGTCCTGTCTGTGATGTTGCTTGATCAGTAATCTGTGAGAGACCATCATCAGATGAGCCTTCTTTTCTCCCTGGTTTGCTGTCACCACTCCTGCTTGATTCAACCCTGTCATTAGCTTTAGCTTCAACATTAGCGTTTGAATTTGGCAGGCGTTTATCAGTCAGTGTCGGATCAGGGGTGATTGTGCTAGATATCTCTTTAATGGGAGCAGTCTGTAACTGCTCTTGATCACCTATATCGTAGCTGTCTTTATTGTCACTGCCTGATTTTATGCTATGTACACTGGATACAATAGCTAAATCAGATAAGTTAGTCAACTGCACTGGAGTCTTTTTCTGAACGGTGGGGTTACTATGACTGTGCCCGTTTTGAGAGGATGTGGGCTCGATTTCGCCACCAACATCCCTCTCTGATTTCACTAGAGGTCGCTGAGGTGACACAGTGTTAAACGATGAAACGCCATCACCATTTATTACAGTTTTATCCCCTCTGACACCCACATCTCCGGACACTGTGCTTGTTACATCGCCAGACAAATCTCTTGGTGATGAGCTATCTATTCTCCGGTCTGACTCCTTGACTAGCTGGCTGGCTGGCGGCTGAACAGTGTTCTCCATTTTCCTTTCATCAGACAACAGATCACTATGTGATGAGCATGACACGCCTGAGTCACTCTGAACAGGACAAACAGTCTGGTCCCCCACTATCTCACGGTATCCTGCTCCCAGCTGCCCATCACCCGGAGTGAAGCCAACCGCCTCGCAGGACAGATCAGTGTCTCTCCTCAGAGAACTGCTACCGTCTTCCTCTGTCTGTCTCAATTCCTCAGCCTGGTGCTGAGGTGCTCCACTATCTCCACTATCGCTCAAACTGAGAGAGTTTGATCTGTTTGACGAAATGGAATTTTGGATGGAATTTCTAGACCCAGGGACAATGTCTGACAGTGAACTAGTGGGGGCATGTGAGGCACTATCTTCCCTTAATGAAGATGGTGTTTCAAGTTCATGGATGACACGTCCCTCTGTTACCTGATCTGACAGGATAGGTGATATGATCTGTCTACATACAGGCCCATGACTAATGGTGAATGAAGGTAGTAAGGCCTGTGAATCGCAGTTCTGTTCTTTGCTTCCTTCTGCGTACAAATCTTCCCGTGCATGTCCATCCCTATTCTCTATCCATTCTTCCTCATCAGAGTCATCAAGAACCAAAACCGACAGCTTTTTGTCTGTTTGATGCTGCCGTATATTCTCAGCCTCATCGTTGTCTATGAGGCCCAGACTCTGGGAATATGAAATGCTGTGAGTACAGTGTCTATCAGGGTGGATGATTGCTTTGTGTACTGGGTCTGAGTGAAGGATCTCTTCAGCCAAATCATCATCAATCATCGCTGAATCCAGTGCTTCACTCACACTAATAGTACATCCAGACTTGGGGTCATGTACACCACCCAACAGGCTATGCTGTTCCGTGATCTGCAGGGGTATCTGGGAGGATATGGAGCCTTTAGACACAGCTTCTTTCAGGGTTGCCACTGTGCTTTTCTCTTCCTCTAAGACATCTCCCTTGTGGAGCTGCAATGCCCACACATCTAACACAGTGTCCTCGTCCACAAGGCCCTTATCAAAAGGTGCATCAAGGTCACAGCGTTTCTCAGAAATTATACACAAAATGCCACCCTCTTCAACTTGGGGTCTGAGAAGGTGGGTCGCAAGTCCTCTCTCATCTTCATTGTCCCACACTACTTCTTCAGTGCATGGAAACGCTGTGGTTGTGTCAAGGATGTCTGTCAATACAGTGGCCAATAGCGATGACTCAAAGTTGGTGTCCTTGTCTGTCTCACAGCCAGGTGTCACTGGATATGTGGGACGTTGTGGGGAACCTTGTGCAACTGAGGCCAAGGGCAGGCCTGTGTCTTTCCCTGAGCACAAAGTAGAGCTTTTCAGTACTGTTTGTGTGGCTGAACTTCCTTTAGGTTGATTATCTGAAGCAATATCTGTTTCTGAATCCATTTTAAATGGTGTTGGGCTTGTGCTCATTGTGTTGGTTTGATCGATTCTGTCAGACACATCACCCATTTCAAAGGAAGGTTGCCTGGTATTTTTTTCAGAGTCAATAGATATGGATGATTCGTCTGTGAAACCGTGTGCTACCTCCATTTTGGAATGTCGTGCATTGTTTTCAGAGCTAGAATATTCCTTTTGTGCTGGCATCCTTTTGGAATCTGGTGCAGCTGAGGGGAAACTCCTGCCTGTGTCATTCACTGAGCACAATAGTGGGTGGGTTGACCTTTCCAAAATGATTTGTGTGGCTGACCCTTCATTGAAAGTGAGAGCCTCTTGTGGTTGATTATCTGAAGTTATATGTGAGGTTTCTACATCAATTTCAAAGGGTACTATACTTGTGTTGTTTATCTTCTTCTTCTTCGAAACATTTGCTTCAGAATCAGACTGCTGGATAGTATTTTCAGAATCAACTGAGCAGAATCTAGGAGTTGAGCTTTCCAAAATGTTTTGTGTGGCGGAACCTCCACTGGCTGTATCTTTTGGTTGATTATCTGAATAAGTTTCAAAGGTGACTAAATCAATTTCAGTTAGCGCTGGGCTCGTACTGGTATTTTTACAAGAGCTAACCTCTACAGATGCTTCCTCTGTGAGGCCTTTTGCCTCCACCTTTTTAGAATCCTTGGCACCTGATGTCAGGCGCATGTCTGTGTCATTCACTAAGCACAATCTGGGAGGAGCTGAGCTTTCCAAAACAGTTTCTGAAGCTGAAACTCCATTGACAGTCTCTTGTGGTTGATAATCTGAAGGTATTTCTGAAGTTTCTACACCAATTTCAAATGATGATGAGCTTGTACCGTGTCTGGTCCTTTGATAGATGCTATAAGTCAAAACATTGTCTTTAGAATCAGGTTGTCTGGCATTCTTTTCAGAATGAACAGCTACAGATGCTTCGTCTGTGATGCATTGTGCTAGCAAGCTAATGTCTTTGCCACCCACTGAGCATGATTTAGTACGGGTTGAGCTTTCCGACATGGCGTGTGGGGCTGATTCTCCTATTGGTTGATTATATAAAGCTTTATCTGAGGTTTCTAAACCAATTTCAAAGGGTGATGGGCCATCAGACAAAACAGAATCATGCTGTCTGTTATTCTTAACAGAGCTATGAAATTTCTCTGTGAAATCGTGTGCTATCATCATTTTGCAATCCAGTGCACCTGAGGGCAAGCTCATGTCTGTGGAAGGAGTTTGTGTGGCTGAACTTCCAGTGAAAGTCTCTTTTGATTGATTATCTGGGGATTCTACATCAATTCCAATGGGTGCTAGACTTATACTGCTTGTGTTCTTTTGATAGATGCTAATGTCAGAATCAGGCTGTGTGGTATTGTTTGCACAGTCAATAGCTGAAGGAGAATCCTCTGTTCCATCATGTGCTACCACCTTCACCACATTATTAGAAAATGCTTTATTGTCAGATTGCTTATAATCTGACTCCTCCTCCTTGAAGAAATGTGAAGCATGATGGTCTTTCATTGTTCCATCTGTTTCCTCGTTAATGTGCAAATATCCAAAATCCTCAGTATTGCTGTCAAAGGACATCTCTGAATCTTCAGAAATGTCTTCTTTCAATGACATGTCCTCGAAAGTGCCATGACCAGGTCCAGTGTTGTATACCTGGTTTTCAGTTGTCTCTACTGAAATGTCAACTAAAAGTTCTGCCATTTTAGTCAACTGTCCATCGAATATTAAAAGCCTTTGTCCTGATTTTGGATCCATGTAACTATTCATTGTGAGGTATGAGATAAATAACTGTTTTGCCTCAATGGAAGATGGGGTATTTATGTTCTCATAATCAATCTCATTATCATCTGTAGTGCGATGGGATCCTCCAATCTGAAGCTCTCTCAACATCAGCCAGTTAGAAAATCTGTCATTAAGATCATCAACATCAGGAAAAACATCTGGTATTTCAATGGTTTTCAATACCTCTGCTGTGTGTACATCAATGAAACCATTTTGAGTAGCAGAGTTAATATCCACTACCTCTGAGTATTCTGGTATGTAAAGGGACGTTATTTTCTGTCTATTGCTGAGCAGTTTGAATGCGAGCTGACTGGTGATGATTTGGTGCCGCAGAGAGGTGGAAATGGTCAAGATTTCACCAGAGTGAGGCCATAAAAGTCCCATGAGCCCCTTCTGTTTCTCCAGCACCAAGAGTGCACTGCTAAAGCTCATCAAATCACACTGAACAGCCTCATCCACTGTTAGCCTTTTGCCATTCTGAGGGTTCACTATACCTCCAGTTTGGGCCTGCTGGCTCAGTATCCCACTGGCAGTGTCTTGATCGATCAAGCCCTCTGACAGGGCTTGCTCTACAGTGAGCTTACTGCCTGTTTTGGGGTCGGCGATACCGCCTGCAAACAGCTGAGCACCCAGCAGCCTCAACGTGGTCTCTCTGTCAATCAACCCTTCATGAACAGCCCTAAGTACACTCATCTCCCTTCCGGATGTTAACTCTATGCTCCCATTGTGGCTCTTCTTTACTGGCAGCAGTCGCAGTCCAGTCTCCTCATCAACCACGCTCCTCTGCACCAGCTGGGTGAGCGAGACCTTCTCTGCCGTGCCGGGGTTGATCAGGTCCTTCCATGTGTCCTGTCTCTCCAGGAGCTTGACATACAGATGTGCAGGGATCAGGCCAAACTGAAAGGCCCTCTCCAGGGTCAGTACATCACCTGTGTAGGACACCCTCAACCCACCTGTAGCCAGCTGGATCTCTATAACCTTCATGGCGAGGCGCTCAGAGATGGCCCCCTCTCTAAGCGCTGCCATCACAGGGAGAGGTTCTGAAGAGAACGGAGGGCTCAGGATACTCCGGTTGGCTTCGTTGAGCTCTCTGAGCTGCTTCCAGGTGGCCTCGTCAATGAGGTTGTGATGGAAAGCTTCGTCCAGCTCCAGACACATCCTGAACTGAGGCAGAACGAGGCCAGAGGTGATGAGCTGAGCCTCCAGGAGACTGAGCCCAGTGGTATGGTCGATCATGCCGCTCTGGACAGAGCTAAACACAGAGTAGACCTCTATACTTCCCACTTCGAGAACGCCTTCAATGGTCTGAAACTCCTGTGGAAAAATGTATTTAGCATTATGAGTAGACATATTCTCCATTAAATTTCAAAATCCAAAATGTTATGACAAAAATCATATTGTTTATTTATAATTGTCATACTAATTAAATTCACACTGTATTCTAAAGCAAGGTGAAACATGTACTCACCCCTCAGACAGGCATTTGAATGTTAACAGTTCATACGCAACAGTGCAAGGCTGTGTCAGTGTGATTCAACAGCAAGAAGAAGTGGATACACTAAAAGCTGGCATGCATCTGTGAACAGAATATTCACTATCTTGCAAAACAAGAGAGCAAGTTAGACACGACACATCAAGGCTGTTATATTTGGTTGTTGGTGACCACCTGTAAGAATGAAAAGGAGATCAGCAAAGCTTGGTTTCAATGATGGCTGTGAAAAGTCATAATGAGGCTGGGTGACATGAAACACAAATGCTCCTAGACCTAGAAGCATGTTTACAGCATACTCAGTTTCATTGGGTTTTGGAAAAAAAACGAATTTCCCTACTCTCGAGAAATCTACTTTCCCTCTCTTTGTTCACAAGTAAATACAGTGGTTTTAAGATGACAATGTATGTAGCACAAGAGAAAACCATGCTAGAGCCCATATAGGAAACAGGGTTAGTCATGCAGTTGAACAGTAGATGGCATTGTTTGTGCATCATTTCTCACACCACACTGCAAACGCCAATCCAGTGTTTCAGAAGCCCTGTTTATACCTGCCGTTAACATGTGTCCTTCGTCCTGAGCTTGTCCTGATCTTGACCTGGTCTTGTCTGTTTACACTTATAAGATCTAATCACAATCATATCTAGAAATGTAGGCACAATCAGAATGTGGACAAGATCAGGACAAAGGTAGCAAGTTATAACCAGGTATAAACAGGGCTAGAGATGAAGTCCAGTATCTAACCTGCTCGGCAGATGGTGTCTGATCAGAACACTGCTGGGCAAGATCACTGTAGGCTTGATGGAGGGATTTCAGCTGCTCCTTTGCTTCCTGCTTCTCTTCCTCGGTCATCCTGCAAATCAGGACATCAGAGACATTTAAGTTCTCTTATCATTATCATATCATTCAATAATTTAAGGCATATGAAATATTGCATTATTTACAGTGCACAGAGGCATGTACAAAAGTCAGCCTTAAAAACCTCTAATGTATGTAATGATAATTCAACTCACTTATCACTGTGTTTACTTAGCATAAGCTGTGTAGTCCTCAGTGCTTCTGCAATTTTCTCTTTTTTTGTTACCATCTCTTCCATTGAAACCTGAAATAACAATGGGTATACCTTATGAATACATCTTACTGATGTTTACTCTCATCCCTTGATATGCCAATTTGTAGCATAATATTAGTCACAATAATATACACTGACGTTTCACAAAACGTATTTAATTGGGTTTTGTGCTGTATATTAAACTCAGATATCCACTTCCTGATTTTCATGAATTGGATTTGCACATAAATGTTTCTTTGATTTGTTATCATATCTCTTAAAAAACCTAGTGGAAGGAGTTTTTCCTGACTACGTGAACCTGACCAGGAGAAACTAGGTCATAGCAAGTCAGACTAGAGCCATGACTTTTCCTGGCCAGGCCAAAAAGAAAATGTACCCTGATCAAAATATGATAATTTTCTCAGAGTAACTGTGCATCCACAATGTATTGCTTTTCAATGTAAAGTTCATTGAATAAAATTAAGCAGAAAAATGACTTTTCATTTTAATCCATAAAAAAACGGTTATGCTGCAAAATGTTCAGTACATTTTCAAGGAGTAGGGTGTGTTTGTAATCACGTTATATGGAAATACTGGAATGCTTGTGCAACTGTGTCACCTTTGGTTCTATTGTGAGTTATGGTTATAACTACAGGAGGGTGAGGAATCACAAGGATGGCAGAGACCAGGGGATAATGATTCAAACTTGGGTCAAATTCATTTCTGCTTATTGGAATTGATCCCAACTTTTATTTGTAATAGGGTAAAGACATAATAAGAGACTATTAAAAGCATTGTATTTATTAGAACTATGCACATACAGTAACAGTGAAAGGTTATGTGACTTTTTGCTCTTTATTGCATATTCTTGAGATTGAGCACGGCCATTAGTATATAAAATACACACAGAATTGTGGGCATGATGATATACTGTATACAACTACAATATGTGTACAACAAAAAGACAGGAGATGAAACTGTAAAGTAAATACGTAGGATCTTAATTTTATCACTCTTTTGTTGCTGAGAATTTTCCTGCACAGCAGGAAATTAAAACTTGTAGTGTATTTGAGCTTTTAAAAGGCTTCCAAAGTTTGTAGTTTCCACTTTAAAATGCTGAACTTGGGCCTCCCGATTGGTGCAGTGGTCTAAAGCACTGCATCGCAGCGCTAGCTGTGCCACTAGAGATTCTGGGTTTGAGTCCAGGCTCTGTCGCAGCCGGCCGCGACCGGGAGACCCATGGGGCGGTGTACAATTGGCCCAGCATGGTTAGGGGAGGGTATGGCTGGCAGGGATGCCCTTGTTCCATTGCGCACTAGCGACTCCTGTGGCGGGCTGGGTGCAGTGCATGCTGACACAGTCGCCAGGTGTACGGTGTTTCCTCCGACACATTGGTGCGGCTGGCTTCTGGGTTAAGTGGGCGTTGTGTCTTGAAGCAGCGTGGCTTGATTGTGTTTCGGGGGACGCAGGGCTCTCAACCTTCGCCTTTTCCCTAAATGCCTAACTTGGTTTTCCCTAACAAAAAATGTATCAATCCCCCCCAAAAATGTCCATTAATTATAATCCACATAATAATTCACATTTCCTGTTGCTGCAGAATTATTTTCCTGCTATAGCAAACAGGCTTAAATTAATGTCCTACATCAGTAACAGTAAATGCATGTTTGCACACAGTATTTACCTGAGGCTTACTAGAGGCCTCTGTGCTGGCTTTACCATCTTTGTTCTCGCCCGGTTTCACACTGGACATCCAATTCAATAGCTTGCTTACTTTATCACCATGCTCTTTCTTCTCCTCATCAACAGATCTCTAAGATTTGAGGAAAGAATTTCAAAAATGAATGTTAGGGTCAGAGTTGGTCTTGTATGAAAACAGGAAATGTGGTTATGCAGACATTCAACAACAAAGAAACCTCCAGGAAGAACCCCCAAGCCATATTTCTGACCTCTATTTGGACCATGGGGGTTGCAAAATTCCAGAAACTTTCAATAAATTCCCTGGTTTCCCAAAATCCCGGTTGGAGGTCTTCCGGAATCAGGAGAGAATAAGCAGGAAATCTGTCATTCTCAAAAAGGATTTCTGGAAAACCAGGAAATGTATTGCAAGTTCACTGAGTTTTGCAACCCTACTTACAACTCACAAGTCAGGGTTTGATTGATGACGTTTATTGTCATGTGGATCATGATGTTTATGTTTTATGACAGTTGGCGGTAAAAGCATTTAATTGTTTATTCATTGATGTGAAATATGTCTAAAAGAAAAAGACAGGTACATAACATAAACATATTAAAATTGAATAATTTCACCAGTTTACGCATCATGCTAAAAGCAATTATTCATGTCTGACTTAACTCCATATTGGTAATTATATTAACATTCATATTACTCCAAGTCAAAGAAAATTAACATGTAATTAATAATTCTTATTTTAAGTGTAGGAAATACTAGATTTTATTCATTTCAGTGAACATTTTATTGAGTCAGGCTTTGCTTTGTCAATCAAATATTCAGTTTTCCCTATTTACAAACCATGGAAAATCAAATACTGTTCACTCAAATGTGGTGATAGGTCCAAATATATTGGAAAGACGGCTTAACCCCGACACTAAGAACCTTTGTCGCCTCCAGTAGCCTGAGCCCAGTGTGACCGTCATAGACACCCTTTAACAGAGCATCCATGAAAGACATTTTCCTCTTCGTCTTTGGGCAGGTGAGGCTTTTAGGGTGAGACTTCTCATCTTTCAGGAATGAGGCAGTGGCTTTGTCAACCAAGCAACTCTGAACAGCCTCATCCAGTGAGATTCTATCATGGGTCTCTGGGTTGATCAGTCCACCAGTCAGGACTTGGAATTCCAGGCATCGAAGGCCCATGTCTTTGGGGAACAGGTTCTCCTGAATAGCCTGAGCTACACTCAAGGTCTTTGCTGTCTGGGGATGGACGATGCCATAGTAGGCTTGCTCGGACTGTTGAAGCTGGCGGGCAAATGTCTCGTCCAGGAGACCTCTACGCAGAGCTTCGGTGACTGGGGCTTTCTCCCCAGAAGCAGGATCACAGATTCCCCCAGTGCAAGCTTGGGCCTCTAGCAGCCTCAGCGCAGTGAGTCTATCGATTAGGCTCTGCTGATATCCCTGCAGAATGGTCACCCTCCTCTTCTGAGTGATATCCCACAGACCAGCCACCGGACTGTTAGCGTCCTGAACAACGACCATCCTGGAAAGGATAAGGTCTGCCAGCTCGTAGATGCTGATGAGGCCACTCCGATAGCTCACCAGTTCTGCCATTTCAAGGAACTTCAGATCTAGGGCAGTTTGGATGCAAAGCTGCCGTCCACTTTTGATATCTGTGATGATGTGTAAATGGCTTCCGTTGACATCGACAGTGGACTTTTCCTGCCACTCACTGTCCTGCTGAGAGAGAAAAAGGTAGGTCCGCTTATCTATGTGGTTGCCCTTAAAGGCTTGATATGGGGACCTTTCCAGACCAAGAGCACTGTTGATGACTGATAATCTGTGAGAACTAGAAAAAGAAAAACTGGAGAGATTCTTCTCACCAAAAGGTAGGAGATAGACACCACCATCTGTGTCATACAGACACTTTTTCAACAGTTCACAGTAGTAGGTCTTCTGTCCTGAACCAGGGTTGTGGAAGCCCTTGGGGTTGCTGACCGGGTCGTAGAGATTCTGTAGGGTAGCTTTGTTCAAGAGACCCTGATCAACTGCCACATTAACCGGCACCCTAACACCAAGAACTGGGTGAACTAATCCTCCAGTTGCTATTTGGGCCTCAATGATCTTCTTCCCTTTGTGCCTGTCTACAATCCTTTCCTCCATGGCCTGATATACAGACAGTGTTTTAGTGCCGTGGACATAGCCTGTGGCTGCCTGTTCGGCATCCATGAGTTTGTCTTTCAAATTTAACCCAACAATGCCCATCTCCAAAGCAGCTTGAACCGAGAGGGTTTGTCCAGTTGAAGGATCGATAATACAGCCAGTTGCAGCCTGTGCTTCCATATACTCAATAGCATACGTCTTAGCTAAAAGGCCTTGATCTGCAGCCTCCAAGAAGGATATCTTTTTCTTGCTAGACTCCAAGTAGACTCCGGCAATAGCAGTGGGTTTGTCGATGAACTGAGCGAGTGATGCTTGGACCTCTTCTAATGTGACTAGGCCAGTTTCTAACTTCTGTAATATTTCTCTATCCAACAGCTTGGTTTTGATCAACTTCCTGATACTGATGCTGCCTCTGAGTCCTTGGAGCTTTGGGGAAAATTGTAGGGAAGTTGTCTCACTCTCAGAATGAGATAATTTGGATGACAGGTCTTTGACATTATGTGAGCTTGTGCTAGTGGTGCTTGATGTAACATTTTGACTTTTCCCTGCCTGACCCTCCAGAGACACTAACCGTTTTGTTATTGCCATCGCTTCAGTTTTTTTACTCTGGTTCTTGGCAATCAAATTTTGTGTGTGTTTTTGTTGGACTGTTGTAGTCTGGACAGTGGAATAATTTGCAGTTTTCATCAATGTTTGATCCTGTAAACTGCTTTGATTGCTGACTATTTCCCTTTTGCCTCCATTCACTCTTTGCAGCTCTTCTAGCACTTTGTGTTTCTCCGTTGTTGCTATCTGTTGGCATAAGATGTAAATAATCATTAGATATAGTAAATACTGTACCTTGAGATCATTTATCTATGCACATTGAGCATGTGAAAGTGAAATATTATTATACATTTGACATACAAATATGAATATTTAATTTCAAATATGTCTTGTTTATTATCTACAAATATTATGATTTTTTTAATGAATGTAAAAAATAAGTATGATGGTCATGGATATATACCTCTAAGGACACTTTCATTTCGATAAGCTCCTCCTCCAGATTGCACTTTGCCTCTTCATATGATGACACTATTGTCTGTGTTAACAAAAGCTCAGTCTTCAGTTTGGCAACCTCATTGTCTTTATCACACTTATGCTTGGTTGTACTTGAAGTCTCCACTTCCTTTACAGGCCTATGTTCACTCTTAATTGTGACCTCTAGCTGAAATACTTTTTCTTGAAGACCTCTGACCTCCTTGGCATATGAAACAACCTGTTCATTGAGGGATCTTGCATCCTTTTCCTTTATTCCTAGTTTCTGCTCACTGTGTGCTAACATTTGTTTAAGCTTTGTGACCTCATTTGAGTTTTCCTTATGGATGTTTTCCAGCTGAGCAATGCTAGAGTTAAGTAGCATTTTCTCTGTTTCTAATTTTGCAATTTGCGATTTTGCTTTAAGCAGGTCATGGCTAAGAGCAGTTCTCTCATTTTGCACTTGCTGCATTTTAATATGAATCTCATCTACTTGCTGTAGAGCCTCCTGCTTTAACTGCAAAGTGCTCTCATTGAAGATTTTCAACTGTTCAATTTCTTGCTGGTAATACTTGGTGTTAATCCCGGCTGATTCTGCAGTGTGTGAATGCTCTCTGGATTTCTGCTCCATTTCCAGTTTGATATGAGACTCCTGTAATGCAAGCTTTTGACTCATCTCAGTCTGCACTAATTGCAGCTGTCTCTCATATCCCTGCTTCTGAAGTTGAAGTTTGCTTTTCAAGTCCTCCAGCATCCGCTTACAGTTCTCAAGTTGGTCTTCCAGCTTCTGGGACCTCAGTTGCAGGGTTGAACCGTCCGTTTGCTTTCGCTTGACCTCCTCTTGGGCTTGTTCCAGCTTTCCCTTGAGCATGGTGACGTCAGATGCCAATGAAAAGGTTTTCTCTTGGGCTGCACTTCTCTCCCTCTGAAGAACAGTGATTTCCTGTTTGAAACTGGATGAGGATTTGTCAGAGCTGGTGCTGATTTCTTTAATTGTCAACCTACTCTTCTGAACATCTGTCTCGAGCTCTTTGACTTGAGACTGGCAGATTTTCCCTTCCTGGGTCACTTTAATTAATTCATCTTTTGTTCTTCTCAGAGCAGAACTCATCTCCTCGAGTTCTGCTTTCAAGATAACCAGTTTTTGGTCAGCAATGGTCTTGCTCCTTTGAAGGGCACTGATTTCCTGCTTCATATTCACTGTAATTCTTTCTGAACTTCCAGTCATTTCTTTCATACTCTGCTTGCATTGCAAAAGCTCACCCTCCAATGCCTTCACTTTAGCTAGATACCTCTGGCCCTCATTTGACTCCTTCTGCAGCTCTGTTATTGCTTTCTTCAGTGTAATGTTCAGATCATTCACTTCACCCTTTTGCTGTTGGACTGTCTTATTGGCCAAATTCCTCTCAGCACCAGCGGAGCTAAGCTCAGACTTCAGATTCCTGATTTCCTTCTCGTAGTTGGTGAGGTTCAAGCTGAGAGCTTTGTTTTTCTGCTGCAGTTCAGCTGTTCTCTTCACCTCCTCGTTGTAGTCCCTCAGTTTGATCTGAAGCTCATGGGACATCTGAGATTTCCTTAGCAGCTCATCCTCAATGATTTTCACCTGAGATTTGGTGCCATCCACCTGAGACTTGAATATGTTGATTTGCTGATTTTTGCTTCCCATTTCCATGGTGATATTGTCCAGTTGAGCTCTCATCTTCTTCATGTTGACTTCCAACTCCATATTGACCTTCTTAAGCTCATCTACTTTCTTCTGCAGTTGCGCGGCCAACATTCCACCTTTCTGAAGTTCTGCTTCCAGGATTCTGGATTTGAGTTGTACCTCCTGTTCAGATCTTATCTTTAAGTTGAATTCTTCTTTGTTTTTTTGAAGCTGCTGTTTCCAGTTCTCCATTTCACTTTTCAATGATTTAATATTTTGTTCAGAGAAAGATTTTTCTCGTTGTAATGACTCCACACTGACCTTAAGACTTCTGACCTCATTGTCTAATGACACATTCATTCTCATCAGTTCACTGACCTTGAACTTCAACTGGTCTGCCTCAACCTGTTTGGAGGCCAGCTCCTCCTCTAAACACTGCATATTGTGACTACTCTCCTGTTCCATGGAGTTCCTCAAGAGCAGTTTTCCTTGGTTGATCTTTAACTGTTCCTTCAGGCCTTCAACCTCTGTCTTGTTGAAAATAGCTTTCTGTTCCAATGAAGACTTATCCCTCTGGAGAGATTTGATTTGCTCTTGAAAGACATAGATGGCATTTCTCAGCTCTAAAGATTCCTGTCTGAACTCCTCTGACATTTGTCTCATGGTGCTCTTGTCTGATTCCATGTCCAGCTGAAGTTTCTTCAACCTGGTATTGGCATCGTCCAACAGCTCTGTGAATTGTTGCGCTTTCTCCTCTGCTATTTTTTTATGCACTAGCACAGAGTTCAGCTCTGACTTAAGTGTCTTGATCTCGGTCTCTGCTGTTTTCTTCGCCATGGCCAGCTCCTGTTTCTGCTGCAGGACCTCTGCCTCCACCTCTGCATGGATCGTCTGGATACTGTGGGTGACAGAGGAATGTTGCATCCTCTGCAGTGTGCGATTATGTTCCTCAAGATCCTGAACATCGCTGTTCTTCCTCTTCAAGTGGTCCTCCAGTTTCTTCCGGGCCAGGGTGCTCTGCTCGGTGTTAATCTTCAGCATACGAAGACTCTCCTCAAGAGAAGACCGTTTGGCCTCTGACTGCTGAACCATCTGTCGTGCGTTACCTAACTCTTGCTCAATGACTGCTTTGCCCTTCACAACCGTCTCTAGTTTCAAACGGTACTGCTGAGCCCCATCCTCGGCCTTGGACATCTGGAGGGTCAGGTCCTCTATGGTACTCTTATATGTCTCTACCTCTTCCTGTAGAATGGTCAACTGGGTTGTTCTCTTAGCCAATGAGGTTTCCAGTTCCTGTACCTGCTGCTGGAGCTGTCCAATCACCTCCTCCCCTGCTGCCTTTTGGAGCTCCAAGCTCTCTGTCCAGGTGAGGTACTCTGTTCTTTCTGATGCTTTCCTGTTCTACAATGCAAAAAATAACAAGTCATCCATTACCTCATACTTAACAATGAAAAAAGTTATGTTCATGGTATGATTATTCTAACATGCTTACCAAAGGGAGGATTGTTGCAGCGCTGTTAATTGTTCCCAACAAATGCCACCGTGAAAGAGTGTTTCAGATTCAATGAGATAGAGGAGACAGCTTCCTCCCAGAGAAGTCACCATCACCAGAAACAATATGAAAGAATGGCTTTTTTGTATCAGCGTTAAGCAAACCATCTACATCCATCAGCGCTGAATGGATGACGCATATTATAAACTGGGTGGTTCGAGCCCTGCATGATGATTGGCTGTCAGCCATGGTATATCAGACCGTATACCATGGGTATGACAAAACATTTATTTGTACTGCTCTAATTACGTTGGTAACCAGTTTATAATAGCAATAAGGCACCTCAGGGGTTTGTGGTATATGGCCAATATACCACGGATAATGGCTGTATCCAGAACAGCCCTTAGCTGTAGTATATTGGTCATATACCACAACACCTCGGGCCTTATTGCTTAAGTATAGCAGTGAAGAGAAATAAACCCTTTGAGTTGAAGCATCAGTATGGCTTTAAAGGTGAGTTTCCCATTAATTCAATATGTCTGGGAGTCAACCCTGTTAACACAATAATGTGATGGGCAGAGAAAAGCCAATCCAAAGTATGCACAGCGTTTCTACCAATCCAATATTTCACCAATCCCCTACCTCTTCGCCTTCTGCTCTCTTCAATGTCTCACTGGCAAACTTGACATACTGTGTCATGGAGGTGACTACGGCCGTGTAGCGAGTTCGGAGGTCCATGAACTGAGGTGAGGGTGGAAAACAAGGGTCACTTTCCTTATCACACTCAGCACCTAGTCTACTACGGTTACATTCCAAGGTTCTCACCTCCTGAATGATGGCATCAGCCGAGTTCTGCATCCTCCGTCTCTTGAGCGGGGACTTGTGCTGGGAGTCAACCATGGCTCTGTAGGTCAACAGCTGTAGCTCATAATCCTAGAAACACATTCATGAATATTACTCCTCTGGTGTTCAAGCACTCTTCATTGAGACATATCTGACTGATGTTCCAGGTCAAAACAGTTACAGAGATAACTTACTTTAGCACCAGATGAGTACTGCTCTGAGTACTTTTGGCATTCATCAATTCTGCTCTGCTTTTGTTCCATTTCTACAACGAGGACCTTCTGTTGGTTTACCAGCTCAGCGAGTGCTTTGCTGTCCTCTGGCTGCTTTTCTTGGGTCTTGAGCTGAGCAGCCTCCATCTCTCTGACCCACTCATCCAGACTGCCGTAGGAGTCTTTGTAGTACTTCAGTGATTTACTGATGCCCTCCAGGTCCCGAAGTCTAATATAACAAAGGGACAGAGTCTTAGTATCCGTAAAAGGTTATTTTTACATTCCCCTTATTAAAGTAGTGTTCCTCACTAATATTTACTGGTGTATGGAATCAAACTCTGTCCCTCAACAGTTGACCTGAAAACACTAACCTGCTCTCAATCTGGGAGTGGACATTGTTCCACCTTTCTTCTAGCTGGTCAGCCTTCTCCTTGTGCCAGTCCAGGTCAAAGTCCCGCTCGTTGTGGGCCTTGAACATGCGTTCACTGATACCACGGGCCTTCTGTAGCCCATCCTCCAGGTCATGGAAGATCTCCCTCTGTTCGTCGATCTCTGAGCGCCATTGCTAAAACAGAGTAGAGCAAAGTGATGGCTCAACTATCAATCATAGCTTAATAGTGGATCTCAAGGACTGGATGCCACAAAATAACAATTCATCTCCAGCAATCATTTTGCCAACCTGAGAGAAAACCAAAAGATTAAATAGGATATATTTCAAACGTCTATAAAAACCTAGTACCAAGGGAGCTTACCTTGAGTGTGCTGACGACTGTGTCGATGGATTTCAGGTCAGAGTTCACGGCGTCTTCCTCAGAGAGTTTGGCCTCATAGAGCTTCACTAGAGCCTCCGCACTTTGGCTGTGCCTCACCACCAAGCTCACTGTCTTCAGCCTGCAGAAACACCACAGAGACAGTGGGACATTAACTACATCAACATTTTGTAAAGCATCTGTGAAGTCCTTATAAACAGTTTACGAATGCTTCATAAAGACTTTAAAGTTGCATTTAAAGTGGGATCAAACAAAACAAATTGCAAATGCCTTGTTGATTTTGAATGTGCTGAGAATATTCTAGCCCTCGACTGAGGAGGACCATAACAGTGTCTGGGCCCTCTACCGAGGAGGACCATAACAGTGTCTGTGCCCTCTACTGAGGAGGACCATAACATTGTCAGGGCCACTTACTTCTCTAGGTAGATGGCGGACATGGAGTAGACTTGGCTCATGCTCTGGATGAGGACATTGAGGTCAGAGGAGAGGGTGGGGACAGCGGGAGAGGCCCCGGCCTGTCTGAAGAACGTCTCACACTTCTCCTTCATGGTCTCCAGATCGTCCTTCAGCTGATCCAGCTCTGCCTTCTTCTTCTGTAAGGGACAAAGTTGGAGAGGTTAAGTCACTTAAGAGACTATTCCGTTGGTTCCATTGTACCTGGCAAAGGAAATCAACCACAGATGTATTTTACATTATGTATTTGACCCGTGTCTGGAAAAGATAAGTGTGACAGAGTGATGATACATTCTGAATAGTGAGTTGTATTATGACAGAGTGATGATACAGTCTGAATAGTGAGTTGTATTATGACAGAGGGATGATACAGTCTGAATTGTGAGTTGTATTATGACAGAGTGATGACACAGTCTGAATTGTGAGTTGTATTATGACAGAGGGATGATACAGTCTGAATTGTGAGTTGTATTATGACAGAGTGATGATACAGTCTGAATAGTGAGTTGTATTATGACAGAGTGGATGATACAGTCTGAATAGTGAGTTGTATTATGACAGAGTGGATGATACAGTCTGAATAGTGAGTTGTATTATGACAGAGTGATGATACTGTCTGAATAGTGAGTTGTATTATGACAGAGTGGATGATACAGTCTGAATAGTGAGTTGTATTATGACAGAGTGGATGATACAGTCTGAATAGTGAGTTGTATTATGACAGAGTGATGATACAGTCTGAATAGTGAGTTGTATTATGACAGAGTGATGATACAGTCTGAATTGTGAGTTGTATTATGACAGAGTGATGATACAGTCTGAATAGTGAGTTGTATTATGACAGAGTGATGATACAGTCTGAATAGGGAGTTGTATTATGACAGAGTGATGATACAGTCTGAATAGTGAGTTGTATTATGACAGAGTGGATGATACAGTCTGAATAGTGAGTTGTATTATGACAGAGTGGATGATACAGTCTGAATAGTGAGTTGTATTATGACAGAGTGATGATACAGTCTGAATTGTGAGTTGTATTATGACAGAGTGATGATACAGTCTGAATAGTGAGTTGTATTATGACAGAGTGATGATACAGTCTGAATAGGGAGTTGTATTATGACAGAGTGATGATACAGTCTGAATAGTGAGTTGTATTATGACAGAGTGATGATACTGTCTGAATAGTGAGTTGTATTATGACAGAGTGGATGATACAGTCTGAATAGTGAGTTGTATTATGACAGAGTGGATGATACAGTCTGAATAGTGAGTTGTATTATGACAGAGTGATGATACAGTCTGAATAGTGAGTTGTATTATGACAGAGTGATGATACAGTCTGAATTGTGAGTTGTATTATGACAGAGTGATGATACAGTCTGAATAGTGAGTTGTATTATGACAGAGTGATGATACAGTCTGAATAGGGAGTTGTATTATGACAGAGTGATGATACAGTCTGAATAGTGAGTTGTATTATGACAGAGTGGATGATACAGTCTGAATAGTGAGTTGTATTATGACAGAGTGGATGATACAGTCTGAATAGTGAGTTGTATTATGACAGAGTGATGATACAGTCTGAATTGTGAGTTGTATTATGACAGAGTGATGATACAGTCTGAATAGTGAGTTGTATTATGACAGAGTGATGATACAGTCTGAATAGGGAGTTGTATTATGACAGAGTGATGATACAGTCTGAATAGTGAGTTGTATTATGACAGAGTGATGATACAGTCTGAATAGTGAGTTGTATTATGACAGAGTGATGATACAGTCTGAATAGTGAGTTGTATTATGACAGAGTGGATGATACTGTCTGAATAGTGAGTTGTATTATGACAGAGTGGATGATACAGTCTGAATAGTGAGTTGTATTATGACAGAGTGATGATACAGTCTGAATAGTGAGTTGTATTATGACAGAGTGATGATACAGTCTGAATAGTGAGTTGTATTATGACAGAGTGGATGATACAGTCTGAATAGTGAGTTGTATTATGACAGAGTGGATGATACAGTCTGAATAGTGAGTTGTATTATGACAGAGTGATGATACAGTCTGAATAGTGAGTTGTATTATGACAGAGTGATGATACAGTCTGAATAGTGAGTTGTATTATGACAGAGTGATGATACAGTCTGAATAGTGAGTTGTATTATGACAGAGTGGATGATACAGTCTGAATAGTGAGTTGTATTATGACAGAGTGATGATACAGTCTGGTTAGTGAGTTGTAATATGACAGAGTAATGATACAGTCTGGTTAGTGAGTTGTAATATGACAGAGTAATGATACCTCTTGCTCTGTGATGCGCAGGACACTCTGCTCCAGGTCGTCTCTGTCCAGTGGGGTGCGGATCTGTCGGATCAGGTGCTCCTCCTGAGCCTCCAGACGCATGCGGAAGTTACGCACCTCAGAGATATACAGGTTGTACACAGACTCCTCGTGTTCCTCTGTTCAACACAAGACCCCAGAATGAGTAACAACCAAACGACGAGAGGACATCAAATGTATGTGTCCAAACACTGGTCTAATGCTAGCTGCGTAAAAGTAACATTAGTGCACAATCAAAATGAATACGTTTGTATAATTCAAAACACATCTCTCCCAGACATAACTGAGGGAGTATGAAGTGAATGTGTTAATGAAAAACTATGTAGTAATCTCTGACACTATTAATACAATTTGGCATCATTATTGCAAAGTGTTTACAAACAATCTGCTTATTACTCATTAATCATGCAGATTAATTAGTGGGCAATCAATCAGACCAACGGCTCCTCCTTAACATAGTAGGCAGGAGATTCTACTACTTTTGGTGACACAACACCAAGCATCTAAAACAGACATATTCATAATTCCAGGGGAAATGGACTGTACACCGTGCTTCTATATCGGCATTGCTTGCTGTTTGGGGTTTTTAGGCTGGGTTTCTGTATAAGCACTTTGTGACATCTGCTGATGAAAAAAGGGCTTTATAAAAGGTATTAACGTTATGCCTAATAGGCTAAAATAACTATGTGTTTTCTTCGAGGACTGCTGCCAAAACATGTATCAGCGAGCTCCTGTTAGCAAAGACAGTAGAGGCTAGCTAATAGTTTACATACTTTTGTATATACAGTTGAAGTCGGAAGTTTACATACACTTTAGCCAACTACATTTAAACTCAGTTTTTCACAATTCCTGACATTTAATCCTAGTAAAAATTCCATGTCTTAGGTCAGTTCGGATCACCACTTCATTTTAAGAATGTGAAATGTCAGAATAATAGCAGAGAGAATGATTTATTTCAGAAGTTTACAGTTTACATACACTCAATTAGTATTTGGTAGCATTGCCTTTAAATTGCTTAACTTGGGTCAAACATTTCGGGTAGCCTTCCACAAGCTTCCCACAATAAGTTGGGTGAATTTTGGCCCATTCCTCCTGACCGAGCTGATGTAACTGAGTCAGGTTTGTAGGCCTCCTTACTCGCACATGCTTTTTCAGTTCTGCCCACACATTTTCTATAGGATTGAGGTCAGGGCTTTGTGATGGCCACTCCAATACCTTGACGTTGTTGTCCTTAAGCCATTTTGCCACAACTTTGGAAGTATGCATGGGGTCATTGTTCATTTGGAAGACCCATTTGCGACCAAGCTTTAACTTCCTGACCTATGTCTGGAGATGTTGCTTCAATATATCCACAGAATTTTCCTCCCTCATGATGCCATCTATTTTGTGAAGTGCACCAGTTCCTCCTGCAGCAAAGCACACCCACAACATGATGCTGCCACCCCTGTGTTTCACGGTTGGGATGGTGTTCTTCGGCTTGCAAGCCTCCCCCTTTTTCCTCCAAACATAACGATGGCCATTATTGCCAAACAGTTCTATTTTTGTTTCATCAGACCAGATGACATTTCTCCAAAAAGTACCATCTTTGTCCCCATGTGCAGTTGCAAACCGTAGTCTGGCTTTTTTATGTTTGGAGCAGTGACTTCTTCCTTGCTGAGCGGCCTTTCAGGTTATGTCGATATTATACTCGTTTTACTGTGGATATAGATACTTTTGTACCTGTTTCCTCCAGCATCTTCACAAGGTCCTTTGTTGTTGTTCTGGGATTGATTTGCACTTTTCGCACCAAAGTACGTTCATCTCTAGGATACAAAACGTGTCTCCTTCCTGAGCGGTATGATGGCTGCATGGTCCCATGGTGCTTATACTTGCGTACTATTGTTTGTACAGATGAACGTGGTACCTTTATGCATTTTGAAATTG
Source organism: Salvelinus alpinus (assembly GCF_045679555.1). NCBI lineage: Eukaryota > Metazoa > Chordata > Actinopteri > Salmoniformes > Salmonidae > Salvelinus > Salvelinus alpinus. The sequence continues at coordinate 12,079,259 of NC_092092.1, forward strand.
CTCCCAAGGATGAACCAGACTTGTGGAGGTCTACAATTTTTTTCTGAGGTCTTGGCTGATTTATTTATTTATTTTTCTGAGTTTGAAGGTAGTCCTTGAAATACATCCACAGGTACACCACCAACTGACTCAAATTATGTCAATTAGCCTATCAGAAGTTTCTAAAGCCATGACATAATTTTCTGGAATTTTCCAAGCTGTTTAAAGTCACAGTCAACTTAGTGTATGTAAACTTCTGACCCACTGGAATTGTGATACAGTGAATTATAAGTGAAATAATCTGTCTGTAAACAATTGTTGGAAAAATTACTTGTGTCATGCACAAAGTAAATGTCCTAACCAACTTGCCAAAACTATAGTTTGTTAACAAGAAATTTGTGGAGTGGTTGAAGAACAAGTTTTAATGACTCCAACCTAAGTGTTTGTAAACTTCCGACTTCAACTATATAGTATATCTTATCTTAGCCTTACCTCTCTCTTTAGACTAGCATTGCTTAGCCTCTCTCTAGACTAACTTTGCTTAGCCTTGCCTCTCTCTAGACTAGCTTTGCTTAGTCTTGCCTCTCTCTGCAGACTAGCTTTGCTTAGCCTCTCTCTAGACTACCTTTGCTTAGCCTTGCCTCTCTCTAGACTAACTTTGCTTAGCCTTGCCTCTCTCTGAATAGCTTTGCTTAGTCTTGCCTCTCTCTGCAGACTTGAGCAGCTCCTCGTAGTAGTCCTTGCAGGCCAGCACCTCCCTTTCTAGCTGGGAACAGTCTGCCACAGTGAACACCTCCGACTCCTTGCTGTCCTCCAGGAAGTCCTCAAAGTGGGATTGCAGGTTGCTAAGGACCTGCTGGTGCTCGCCTGGCAACATGGTCTTAATCTGGGGTGAACAGGGGAAAACACATGAGACAGACCCACACCATAAAACCTTATCAAAATGTTTTATGAAAAGGTTCAGTCACCAGCTACAGTATAATGATGAAATTGCAGGTCAAGTCAGTGAATATGAGAAACATTAGACTTTAATAACATCATTCTCTTTTCTGTGAAGACCTGAATGAGACAATGACAGGTAATTCTACCTCTATCACTGTAATACTAGGGTTTAAATGTTGCTAATGGGGATTTATCTTGAGAAGTAGATTAAGTAGTTAGGCGTTAACGTACTGAGGACACGTTCCAGTCACGGATGGCTCTGACGTCTGCCATCAGGTAGTGCCAGGAGACCACGCTCTTCATTTTTATGTGGGAGTGGTGCCACAGAGTCAGGACATTCTGGTACAGCTGCTCAATTCTGCTGGCCTGGTCCACAGCCTCCTTGTTGGGTGGAGGCACGGTGAAGCAGACAGAGGGAACCATAGCCTCGTTCCCAGATGGACTGATCACCTTCCACTTGGCCCGGTGAGAGTTACTGGCCAGGACACACTCATCATCCTTATAGATGGTGATCTAGGAGAGACGAAGTGAGACATGACAAATCAAAATGACTCTACCATTTCACTCCGAAATCCGAATCAACTCAAAGTATCAAACTTTTTATCCGCTATCTAAATACATCTACCTCGATTTAAAATGGCCAGAAATGTTCCTTAGCGATCTCAATGCATATCTTGTTACTACAGAAGACAAGTGTGAAGACTCAATTTAAAGTATGTGACATGTGATGAACTACTTGAATAGACAGAAAAGGGACGGTATTACATATCTATAAAAAGAGACATCGTACCTCTATTTGTCGGTAGTCACAGATGGCTTTGACGGGTATGGAGGATCTGACAGGGGTATCTGGGTTCCTAGGCTTGAGCTGGACGATGGCCTTGGCTTTGCCCACCAACCCAGCCACTGTGCTGCGGTACTGGAGGAGCTGCTCCTTCTCATCCTGTTCCAGCATCAGTGAAACACAGGGGGATTATGACACCATACCAGCTCAGTATGAGCTGAATTCACTCACAGGGATAGTTGGTTCATCTTTAATGGTGGGGTATTCACTTGGAACCTCTATGAATCCATCATGTCTGACCATGACAGTCCATGAGATTGATCCTTTAAAAAAGGAAAATCTACCTTTTATTTACAATGATGGCCTACTCCGGCCAACAATGGGCCGCCCTATGAAGCTCCCAATCACAGCCGGATGTGATATAGCCTGGATTCGAACCAGGGACTGTAGTGACACCTCTTGCACTGAGATGTGCCTTAGACCACTGCGCCACTCGGGAGCCCTAATTTCACTGATTTAACAACATAGTTTGGGAATCTGGCTAATGATTGTGTACCAACCAGTTCTTATTTGCCAGCTTACCATGGACTCCTGGATGTGATCTTCCAGCTTGTGTACACTGCTTGTCCGATCACAGCAATACTTTCTTTGGATGTCACCTTGCAGGCTCTTCAGGTAATCCATGGACTCTTTGGCATTATTGAAAAACTGTATGGAACGGTAGAAAGAAGATCAGATGAGCTTTTTGCAACTAGCATGCCTCCGTCCATTTGTTTGAGGAAAGCAGATAACTAACTCACCTCAAAATAGATTGTGTTGTCTTTGAGGTGCTGCTCCACACAAGAGCATAGCTGTAGGATCCAACTCCACTGGGTCTGCATGGCTGCTTTGTATGCCTGGAGGATTCCACATAGAATTATGTTATAATTAAAAATGCTGTATAATTGTTCTTGTTGGAACAAGTTATTGAAGCAATTTAAATATACAATATTGTTGAGCACTTATGCAGGTTCTGATACCTGGAAATGAGTAATAATATGTATATTTTAATGGACAAATGACCACATTATCTGAGACGTACAATCTAATGGATTTATCATAAAATGAGTTTATATGACACGGTTTTGGAGTGGTTATGGGACATCTGTAAACACCGACGGGGCTTACTTCAATAGTTAACCTAGCAGGGTGGTTCTCCTGCAGAAGGTTCTCTGCCCTGTCCTGTACAGACTTGATCACCTCCTCCTTTTCATCCAACTCTCTCATCAGATCCTACAGAGAGAGCGAGAGAGTGGGGTAGAGAGAGAGAGAGCGAGAGAGAGAGTGGGGGAGAGAAAGAGAGAGATTGAGAGAGAGGGGGGAATAGATAGAGAGAGGGGGAGATAAAGAGATAGTGGGGGAGAGAAAGAGAGAGAGAGAGAGAAAGGGGATATAGAGAGAGAAAGAGAGAGAGATATCACACTGCATCCATGGCCTCCAAACATGGCCTGCGACCAATCCCCTCCCCTCTTCTAACACAATGACTTGCAGGGGCACGTACACGCATTTCTAAATGCCAGATGGAAATAAAGTAGTTTGAAGAGATGTCAAACTGATTCTACCTTTTAGAACGTAATATAGACGCTCCCAGTGGTATTCTCTAATGGTATGCTGTAACCCCAAAACAAGCCCCTGTAATTCCTTTCCACCCATTCAAAAACATGAGAAAACACATCACCCTAGGAGATATGATCACCTCAAGGCATCTTTTCACTCACAGAAAATGTGTTAATTCCCTTATAGAGTCAAACCCAATTCCTTGTGGAAAGGCTATACATGCCAATGGTGGATCCATGGCAGAAATGCTTGACTGTCTATAACATTCAACTCCTTCTAAAATATCTACCATAATGAATATGAACGGAATTATCCTCAGATGTGCCCGAATAGCCAAATATTCTGGAAACAAAATAAGGAAATAGAAATACAATGGGCTGAACAGTGGAGGGACTCACAGAGTGGTACTGTCTCTTCTTAGAGATGTTGCCGTTGAGATCGCTCCAGTCGAAAGCGACCTCCTCCTCCTCTTTCTCATTGAGCCAGATGAGTTCCATGGTGGCCCGCGAAACAAAGTCATGGAGGCTCTCCAGGTTCTTCTGACGCTCCCGTGAACAGTTCTACAGAAGCACAGAACCATGGGAAATAGTCAGGATCTCCATGTGCTATTCAACTAAGCAGTGAAGTGATTATTTTACTACTTAGGACTGCCAATGATTTTAATAGGATACTTACCAGTAACTTCCCATACTGGGTTTCCAATTTTCCCAGTTTCTCAGAATAACTTAGTTTTTGGGTCATCTGAATCTGATATAAAGAGACATACCATGTTTTTATTACTTGACATTTAAAAACATTGCACCATTAAGGGGTTAACACACAAAAAAATAAAAATGATGTGATGCACAGAGATATTTTACAGTTTTTCCAAATAAAAACTTGGCAGAATAGGCTGACAATTGCTTGTACATACCTCACTAAGTTTGGCTTCTTTAAGGCTCATTTGAAATTCTTCGATGGCTCTGTGAACCCCTTTGTGGTTCTCTAAATGTGTTTCCACACTTGGCAAATCAGATCCCCAATCTCCGCGATCCAATTGCACCTTCAAAGGAAGACAAAACAATTCAGAATTGGTCTCAAATGTCTAAATCGCAAATATCAAAAGGTACAGAATTATACAAACATTATAGTGAACAGGTCTCTTGTAAAATATAATTTTTATCTCAATGAGGAAACCTGTATAAATAAGGATAAATAAATCAAATCAACAGTCTGACCCCAGAGCTTTGCTAAGTCCTCACCTGCATCTCCTCCACCCAGTTGATCAGGTCCTGCACAAAGTTTATGTTGACCTCATCCTCGGTCATGTTGGGGTCCACTAGCAAGGACTTGCACAGGGGCTTGCGGATCTGCATTTGTTTGAGGTGCTGGAGGTCTCCCGGGTCCATACCCACTCCTCCGCCCCCCATGTAGGCCTGCACCAAGCCGGACTGCATGCCGCCGTGGGTCATGGCGGGACTCAGGGCAGGGGTGAGGCCCGGGGTAAGGATGGAGGTGAAGGTGGAACCGGGGGTTCCCTGGCCTCCAGGGGTGAGGCTGGAGTTGAGGTTGGAGGAGGAGAAGCCTGAGTTGAGACTCTGAGTGAGGCCTGAGATCATCATCGTGGTCTGTTGGGTGGTTAGGGTGCGTCCTTGTCTGTACACAGAGGAACACTCTGCCCTCATGCCCAGCAGGTCGTCACGCAGCTTGGATACCCTAGATCATACACACAACACACAATGACATGTTTATTCATATAGTTCATGATTTATCATTTATCAGTTTACATGAGGTTCTTATCATTCTCATAAACACATGTGTAATTCCCTACACTATGTTGCAATCAATATTTCACTACAAATGTTTCCTTTATGTCTATGTGTTGCGTGATATCTAGAAAAAGCAGTAAGTTTGCACCTTTGAACAAGCTGATCGGAGTAGTAGTACTTCCCATCCAGTAGAATCTGGATATCTACCACCTGCTGTCTCAGCAGGTTTTCACATTCCAGAAGGTGCCCAGCGGTCTCTGCCTCATTCTGGAACTGGACCCCAGACTCTAGCCTCTTAGCATCCTGAGAAAAAATGTAAATGTCCAAACTGTTGTTGATGTACTTTTCTATTACAAAGTTCAATAACAATATTGATATAAACAAATAAAGACACAACATTTGCCTCAACAAATAAACATAAGTAAAAGCAGGACCTGGAGTATTCTGAGGTTTTGTGGTAAACATTCCAATGTGGTACTTACAGATTGCAGAGCTGCTCTTGCTAATGCTAGTTTGTCCTCTCCATTGACACAGTCCCGCTGGACCCTGTTGGCAATCTGCTGCAACATTTCAAGCCTAAAAGACAAAAACGTTTTGTCAATTTACATTAATATTGTACAGAAGTAATTTTACCACATAAACAAAAAATATGTGGCAATGCAGTGCCATCAGAGTTCCACTTGAAATTGCATCTGTAGAAAGAAAATCAACAAGAGAAAAAGCTCTGACAGCCCTGACTTCTAATGGTTAATCTCACCTTGATCCATACACAGAGTGGTTATTGAGAAACACTGGAAAGGCTGGGGTGCTGGAGAGCAGTGGCTCCATGGCTGGTCCTGAGAGGTTCTCAGAGGAACCCAGGCTGGTCAGAGTGCTGTTGCTAACTGATGAGACACTGCTGTATCCCATGTTATATGCCATGTTGCTGTGCATGGTAGAAGCATATATAGGACTATACCGAGCCACTCAGAGAACAACACTAGCCAGCTAATTTCTCTTCCATTTAAGACAGGAACTCCAGCACAGACTCAACCCCAACAATATGCGACACACACACAGGTCCACCTGGCACGGAGTGTTTTTGTCTCCCCTTTTTTATAAGCCTGTACGTGTCCTCACAGAAACCTACCCTTAAAGAATATTTTGCCCTAGGCCATAGAAGCTCATGGCATTCTTGCACAATCCATTACAGGTTCAGACAGTAACAGTTGATGGTAACAGGAGTCATCAGGCATTTTGGATTGAAACGTTGTCTTTTTTGTGTGTCTGAATAAATCAACTTGGGAGCATACCAGAGACGCAGACATTCCTTTTTCTATTTAACAGGGGATGTGGCACATACTACTGGGCCTCTATTAGTCTGCATAGCCAATGATTATCTACATAATATCACACAACATTACCAGATATCAACAAGCCAGGTGATTTCCAACATTTGGTATTTGGTATTTTATTAGGATCCCCATTATCTGTTGCAAAAACATAAATAGTCCCTGCAGTCCAAGAATGATAGATGCAAGATGACATGATAAGAGGACAATATTTGCCTGTGACTGTGTCAGACTGTAAGCTTATAAACAAACTGATGTTGACAAAAAATAAGGTGCACACCCACCATCAGCACTTAAAAGTACCTAAAAACAAAAACATCACTGAATAGCTTGAGCCGATAAACTAGGCATGGACTCACACCACAATTAATGCCTACAAACCTGACAAGAGATATGACAGTATTTTAGAAAAACAGAGATACGAGAAAGATGCGTGATTTTACAACACCTCAGTTTGAAGAACTCAGCAGTTAACCAAACCACAAAATGTAAACGTGTAAAGACTATGTAATTTAGTGAACCTCGGAAGAATCCAATTACTGCACATCCTTAAACAGAAGTATGACACTAAAGTCTAATAATAAAAAGGGTGACTTGAATCACGAGCACTCACCATTGACACTGAAACCAATCATGAATTACCGTTTTGCATAGTCATTGCAATTAGGCAATCGGATCAAATCTTTAATCTTAGTTAGCTCTGACTTATTGCTGTCATGTAAGTACGGGATCAGTATTATAAATCACAGTAGTGTGTGTTACTCCTGCAGTATGAGAAGGTTGATCCTTCATACCTATCCACCTCAGGCCTCAGGCTCTTCTCTCTCTCCAGCATGGCCACGATCAGCTTGCCCCATTCCTTCTCCACATCGTTGGGGTGATATCCCTGAGGAAGCTGGATACGACCAAACTCCATCCACACCTGTCCCCCAACACACGCACAGCAACATCTTAGTGAAGTTCATTGTAGACTGCTGGTTAAGAAAGAACAACCGAGTGTACGACGCGGTAGCATACCTCAAGCATTTTGTAAAGATGCTTGATTTTGCTCTTCTCTGTTTCTTTCAGCGGGATTTCATTCTCTTTAAACTGCAAGTACTGTGTATAAAGTGCCTGTAAAAAAAAGAAAAAAAAAGAAAAGAAAACGTTTTTCAATGTTAACATAGAAAAATATCAAAGAAATATAGAATCAATACATTTTGAACAAGCTATTACAAATTCTTCTAATCTCAGTGTGTATACTCACACTCGTCTGCTTTGAAATGGCTGGTACAGACAGAGCTCCTGTAGTCTTAGTAGCTGTGGACTATTTGAAGTAAACGGAGAAGCTCTCTGATACCCGTCAATATCGCTTTAATATTTCATGAGAGACGCTACTTATGGGCCATTTGAAGCCTCAGAGAGCTTGGGTTCTTAGCCTCGGGCTTTCAGGGCCAAGCACTATAAACTGATATCCAACTGACTGAAAACCAACCAGACAAGCACTTCACACATTGGATGCTATTTGGAGGTTCAAGTTGCATTTGATCTGTAATCAAATTGTATTTTTGCCTTACCTTGAGTTCCACTGGGTTGTTAGGGAACGCTCTGTCTGACATCACTGCCACATTGTGTTTGAGCCACTGGCTCAGGTAATTCACCATGTTCTGGTACTCTACCCATTTTATATCAACATCCTGTCAAGAAAAAAATTGGATTATTAAACATATCAGTTTTCATACTTACATTGGCTCATACAGGGATGGGTGCATTTTCTAAATGGACCAAGTTCTTGGTGTAGAGCGTATCGTTCTTGGTGTAGAGCGTATCGTGTTGTTCAAGCAATACATATTAGATCTATAGGGCATCTGCAAATATTGGCATTGTACAACGTGCAAAACAACAGGTTGTCATAATTTTGCTTTAAATAGTTGGTGCTATACAAACTAATCTACAACAAGAAGTACAGATGTAGGAACTTAATTTGATCAACCTGTTGCAGGAGAACTTTCCTGCAACGTGTAGTGTATTTGAGGTTTAAAAATGCTTCTGAAATTTGTAATTTCCACTTTGAAATTTCATACTTGATTTTTGCTTAGAAAAAATGTATTAACCCCTACAAAAATGTCCATTAATTATAATCCACATAATAATTCACATTTACTGTGGCTGCAAGATTTTCCTGCTGTAGCAAACTGGCTCAAATTAAGATCCTACATCTGCAGTTAAGGTTCTCTGCTGTGGTTACTAGAGTACACACAGTTTAGCATTCTTCCATAGCCTCTAAACAACATTTACACAATGTTCTGGGAGGGGTTCCAGCATCAAAATACTCCCTTTAAGCATCCATGCTCAAGCTTTCAGATTTATTTGCCTCAACAAAGCCAGATGGAATAAAATGCCTTCTCTTAAACATATGAGTGATGCAATGGAATGCATATTATATAACATCCGTGCCCAATCACAACCGTAAATCAAGAATCACAGTCGAGAACCAAATCAAGAATGTAAAGTCAAGAATGTATGCCAGGCCTCCCGAGTGGCGCAGCGGTCTAAGGCACTGCATAGCGGTGCTAGAGGCGTCACTATAGATCCGGGCTGTGTCACAGCCGGCCGCGACTGGGAGACCCATGAGACGGCGCACAATTGGACAAGCGTTGTCCGGGTTAGGGGAGGGTTTGGCCGGCTGGGATGTCCCTGTCCCATCGGCCTCTAGCGACTCCTTGTGGCGGCCGGGCACATGCACACTGACTTCGGTCACCAGCTGTACGGTGTTTCCTCCGACTCATTGGTGCGGCTGGCTTCCGGGTTAATGCGAGCAGCGTGTCAAGAAGCAGCGATGGGACAAGACTGTAACTACCAATTGGATATCACAAAATTGGGGAGAAAAGGGGGTAAAAAAGGTACCCAAAAATACAAATATATAAATAAATGAATGTATGTCAAAGTTATGACAAAAGATTATAACTGGTGTGAATTCAAAGGATGTAAGTGTGAAATATACTGTACATCCAGTGGTGAAGTCCCATGGTGATAATCAAATTCAAGAGGACAGCATAGAGACTGCAGTCAATGGTTACAAAGATAGAAGTCAACCCATGTTGACAATAGGACATTGTTGCTTTGTATTGAGATGTTGATTTTGCATTCATCATACAGTATTTGAAATATAAAATGCTCTTCTCAACTCTACTCACATAGGACATTTAAGTGCACCGTACAATAATCTGTTCATCATGTACTTACATTTGCATTGATACCGTCAACACCATCAGGTACTTTAGGGAAGACATCATACAGAGTGGAGACATATGTGATGACTGACTTCTCATCAGGAGTCTGCACATCCACGTCTGGTGAGAAAAGGTGAAATAAGACCCAATACACAATGTGATCGTTGTAAGGTACATGATTTAAGGGAGTGTTTATAATCATAATTAATACAATGTTTGATTTAAATCTCATGTATCCCATACACGTGTTGTGTCTTTTTCATTTAGTAAAGCATCGTCCATATAATGAAACAAATAACAGTCAGTAAATTAAGCTGTGCTTAGAAGACATCTCCTCCCTCTGGTAATAATGCAATGCATTTCTTCCAGCTGATTTACAGTAGGAGAGATGTGTCAATGGCTTGGAGAATGTTTACCTGATGTGTCAAAAAAAACATTAGAGAAAAGCATGTGGATAAACAGAATAACTCACCCTCAGGGTCCAGTAGTCTGGCCACCCCAAGCCGTTCAGCCAACCCAAAGGCCTGTTCTAAGTTTGACCGGCTAGTCTGGGCCGACACTCTGGCCATATCCACTAGGTCAGGCCTGCAATGGAAGAGGAAATACCAGTGGAAGCTCATTAAGATTGACTGCTTTCTGTTTATTGAAATGTTAATATGAGGAGACAGGGTACAAATGTATTATTTTGGCAAATAATCATTTAGGGTGGTTTGCATTGTTATGTTTTAGGTTATTTCAGCGGTTTCAGCACACACTATACTTCTTGAATAGTTTTGTTTAATTAGCCAGCAACAAACATTTTTGTTTGGAGGAAAGTTTTAGTGTGATGACGAGCAAATGTAATATAAGCCTGTAACATAATGTAATATAAGACTGTAATATAATGCAATACAAGCCTGTAACATAATGTAATATAAGCCTGTAACATAATGTAATATAAGCCTGCAAAATAATGTAATATAAGCATGTAACATAATGCAATATAATCCTTTAACATAATGTAATATACAGTAAGCCTGTAACATAATGTAATATAAGCCTGTAACATCATGTAATGTAAGCCTGTAACATCATGTAATATAAGCCGGTAACATAATGTAATATAAGCCTGTAACATCATGTAATATAAACCTGTAACATAATGTAATGTAAGCCTGTAACATAATGTAATATAAGCCTGTAACGGAATGTAATATAAGTGAAATAAATCTGTTTTTGCTCAAGAGACAAGGACAGTCGAGCCAGCCCAACATAGGTCATTGGTTAAGTAAAACAGTTCCACATGACCCACACATACATCAATAACTTGTGTCCATTGAACTTAAGAATGATTGGACAGCAAAAAATGATGTGACATTGACCATAACAAACAAAAGGGAGAGAAAAAGGAGAAATACGTCTTCATCTACTAGTCAACCTAGTTAATCTCATTTTAGGTCAGTCCAACAAGGTAGAGCAGTATTTCTCATCCCTGGTCTCCCAGTACCCCAACAGTACACCTGACCCTGGACAAGCACACCTGATTTAACTTGTCAACTAATCATCAAGCTATCAATGAGTTGAATGAGGTGTGTTTGTACAGGGCTACAACAAAAATGTGTTCTGTTGTGGGTACTGGAGGACCAGGGTTGGCAAACACTGACGTAGAGTGTACTGGGTCATACTGAAATCTGATCATGTCTAACTGAAAAGCCAACAGCCCCCTAATGACTAGTCAAAACCACTAAGTGCTGCCTCATTGGAATGATGAGGTCCAAGATTCAAAATGTGGTGGTGAACCGCAGACATGATTCAGCAAGACACAGCAAGTCAACAGAGGAGGAAAATAGTTATGTTATGTATCTTGTTTTTGTTATACACTGGGAATATACTCCTAAAGTGATATTACAGTTAAACCCTAATGAACGACAAAATTGTTTTTAATATCCATTAAAAAAGTATTGTAGAGCATTCAAGAAGGTCACTGTGCTGGAATTTCTTTTTCAAATAAAATATAGGGATTGGTGATCCAGGGGTCTCTATTTCAGATACAGGTTCTGTACCTCAAGTGTTACCTGTATTTGTGAATGATGGTGTTACCTGTATTTGTGAATGATGGTGTTACCTGTATTTGTGAATGATGGTGTTACCTGTATTTGTGAATGATGGTGTTACCTGTATTTGTGAATGATGGTGTTACCTGTATTTGTGAATGATGGTGTTACCTGTATTTGTGAATGATGGCGTTACCTGTATTTGTGAATGATGGTGTTACCTGTATTTGTGAATGATGGCGTTACCTGTATTTGTGAATGATGGTGTTACCTGTATTTCTGAATGATGGTGTTACCTGTATTTGTGAATGATGGTGTTACCTGTATTTGTGAATGATGGTGTTACCTGTATTTGTGAATGATGGTGTTACCTGTATTTGTGAATGATGGTGTTACCTGTATTTGTGAATGATGGTGTTACCTGTATTTGTGAATGATGGCGTTACCTGTATTTGAGAATGATGGCGTTACCTGTATTTGTGAATGATGGTGTTACCTGTATTTGTGAATGATGGTGTTACCTGTATTTGTGAATGATGGCGTTACCTGTATTTGTGAATGATGGCGTTACCTGTATTTGTGAATGATGGCGTTACCTGTATTTGTGAATGATGGCGTTACCTGTATTTGTGAATGATGGTGTTACCTGTATTTGTGAATGATGGTGTTACCTGTATTTGTGAATGATGGTGTTACCTGTATTTGTGAATGATGGCGTTACCTGTATTTGTGAATGATGGTGTTACCTGTATTTGTGAATAATGGCGTTACCTGTATTTGTGAATGATGGCGTTACCTGTATTTGTGAATGATGGCGTTACCTGTATTTGTGAATGATGGTGTTACCTGTATTTGTGAATGATGGTGTTACCTGTATTTGTGAATGATGGTGTTACCTGTATTTGTGAATGATGGTGTTACCTGTATTTGTGAATGATGGTGTTACCTGTATTTGTGAATGATGGTGTTACCTGTATTTGTGAATGATGGTGTTACCTGTATTTGTGAATGATGGCGTTGAAAAGCCTCCCGTCCCTCCAGGAGGAGGAGAAGTTGTCACAGCGTACGCCCACGTAGCCCTCGGTCATCTGCTGGGACCACATCAGCAGACGCTCCTTGGCTGTCATGTCCTCCGACTCCCCGCAAACATGGATCTCCGAGATCTGGAGAGGAACAACATAAACAAGTTATTACAGCTGTTAGTGTCATTACACCTACATCACAGATGTAGGATCTTCATTTGAGCCAGTTTGTTACAGCAGGAAAATAATCCAGCAGCAACAGGAAATGTGAACTATTATGTGGATTATAATTAATGGAAGGATTTTGTAGGGGTTGGTCGATTTTTCGTAAGTGAAAATCAAATCTCAAATTTATAAGTGGAAATTACAAACTTCAGAAGCCTTTGTTAAACCTCAAATACACTACACGTTTTACATTTCCTGCATTGAAGGAATGTTCTCCTGCAACAGGGTGATCAAATGAAGATCCTACATCTGTACCATCAAACACCTAAATTACCATCAAACATATGGGTGAAACAGACCAAATAATACTTCAGGGACATTTTTCAGACGTCAGGAACAGCATTTCTAGAGTCACGCGTAGAATAACTAATAACAACATTAATTTCCTAACACACATGATCATGTGCTGAATGAATAAAAACACATGATAATTGTCTGCACCAAATTCAAGACAGACACCTCCATATTTCCTTATTTGGTTGTAAAATGTAAAATTGGCAGTGTCGACATACAGCTGGCTAATAAATAAGCCATTCGTTGGCACATGTTAAAGAGTGTGATGACCTCCAACCAAACACATTCCCCTGTTGCTTCAACTCAGTTGACATGAGGTAGCAATTCCATGTATCTGGAGCTGGAAGAACAACATGATCACCTCTGACCTTGACAACAGGAAGCGACCTTTGAGCCACTCCTGCTGTGTTGTCATGTTTCATGTTTTGCTAGGCAATGTTGACCTAGTTACACTTTCACAATCTGGTGGATGAGCTAGAAAAGACGGACATTGAAACTAAGGTTGAGAGAAATGATGATGAGTCCTTTAAACAGGTCAACATTCACAAGGCGGTTTACCAGGACGTGTACTCAGAGCATACGCTGACCAACTGGCAAGTGTCTTCACTGATATTTTCAACCTATCCCTGACCGGGTCGGTAATACCTACATGTTTCAAGCAGACCAACATAGTCCCTGTGTCCAAGAACGCAAAGGTATTTTTTTATTTATTTTATTTTACCGTTATTTTACCAGGTAAGTTGACTGAGAACACGTTCTCATTTGCAGCAACGACCTGGGGAATAGTTACAGGGGAGAGGAGGGGGATGAATGAGCCAATTGTAAACTGGGGATTATTAGGTGACCGTGATGGTTGAGGGCCAGATTGGGAATTTAGCCAGGACACCGGGGTTAACACCCCTACTCTTACGATAAGTGCCATGGGATCTTTAATGACCTCAGAGAGTCAGGACACCCGTTTAACGTCCCATCCGAAAGACGGCACCCTACACAGAGCAGTGTCCCCAATCACTGCCCTGGGGCATTGGGATCTTTGTTTAGACCAGAGGAAAGAGTGCATCCTACTGGCCCTCCAACACCACTTCCAGCAGCACCTGGTCTCCCATCCAGGGACTGACCAGGACCAACCCTGCTTAGCTTCAGAAGCAAGCCAGCAGTGGTATGCAGGGTGGTATCCTGCCTAAATGACTACAGACCCGTAGCACTCATGTTTGTAGCCATGTAGAGCTTTGAAAGGTTGGTCATGGCTCACATCAACACCATCATCACAGAAACCCTAGACCCACTCAAATTGACATACCGCCCAAACAGATCCACAGATGACGCAATCTATATTGCACTCCACACTGCTCTTTCCCACCTGGACAAAACACCAACGTGAGAATTCTGTTCATTAACTACAGCTCAGCGTTCAACACCATAGCTCATCACTAAGCTACGGACCCTGGGACTGAACATCTCCCTCTGCATCTGGACCCTGGACTTCCTGACAGGCCGCCCCCAGGTGGTAAGGGTAGGCGACAACACACGCTGATCCTCAACACGGGGGCCCCTCAGGGGTGCGTGCTTAGTTCTCTCCTGTACTCCCTGTTCACCCACAAATGCGTGGCCAAGCACGACTCCAACACCATCATTAAGTTTGCCTATGACACAATGGTGGTAGGCCTGATCACTGACAACGATGAGACAGTCTATAGGGAAGAGGTCAGACACCTGGCAGTGTGGTGCCAGGACAACAACCAGCATCCGACCACAAGGCGCTACAGAGGGTAGTGTGTACGACTCAGTACATCACTGGGGCAAAGCTTCCTGGCATCCAGGACCTCTATAGCAGGCGGTGTCAGAGGAAGGCCCTAACAATTGTCAAAGACTCCAGCCACCCTAGTCAAAGACTCCAGCCACCCTAGTCAAAGACTCCAGCCACCCTAGTCAAAGACTCCAGCCACCCTAGTCAAAGACTCCAGCCACCCTAGTCAAAGACTCCAGCCACCCTAGTCAAAGACTCCAGCCACCCTAGTCAAAGACTCCAGCCACCCTAGTCAAAGACCCCAGCCACCCTAGTCAAAGACTCCAGCCACCCTAGTCAAAGACTGTTCTGAGTGCTACCGCACGGCAAGTGGTAGTGGAGCGCCAAGCATAGGTCCCAAAGGCTCCTTAACAGCTTCTAAACCCAAGCCATAAGATTTCTGAACAGTTAATCAAATGGCTACCAGGACTATTTACACTGCTGCTACTCACTGTTTATCATCTATGCATAGTCACTTTACCCCTACCTACAAGTGCATATTACCTCAAATACCTTGACTAACCTGTACCACATTGACTCGGTACTGGTACCCCCTGTATATAACCTTGTTATTGTTATTTTATAGTGTTTTCTTTTTTTTTTTTTTACTTCCTGACTGTCTTGAGATGTTACTTTTTTTTACTTGAGTTTATTTAGTAAATATTTTCTTAACTGTTATTTTTCTTAAAATTGCATTGTTGGTTAAGGGCTTGTAAGTAAGCATTTCACGGTAAGGTCCACACCTATTGTATAAATCAAATAAAATGTGATAATGTGAGATATCGTAGCCGTCTTGTTCAGTAGATTTGGGGGCATGCTAAAAGGATAATATTCACTGCATTTGGAAAGTATTCAGAGCATTTGACTTTTTCCACATTTTGTTACAATATGTTTTTATTCTAAAATGGATTCAATTGTTAGTCCCACTCATCAATCTACAAACAATACCCCATAATGATGAAGCAAAAACAGTTTTATATTTTTATTTTCAAAAGTATAAAAAAATAAAATCACATTTATATATGTATTCAAACCCCTTTACTCAGTACCTTGTTAAAGCACCTTTGGCAGTGATTACAGATTTGGGTCTTCTTGGGTATGATGGCACGAGCTTGGCACATCTGTATTTGGGGAGTTTCTCCTATTCTTCTTCGGAGATCCTCTCAAGCTCTGTCAGGTTGGATGGGGAGCATCGCTGCACAGCTATTTTCAGGTCTCTCCAGAGATGTTAGATCGTGTTCAAGTCCGGGCCCTGGCTGGGCCACTCAAGGACATTCAGCGATTTGTCCCGAAGCCACTCAGTCTTGGCTGTGTGCTTAGGGTCATTGTCTTGTTGGAAGGTGAACCTTCGCCCCAGTCTGAGGTCCTGAGCGCTCTGGAGCAGGCTTTCATCAAGGATCTCTCTGTGCTTCGTTCATCTTTCCCTCGAGCCTGACAAGTCACCCAGTCCCTGCCGCTGAAAAATGGTGCCAGGTTTCCTCCAGATGTGAGGCTTGGCATTCAGGCCAAAGGGTTCAATCTTGGTTTCATCAGACCAGAGAATCTTGTTTCTCATGGTCTGAGAGTCTTTAGGTACCTGTTGGCAAACTCTAAGTGGGCTGTCATGTGCCTTTTACTGAGGAGTGGCTTCCGTCTGGCCACTCTACCATAAAGGCCTTATTGGTGGAGTGATGCAGAGATGGTCCTTCTGGAAGGTTCTCCCATCTCCACAGAGGAACTATGGAGCTCTGTCAGAGTGACCATCGGGTTCTTGGTCACCTCCCTGACCAAGGCCCTTCTCCCCCGATTAGTCAGTTTGGCCGGACAGCCAGCTCTAGGAAGAGTCTTGGTGGTTTCAAACGTGTTCCATTTAATGGAGGACACTGTGTTCTTGGAGACCTTCAATGCTACAGAAATGTTTTGGTTCCTTTCCCCAGATCTGTGCCACGACACAATCCTGACTTGGATCTCTACGGACAATTCCTTCGACCTTGTGGCTTGGTTTTTGCTCTGACATGCACTGTCAACTGTGGGACCTTCTATAGACAGGTGTGTGCCTTTCCAAATCATGTCCAATCAATTTAATTTACCCCAGGTGGACTCCAATCAAGTTGTAGAAACATCTCAAGGATGATTAATGGAAACAGGATGCACCTGAGCTCAATTTCGAGTCTCATAGCAAAGGGTCTGAATACTTATGTAAATAAGGTATTTCTGTTTTATATTTGTAATACATTTATTTTCGCTTTGTCATTATGGGGAATTGACTTGCCTAGTTAAATAAAATAATGAAAAAAAAATTGTGCGTAGTTTGATGAGGACAAATTTGTAAATTGCTCAAAGGACCAACATGAACACAAGGTTGTTAGACTTTCGTATACTTAGAATTACGTCATGGAAAATAGTGGTCTCGCCGCAATAAGATGCTTCCTTTGGGATTTACATGTACATTTTAGTCATTCAGCTGACACTCTTATCCAGAGAGACTTACAGTTAGTGTATTCATCTTAAGATAGCTAGGTGAGACATATACATTTCACAAACGTAGCATTTTCCCTCAGAGTAGTTATCAGCAGTCAGTGCTAGTGGTAAAATACTTTTCTTCTTCTTTTTTTGTGTGGGAGGGGTGGGGGTGCACCGTGTAATATTTTCCTTTAGAATCTGAAAACTGGGAAATTGAGTAGCAAACGATAGACATTGATATAAGCTGTGTCTGAGAAGTAAGGAGTGGGCGAGTTGCATGGACCTCAGTAATCATAACATCAACATTTCAAGGAGAATCAAAGAACAAATAACCTTTCCAAATGCCAGCTGTTTATCACTGAAGTATACTACATAGCTAAAACCCAATAATTTGACAGCAAACACATTGTATACATAAATAAAAGATGCATGATTTTTCCATAAAACCAGGATCAAACCAGTTTAGAACCTGGTTTGTCATAAGTGGTAGAACCCTAGTAGCCAAACTCGAGCTGAGGTGAGGCTCACCAGAAACACTGCTGAGTGAAATATCTTGTGAAGAGAAACAAGTTAGTTAACTACATAGAGCTTTGTAATTATCTCTGTGTTCATGTGTCGTGGCTTTGTAGGATGTACAGTGTATATTACAGCTCTACATCACAGCATGTGATGATGCCAGTTATGCGGTTATTTGACTCAAAGGGATTCTTACACGATGTCATAGTGTAAATATAGTTGTCTTCTGGATGGTTTTAGAGAGCAAATGGTGGTTAGCAGTCTGCCAGTACAGTACAGGGAAAGATAGTGGCGTTAAGCCAAATCACACATCAACTCAAACACTGTCTCCATGCAACACCACTGCAATGGAACAACACTTCACAGAATAATGAAAACATACGAAAGCATCTGTACAGATGTAGGACCTTAATTTGAGCCAGGTTGCTACAGCAGGAAAATAATCCTGCAGCTGCAGGAAATGCGAATTATTATCTGGATTATCATTAATTGACATTTTTGTAGGGGCTTATACATTTTTCGTTAGGGCAAATCAAGTCTGAAATTTCAAAGTGGAAATGACAAAACTTCAGAAACCTCCAATACACTACAAGTTTGCATTTCCTGCTGAGCAGGAATCAGAGAGGTGAGGGGGGCTGACATAATCGATATCCACTGCGCCCTGGGAACAGTGGGTTCACTGCCTTGCTCAGCAGAAAGACAGATTTTTACCTTGTCAGCTCAGGATTTGATCCAGCAACCTTTCAATTACTGGCCCAACGCTCTAACCACTAGGCTACCTACCCCTGAAAGGAGGGAAATATGAGAAATGATTCACACTGACAAGTAGCATCAGTGATGAAAGGAAAACATATTACGTTTTTCTAAACTGTATTGTTTACATGTTGATTGCATTTTAATGTCAGCCTACAAGGGAGATAGGCCATATGGAGATGTTCATATTGAAACATCTCTTATTGTTTGATAAGATTAGTACAGATTTCTCAGGGGACCCGGACCCAATTTTGGGAACCACAGTGCTAACCTCTCTCTCTGCTTGCATCCTCTCTCTCTCTGTCTCCTCTGCTTCCTCCTCCCTCAGCCTCACCACTGAGCACCACATGCCCAATTCACTGTCTGTCTCAGTAGCCTACTCTCTTTTTTATGTAGCATATTTTTTTCGTTTAACGTTAGCTTCTTCCTTCAGCCTTCTAACTGGCTAAGAAATACAAGCTAGGGCCCTTCAACGTTATCTGCCGGCAGAAGTCTCTGCTAGCCACCTGACTGACATATCTACAGTATGAGCGACATTTTCCAGTTGTGCACTCATCCTCCACAAATCATTTTTTATTTATTTGGGGGATGTCTGTAGACACGGCAGGAGTCACGGGACGGTTTTAAAACTGCCTTTTGTCCGGCATGTCGCAAACACACTATCAGCAGCGTCTCAAGTTGCCTATTGAGCCGACAGTGAGCTGGGTAGTTGGTAGAATGGTGAATGTGCTGCTAAAAAAGCAAAAAATCAAGGGGATGTAGGCGAACATAACGAACAAACCACTCTTCATGTTTCCACTCGTTCACAAAGAGCCAGACGTGATTAGAACTGTCAGATAAAGAATATAAGCGCTCTGAGCTATGATCACCACTGGGAGCGATATTTACAGTTGAAGTTGGGAGTTTACATACACCTCAGCCAAATACATTTAAACTCAGTTTTTCACAATAGAGAGTAGAGAGAATGATTTGTTTCAGCTTTTATTTATTTCATCACATTCCCAGTGGGTCAGTAGTTTACATACACTCAGTTAGTATTTGGTGGCATTGCCTTTAAATTGTTTATCTTGGGTCAAACATTTCGGGTAGCCTTCCACAAGCTTCCCACAATAAGTTGGGTGAATTTTGGCCCATTCCTCCTGACAGAGTTGATGTAACTGAGTCAGGTTTGTAGGCCTCCTTGCTCACACACACTTTTTCAGTTCTGCCCACAAATGTTCTATGCGATTGAGGTCAGAGCTTTGTGATGGCCACTCCAATAGCTTAACTTTGTTGTCCTTTAGCAATTTTGCCACAACTTTGGAAGTATGCTTGGGGTCATTGTCCATTTGGAAGACCCATTTGCGACCAAGCTTTAACTTCCTGACTGATGTCTTGAGATGTTGCTTCAATATATCCACATCATTTTCCTACCTCATGATGCCATCTATTTTGTGAAGTGCACTAGTCCCTTCTGAAGCAAAGCACCCCCACATGATGCTGCCACCCCCGTTCTTCACGGTTGGGATGGTGTTCTTCGGCTTGCAAGCCTCCCACTTTTTCCTCTAAACATAACGATCGTCATTATGGCCAAACAGTTCAATTTTTGTTTCATCAGACCAGAGGATTTTTCTCCATGTGCAGTTGCAAACCGTAGTCTGGCTTTTTTATGGCGGTTTTGGAGCAGTGGCTTCTTCCTTTTCGCACCAAAGTACGTTCATCTCTAGGAGACAGAATGCGTCTCCTTCTTGAGCGGTATGATGGCTGCGTGGTCCCATGGTATTTATACTTGTGTACTATTGTTTGTATAGATGAACGTGGTACCTTCAACCATTTGGAAATTAACCAGACTTGTGGAGATCTACAAAAAAATTCTGAGGGCTTGTCTGATTTCTTATGATTTTCCCATGATGTCAAGCAAAGAGGCACTGAGATTGAAGGTAGGCCTTGAAATACATCTACAGGTACACCTCCAATTGACTCAAATTATGTCAATTAGCCTATCAGAAGCTTCTAAAGTCATGACATAATTTTCTGGAATATTCCAAGCTGTTTAAAGGCACAGTCAACTTAGTGATGTAAACTTCTGACCCACTGGAATTGTGATACAATTAATTATAAGTGAAATAATCTGTCTGTAAACAATTGTTGGAAAAATGACTTGTGTCATGCACAAAGTAGATGTCCTAACTGACTTGCCAAAACTATAGTTTGTTAACAATAAATGTGTGGAGTGGTTGAAAAATGAGTTTTAATGACTCCAACCTAAGTGTATGTAAACTTCCGACTTCAACTGTACATGCTGACCCGTAACAGACACAAAATATATATTTAAATGTTTTTCAAATTTGAAAACATTAATGAGCTCCAGACCTCATAGTTGCAGCCATTGTTACAATAGCTGGCTACTGATACGCTAGCACATGACATTTTGGTCCACACATATTGGCTGGCTATAAATAGCTTGCACTTGGTTTACCTCTTGCTGGGCGGATGTACACTTGGCAGACACTTGGAGAGACTCCAGATATTCTGGAGAGAGGGACCCTCTTCCAGAGCAGGTGTGGACCCTCCTCCTCTTGTGAACTTGAGTGCTCCATATGATTTCGGGGAGCTCTTCTAGGTTCTCTGATCTGTCATTGTCTCCTCTCAGGGTTTGGAGCATATGCTCCATGGCGCCGAATGTCACTGCCCGCGTCAACTGCTTATGTGACAGCTTCTTTTCCAGCAGGCCGTCCTTAGGAGCGATACTCCTGGAGGTCTTGGTGATGCCATGGAGAATTGCCTCTTGGTCTGTCTGGTGTGCTGAAATTTTTCCCGATTGCGATGCTAACTTATTCCCAAGAGGAACTTTGGGGACCTCCCCAACATACAGCCTTTTGCTGATACTTCCCAGCCTGGGTCTGGGTGTCTCTCCTTCCGGTGCTCCCTCCATCCCAACCTGGCTCTCCCTGATGCCCATGTCTGCTTCATGCTGGAGCTCTACCCTCCTGGGGATATCCTCCTTACTCTGGACGCTCTCTCCCCCTCTGCTCTGGAGGGATTCCTGCCGCTGAAACTCCCCCAATTTCCTCTTCTTCTTCCTCTGAAAGTAGCGCCGGCCGCGGTGCTCTTTGGACTCGGGGCTGAGCGGAGCTTTGGTGTGGTCCACATAACATTCCTCCTTGGGGCCCCTCACACAGCCACACACGTTGCCCATGACTGTCAGACATGCATTCCCTTTCTATAAACTGTGTTTAGTTCCTTCTAACTGTAGTTTTCACGCCGGGATTCCGCTAGTGAACATAACTTGATCTAGAGCTCTGTTATTCCACTGAGAGGCAGCCATAGTTCTCCTCCAAGGGGGCGGAGAGGAGGTGATGGCAGGCAGCCTGGCAACAGACTCAAACACCCCTCCCCTTCACACAGAGATGGGTCTGTCCTTATGCCTGCCTGTCTGCCTGTCGCAGACTCCCAGAAGAACACAGCTGAGATGTCCCAGGCACTTCCTTCCGTCACTCCTCTCTTCCGTCACTCCTCTCTCTGTCACTGCTCTCCTCTCAACTGCTCTGCTCTTAGGAATCCTCTAAGTCTCTGAAACATTTCCTTTGCCCGGCTAATCCAACACAAACACATAAACGCACCACCGGAGAGGCAGAGGCACTGCCACGTCCTAAATGATTCTACCTCACAGCTGACAGACAAACAAACAGCCCTGCTTCCTGTTTCAGGGTGTCCTCCTCATCTGAAGTGTAAACACAGCCCCCTCTGGGTGTGCTTTCACTGCAATTTCCCACTATGGTCGTGACCCCGACTTTGAAAACTACTGCCTTATGCATTACTGCCCCACAGTTGCAAGAAGTGACATGGCTCCTTGCCTCCCACGCATAGTCTACTTTCTGTCCCTAACACTAAAACTGAAACTAAATCATATAAAAAACAAATAGAAATGTTTTTATATAACTTTAAATAAAAACTAGTAAATTCGATTTTGAAAACTAATGGAAACTAAACTGAATTTCGTCAAATGCGGCTGTTTATAACAGGGCTGCCTGTCTGACGAGGGCAGCGAGGGAGAGCAGCAGGACAAGATCAGCTGGCTGTCAGGGGTCTGCTCTGCCGGCTAATGGCCACTGATTACACCATATGGGAAAACTTTGCTCAGCAAGTTGGCCTTCCCTGATAGGCAGTACCAAGCAGAGAGAATCTAGGGGCTTTTAAATAGGGGCTTTTAAAATAACAGGACAGCATGGGTCAACAAAACTGGCAACTAACAAAGCCCTACCACTTTGTCTATTAATCAGACTGTATACAATCACAAAGCCAGAAGTGGGGCTTGAGTCCAATGGTTTAAACAAACACTATTATCCAGCCAGACCATTGCCATCCCAGTTCAACTGAGGGCAAATACAGAATACACTTAGCACAGGAAGTGACTTGTGTACACTATACGACCTATGGAACACACATAATGATTAGATTATATGTAATTGTATATGTGAATTGTGTAGAATGTACTGTCCATGAAAAGCATATAAAGCTTGTGATTTTTGTTTAATATATTCAACACAATTTGGGACAGATAGTTAAATTGGCAAGACCTCAGGAAGAGTGATTATTGAAATAGTAGACATAATTTCTTTGCATAGTACAACTAAAAAGAAGTGTCCCACCAGGCTCTGACACTATTCTGACGGCAGTGACATCTCCCATGAAGGTTCCACAACTAGGTCCTGCAGTTTAAATACTGTATACCTGGCTGGCTACAGTACATTCAAAATACACAGTATACTGCACAAAAGCAAAACTACTTCATAAACCATAACACAAGAGCAGCCTATCTTTACTTTCATGGAAAATCTGCTTTCTATGTTAATGTATATATAAACTGAACAAAATATGAACGCAACAACGCAACAAGTGTTGGTCCCATGTTTCCTGAGCTGAAATAAAAGATCCCAGAAATGTTCCATAGCCACAAAAAGCTTATTTCCTTCAAATGTCGTGCACAAATTTGTTTACATCTCTGTTAGTGAGCATTTATCCTTCGCCAAGATAATCCATCCACCTGACAGGTGTGGCATATCAAGAAGCTGATTAAACAGCATGATCATTACACAGGTTCACCTTGTGCTGGGGACAATAAAAGACCACTATAAAATGTGACGTTTTTTCACACAACACAATGTCACAGATTAAAGGGAGCGTGCAATTGGTATGCAGACTGAAAGAATGTCCACCAGAGCTGTTTTCAGAGAATTGAATGTTAATTTCTCTACAATAAGCCACCTCCAATGTCCTTTTAGAGAATTTGGCAGACCACGTGTATGGCGTCGTGTGGGCGAGTGGTTTGCTGATGTCAACGTTGTGAACAGAGTGCCCCATGGTGGCGGTGGGGTTATGGTATGGGCAGGCATAAGCTACGGACAACGAACACAATTGCATTTTAACGATGGCAATTTGAATGCACAGAAATACCGTGACCAGATCCTGATGCCCATAGTGAGGCCCATTTTGTTTAAGGTATCTGTGACCAACAGATGCATATCTGTATTCCCAGTCATGTGAAATCCATAGATTAGGGCCTAATTTATTTATTTCAATTGACTGATTTCCTTATATGAACTGTAACTCAGTAAAATCTTTGAAATTGTTGCTCGTTGCGTTTATATTTTTGTTCAGTATATATATATATATATTAATTCCTGTGGTGTTTAAATAATATCTGAGTTTTGGCATACTGTAATTTCTCATTCCGTGCAAACCAATGTGGAAAATATAATTACAGTCTTCCAGCATTGAATAAAGTCTTAAAATACAGACATATATTTCACTGACTCATCTCAGATGTTTGTTTTGCAATGTCATCCTACTTTATCCTTTCATCCTTTTTATTCACCCATCTAACAGGATGTTAGTGCTTCCAGCAAATGGCTGTCTTTAATCTCTTGTTGGATCTTCAGATGACAAAGGGTAGAGAAGGGTGGAAGGATGGAAGGACGGAAGAGAGAGAGATGTGTTCATTACATTATGGCAGACTCCATCCTATCACATGTATTATGTCCCCTGGTGAAACAAGTCCAAAGCCTCCATAGATTGGTTTCTGTCAGTGAGATTTGTTTTCGTAACCCTTGGAGATCTTGACTGTCAGTCAGACGACACTGTAGAGACCAAAGAGCAACAATATGATGATGCATCGTCACGGCAGTATATTCAGGTCTTACTGCATCGTCTCGGGCAGTGTATTCAGGTCTCACTGCATCGTCTCGGGCAGTGTATTCAGGTCTCACTGCATCGTCTCGGCAGTGTATTCAGGTCTCACTGCATTTTCTCGGCAGTGTATTCAAGTCTCACTTCATCGTCTTGGCAGTGTATTCAGGTCTTACTGCATCGTCTCGGCAGTGTATTCAGGTCTCACTGCATCGTCTCGGCAGTGTATTCAGGTCTCACTGCATCTTCACTGCTGAGACGATGCAGTGAGACCTGAATACACTGCCGAGACAAGGAAGTGAGACCTGAATACACTGTCGTGACGATGCAGTGAGACCTGAATACACTGCCAAGACGATGAAGTGAGACTTGAATACACTGCCGAGAAAATGCAGTGAGACCTGAATACAATGCCGTGAAGATGCAGTGAGACCTGAATATACTGCCGAGACAAGGAAGTGAGACCTGAATACACTGCCGAGACGATGCATTGAGACCTGCATACACTGCCGAGACAATGAAGTGAGACCTGAATACTCACTGCATCGTCTCTGCAGTGTATTCCGGTCTCACTGCAGCTATTGATTTCCACATGAGACTGACTGAGTGGAAGACAATGCACCAGGCTTTCAATGCCTTGTCCCAAGGGTGGATATGCAATATGCTTCCCATTGTAGGGAACACAGCAGGGACTTCAATGTATACATTATGTAAACACACCTGGGGGCTGCCTTTGTAAAGCAATTCTCAACAAAACAGTCTGGAATGCTTTTGTATAACTTCAATAGCTACAGTCTATTGCTTATCTTCTTATAATACCATAGCAAGTGATGTACGAATGACATATGACGTTCTTAAAAGGAAATATATCAGAGAATTAACACAATGCCATTGGACGATAATGACCGAATGGCTGGATCATCCTACTATAGGTAATGGCAACTTGTTCCATCCAATACCTTTATGAGAGAGTCCGGTAGCATCAAAACAGGGTGGGGTCCATCACTATTTCACACTGCTTTTCTGACAGCTAGGTTTTAACCCCATACAGAACTGATCAACATGTTTTCCAACTGCCATGCAACCCTGAAAAATCAAGAATCTACAGGTCCACAATCACTAGCTAGTACAAATGCCCAGCGGCACGCGTAAGAGTGACAGGGGCAGGTGTAGACACACATCCCCCCTAGCTACCCGTCAGCATGTTTTATGATTCCAAGCATTAGAAAATTATTTCATTATTACCATATTTGTCCTTCTGCAACAGGAACTTCAAACGATTCACTTTCAAAATATTCAGTCTCTTTTTGTTTTTACCAGACCTCATGGAGGCTGGGGTGTCTAGGCAACAGAGGAGAGACAGGAGAGATGTTGAGGCATGCAGCTAGACACTACAACACTGCTCTCTGTCTGTTGAATTGGTATTGTACACTTATGGAAAAATACACTCCCCTGTGTATTTAATTGGCCAGTGAAGCTAAAACTTTGGCTCTATACTCCAGCATTTTGGATATGAAATAAAACGTTATATATGAGGCGACAGTAAATAATGTCACCTTTTCTTTGAGTTTGTTTTGGTTGTGTTTCGGATTACGTTGTGCCCAATAGAAATGAATGGTAAATAGTGCATTGTGTCATTTTGGAGTCACTTTTATTGTAAATAAGAATATAATATTTTTCTCAACACTTCTACATTAATGTGGATGCTACCATGCTTACGGATAATCATGAATGAAGAGTGGATAATGTTAGAGAATAGGGAAGGTAGTTTAGACATCACACTACAGCTCACTACGACTTCCACACTCCATCCTCCAGGGGGCGGCAGCAACCTTGTCCAAGTGCTGAGCCTGGTTGATAAGCACATCAGGTGCAGCCAATCAAGGTGAAAGTCAGTGAGAGTCCCAGCTGGAAAGGCCGTGAAGCTACTGGTTTTCTTTGGTGACTACGAGGCCTTTCGTTTGGTTATGAGTCTTCAGTTTGGGCATGGCTTAGGTATTTTTCCTTTTCGTACATGTTTATGTTTCGTCACCATCTGAACAAATAATATTCGCCTTTGACTGGGCGACCAAGAGGTCAAGAAGGAGCTGTCCCTAAGGTAAAGTGGCTGTCTCCTGGGAAAATGTACATTCAACATCAGGTTGCATAAGCTTACTTCTCACATTTATGCACACATCAAATCAGGTAACAGACCAGTTAACTAGGCCTAAGACCCCTAGACTTAGCGAGTCAAACAATATTAGCAGGCTACTTAATTGGTTTTGTAACTCATGATGAGTGAGAAAGTTACAGAGGTATAAATACCATACCCCCCCAAAAATTGCTAGCCTCCCCTGTTATTGGTAATGCTGAGAGGTTAGCATATTTTGGAGGCATGATCTTTGTGCATCTCAGAAACATATTCTATTCTTATTTACAATACAAGTGACTCCAAAATGACACAATACATGATTTACCATTAATTTCTATTGGGCGCAAAATAATCCGTAACACAACAAAAACAATTATTTGTGCATTATTTGTAAACTGTAAAACATATACGTATGAAAATATCCTCAAATATAAGGTGACATTTGAGTTATGTGCTGGAGTTACGAGCCAAATTAAAAGTTTTAGCTTCACTGTCCAAATAAATATGTAGTGGAGTGTATGAACTAATGCAGCTAAACAGCTTACTGTACAGTAAGTGCATACAAGTGCATGCTGCTTCTTGTCTTTCTACCATGGTGTGGTTCTAAGTTAGGGAGTCATAAGGCTAGCTGCTGCTAACATTCCTTTCCCATACTGTAACCCAGTGGAGAACAGCCTGCAGGCTGACTGTGCCAGATATATTAATAATCCATAGCAGGGGCCTGAGAGAGACAGAGAGAGAGACAGAGAGAGAGACAGAGAGAGAGACAGAGAGAGAGAGAGAGAGAGAGAGAGAGAGAGAGAGAGAGAGAGAGAGAGAGAGAGAGAGAGACAGAGAGAGAGACAGAGACAGAAACACAGAGACAGAGAGAGAGACAGAGAGAGAGAGAGAGAGAGAGAGAGAGAGAGAGAGAGAGAGAGAGCAAGAGAGCAAGAGAGGGAGACAGAGAAAGAGAAAGATAGAGAGAGAGAGAGAGAGAGAGACAGAGACAGAGACACATTGGAAAGAATTAACAAAAAAACAGAGCAAACTAGAATGCTATTTGGCCCTAAACAGAGAGTACACAGTGGCAGAATACCTGACCACTGTGACTGACCCAAACTTAAGGAAAGCTTTGACTATGTACAGACTCAGTGAGCATAGCCTTGCTATTGAGAAAGGCCGCCGTAGGCAGACATGGCTCTCAAGAGAAGACAGGCTATGTGCACACTGCCCACAAAATGAGGTGGAAACTGAGCTGCACTTCCTAACCTCCTGCCCAATGTATGACCATATTAGAGAGACATATTTCCCTCAGATTACACAGATCCACAAGGAATTCGAAAACAAATCCAATTTTGATAAACTCCCATATCTACTGGGTGAAATTCCACAGTGTGCCATCACAGCAGCAAGATTTGTGACCTGTTGCCACAAGAAAAGGGCAACCAGTGAAGAACAAACACCACTGTAAATACAACCCATATTTATGTTTATTTATTTTAACTTGTGTGCTTTAACCATTTGTACATTGTTACAACACTGCATATATATAATATGACATTTGTAATGTCTTTATTGTTTTGAAACTTCTGTATGTGTAATGTTTACTGTTCATTTTTATTGTTTATTTGACTTTTGTATATTACCTACCTCACTTGCTTTGGCAATGTTAACACATGTTTCCCATGCCAATAAAGCCCCTTGAATTGAATTGACAGAGACAGAGAGAGAGACAGAGACAGAGAGGGAGAGAGAGAGATAGAGAGAGAGAGAGAGAGAGAGAGAGAGAGAGAGAGAGAGAGAGAGAGAGAGAGAGAGAGAGAGACACAGAGACACAGAGACAGAGAAACAGAGAGACACAGAGACAGAGAAACAGAGAGACACAGAGACAGAGACAGAGAGACAGAGAGACAGAAAGAGAGGGAGACAGAGAAAGAGAAAGATAGAGAGACAGAGAAAGAGAAAGATAGAGAGAGAGAGCTAGAGAGGGAGACAGAGAAAGAGAAAGAGAGAGAGAGAGAGAGAGAGAGAGAGCTAGAGAGGGAGAGAGACAGTGAGAGATAGAGAGAGCTAGAGAGGGAGAGAGAGAGAAAGAGACAGAGAGCTAGAGAGAGTGAGAGATAGAGAGACAGAAACTAACAGAGAGAGAGAGAGAGAGAGAGAGAGAGAGAGAGAGAGAGAGAGAGAGAGAGAGAGAGAGAGAGAGAGAGAGAGAGAGAGAGAGAGAGAGAGAGAGAGAGAGAGAGAGAGAGAGAGAGAGAGAGAGAGAGAGACAGAGAGAGAAAGAGAGAGAGCGAGAAAGAGAGAGAGAGAGAGAGAGAGAGAGAGAGAGAGAGAGAGAGAGAGAGAGAGAGAGAGAGAGAGAGAGACCTGCCTGCAGGTGACAGCATTCCCTCCCCCATATGCCCCCCTAGGCACAACTATGACAACATAACCAACAAAAACGGGTCACAACTCCTGCAGCTCTGTCGCACGCTGGGTATGTACATAGTCAATGGTAGGCTTCGAGGGGACTCCTATGGTAGGTTCACCTATAGCTCATCTCTTGGCAGTAGCACTGTAGACTACTTTATCACTGACCTCAACCCAGAGTCTCTCAGAGCGTTCACAGTCAGCCCACTGACACCCCTATCAGACCACAGCAAAATCACAGTCTACTTGAACAGAGCAATACTCAATCATGAGGCATCAAAGCCAAAGGAACTGAGTAACATTAAGAAATGCTATAGATGGAAGGAATGCAGTTTGGAAACCTACCAAAAAACAATTAGGCAACAGCAAATTCAATCCCTTTTAGACAACTTCCTGGGTAAAATGTTCCACTGCAATAGTGAAGGTGTAAACTTGGCAGTAGAAAATCTTAACAGTATATTTGACCTCTCAGCTTCCCTATCAAATCTAAAAATCTCAAATAGAAAACCGAAGAAAATGAACAACAATGACAAATGGTTTGATAAAGAATGCAAAAATCTAAGAAATAAATTGAGGAACCTGTCCAACCAAAAACATAGAGACCCGGAAAACCTGAGTCTACGCCTTCACTATGGTGAATCACTAAAACAATACAGAAATACACTACGGAAAAAGAAGGAACAGCACGTCAGAAATCAGCTCAATGTAATTGAAGACTCCATAGACTCTAACCAATTCTGGGAAAATTGGAAAACACTAAACAAACAACAACACGAAGAATTATCTATCCAAAATGGAGATGTATGGGTAAACCACTTCTCCAATCTTTTTGGCTCTATAACAAAGAATAAAGAACAAAAACATATACATGATCAAATACAAATCCTAGAATCAACTATTAAAGACTACCAGAACCCATTGGATTCTCCAATTACCTTGAATGAGTTACAGGACAAAATAAAAACCCTCAAACCCAAAAAGGCCTGTGGTGTTGATGGTATCCTTAATGAAATGATCAAATATACAGACAACAAATTCCAATTGGCTATACTAAAACTCTTTAACATCGTCCTTAGCTCTGGCATCTTCCCCAATATTTGGAACCAAGGACTGATCACCCCAATCCACAAAAGTGGAGACAAATTTGACCCCAATAACTACCGTGGAATATGCGTCAACAGTAACCTTGGGAAAATACTCTGCATTATCATTAACAGCAGACTCGTACATTTCCTCAATGAAAACAATGTACTGAGCAAATGTCAAATTGGCTTTTTACCAAATTACCGTACAACAGACCATGTATTCACCCTACACACCCTAATTGACAACCAAACAAACCAAAACAAAGGCAAAGTCTTCTCATGCTTTGTTGATTTCAAAAAAGCCTTCGACTCAATTTGGCATGAGGGTCTGCTATACAAATTGATGGAAAGTGGTGTTGGGGGTAAAACATACGACATTATAAAATCCATGTACACAAACAACAAGTGTGCGGTTAAAATTGGCAAAAAACACACACATTTCTTCACACAGGGTCGTGGGGTGAGACAGGGATGCAGCTTAAGCCCCACCCTCTTCAACATATATATCAACGAATTGGCGCGGGCACTAGAACAGTCTGCAGCACCCGGTCTCACCCTACTAGAATCCGAAGTCAAATGTCTACTGTTTGCTGATGATCTGGTGCTTCTGTCACCAACCAAGGAGGGCCTACAGCAGCACCTAGATCTTCTGCACAGATTCTGTCAGACCTGGGCCCTGACAGTAAATCTCAGTAAGACCAAAATAATGGTGTTCCAAAAAAGGTCCAGTCACCAGGACCACAAATTCCATCTAGACACCGTTGCCCTAGAGCACACAAAAAACTATACATACCTCGGCCTAAACATCAGCACCACAGGTAACTTCCACAAAGCTGTGAACGATCTGAGAGACAAGGCAAGAAGGGCCTTCTATGCCATCAAAAGGAACATAAATTTCAACATACCAATTAGGATCTGGCTAAAAATACTTGAATCAGTCATAGAGCCCATTGCCCTTTATGGTTGTGAGGTCTGGGGTCCGCTCACCAACCAAGATTTCACAAAATGGGACAAACACCAAATTGAGACTCTGCATGCAGAATTCTGCAAAAATATCCTCCGTGTACAACGTAGAACACCAAATAATGCATGCAGAGCAGAATTAGGCCGATACCCACTAATTATCAAAATCCAGAAAAGAGCCGTTAAATTCTACAACCACCTAAAAGGAAGCGATTCCCAAACCTTCCATAACAAAGCCATCACCTACAGAGAGATGAACCTGGAGAAGAGTCCCCTAAGCAAGCTGGTCCTAGGGCTCTGTTCACAAACACAAACACACCCCACAGAGCCCCAGGACAACAGCACAATTAGACCCAACCAAATCATGAGAAAACAAAAAGATAATTACTTGACACATTGGAAAGAATTAACAAAAAAACAGAGCAAACTAGAATGCTATTTGGCCCTAAACAGAGAGTACACAGTGGCAGAATACCTGACCACTGTGACTGACCCAAACTTAAGGAAAGCTTTGACTATGTACAGACTCAGTGAGCATAGCCTTGCTATTGAGAAAGGCCGCCGTAGGCAGACATGGCTCTCAAGAGAAGACAGGCTATGTGCACACTGCCCACAAAATGAGGTGGAAACTGAGCTGCACTTCCTAACCTCCTGCCCAATGTATGACCATATTAGAGAGACATATTTCCCTCAGATTACACAGATCCACAAAGAATTCGAAAACAAATCCAATTTTGATAAACTCCCATATCTACTGGGTGAAATTCCACAGTGTGCCATCACAGCAGCAAGATTTGTGACCTGTTGCCACAAGAAAAGGGCAACCAGTGAAGAACAAACACCACTGTAAATACAACCCATATTTATGTTTATTTATTTTAACTTGTGTGCTTTAACCATTTGTACATTGTTACAACACTGCATATATATAATATGACATTTGTAATGTCTTTATTGTTTTGAAACTTCTGTATGTGTAATGTTTACTGTTCATTTTTATTGTTTATTTGACTTTTGTATATTACCTACCTCACTTGCTTTGGCAATGTTAACACATGTTTCCCATGCCAATAAAGCCCCTTGAATTGAATTGAATTGAATTGAGAGAGAGAGAGAGAGAGAGAGAGAATTAGCAGTGTGTCCTTCACTAGGCCTCAGAAATGCAACACTAGATCCACCTAGTGCTGCTACTGATGGTACCATCTACCCCCTAGTGTGCATCCATTGTTTCCATGTGAATGTACAGCTGCAGCAAGACAGTCTGTGTGGTACTAGACAGACATGGGCACAAATGCTCTCAGGGTGTGGGGCCTGTGAAAACACTGGAATTAGGGACACTGAAAACAGATTAACTTTAAGCGATAGCCAGGCTGAAGGAAGTGACACTTCCTCTAACCTCTCCCTCCACGGAAGCATAAACAGTACACAGACCTAACGACCATTTCACCATTTCAGCTCAGATAACCATTAAGCTTGGGGAGCTAGTGCAAGACTTCAAGGGTCCAGCAAGGTTACTAATCACACCATTGCAGCACCATTTTCAAATCCACCTGTCATTGTCAGCAGGTGACTTCACGTGGGGAGCTTTTCCACTTGTAAGTGCAGAACTTGAAAGAGACCAACTCTCTCAGGAAATGACCCGTTACTACCATGAATATCGACACATTTCAATCACCAGTCATCAATAAAATACGTGCAGAGTAAGTGATCATTCTTATTCTGCCACATTTCACAGCCATAATAACTGGGGCATGTATGAGCCAGCAGACAAACAGACATAGATATAGGCCTACATTACAATAACCACTGGCAGGACACTTTGTTAAGACTGTTTTGACATCTTGTGGCCAAAGAGGGAAACAACAGCTATTAAAAGAGAACCTGACAGTTTAGATTGTTCAACCTGCACTAAATGTCACACAGTGTTATGCAAGCTAATCCCAATTCAGTGCTGTAGCGAGTTTAAGCAACACGCTAGCTTTTCAATCACACTGGCCTCAATATACTAGAAGTTACTGTCGATTTAAGAGAGACATACTACCTCAATCCAGAACCCCTTAAACGACAACTATCTTACTTTGGTCGAAACAATAACCATAGCTCTATGCATGACATGTCATCCTAATCATCAGCCAAATTAACAATAATAAAACACTGGAATATTCACATCCACTGATTTTAATTTGCTGAGTAAAAAAATTACAGAAATGGAGAAAGGATACTAGCACAGTGATTCACACAGCCAGATAATGAAATACACAGCATGAATCTGACCTGAAAGTGCAGAATTATGGTCCATATCAATCCCAGCGTCAATTTGGGATTCCCGTCTGTGATGTCATCATTCCTGATGTTAACCAGCTTGACCTGAGGACAACAGTTATAAACAGCTGTGTAATAAGCATGATACACACAAGTGACGCATTCCAAGTCTACATCAACTTCTACAGTATAAGAATTTTTTTATATCGTTTTGCAAAGCACCTTAAATCTTAGCACGCTTAAATTAACATCTCTGATAAACAGCTGAAGATGTCTCTATTTCCAAAACCTAACAATACTGTACGCCTTCAACTGGTAATACACAGTGTACACATACACATGAGTGAGAATTTGAATTTGTTCATCAGTATTAGTGTCGTACTCACTGTAACAGATCATTTATAATCCTCATTAAAAAAAAGATGCATAAATATTCTGAGGGTAATGTCTTTCCTCTTGGAAACCCCCAAAACAGATTCTGTCCATCTGCTCGTCGCAGGCCTGGGCAACTCCACTAGATCAGGCCTGGGCAACTCCACTAGATCAGGCCTGGGCAACTCCAGTCCTCAGGGGCCTGATTGGTGTCACACTTTTGGCCCAGCCCCAGCAAACACACCAGACTCCAATAATCAATTAATCATGATCTTCAGTTAAAAATGCAATTAGTTTAAATCAGCTGTGTTTGCTAAGGATGGGGGGAAAATGGGACACCAATCAGGCCCCCGAGGACTGGAGTTGCCCAGGCCTGTGACGAGTGCTACCACCCTCTGATGACTCAACACTATACACGTCAGCTACTACAGTGAAATCTCTGCAACACTTAATAAAGAGCTGCGGTTAGTTTTAGAATGGGTGGCGAGGAATAAGTTAGCCCTAAATATTTCAAAAACGAAAAGCATTATATTTGGGACAAATCATTCACTAAACCCTAAACCTCAAATAAACCTTGTAATAAATAATGTGAAAATTGATCAAGTTGAGGTGACTAGTAACACTGGAGTGTAAACTGTCATGGTCAAAACATATTGATACAGTAGTAGCTAAGATCAGGAGAAGTCTGTCCATAATAAAACGCTGCTCTACCTTCTCAACAGCACTATCAACAAGGCAGGTCCTACAGGCCCTAGTTTAGCCACACTTGGACTACTGTTCAGTGGTGTGGTCAGGTGCCACAAAGAGGGACTTATGAAAATTACAATGGGCCAAGAACAGGGCAGCAAGGCTGGCCCTTAAATGTACACAGAGAGCTAACATTAATGACATGCATGTCAATCTCTCATGGCTCAAAGTAGAGGACAGATTAACTTCATCAATACTTGTATTTGTAAGAAGTGTTGACATGTTAAATGCACCGAGCTGTCTGTTTAAACTACTAGCACACAGCTCAGACACCCATGCATACCCCACAAGACATGCCACTAGAGGTCTCTTCACAGTCCCCAAGTCCAGAACAGACCATGGGAGGCGCACAGTACTACATAGAGCCATGACTACATGGAACTCTATTCCACATCAGGTAATTGATGCAAGCAGTAGAATCAGATAAAATTCACCTTATGGAACAGCGGGGACTGTGAAGAGACACACACACAGGTACAGACACACATACAGATGATAAGAGACGCACTCTACACACACTTACACATAGATGTTGTATTGTGAATATGGGATAGTGGCCTGAGGGAACACACTAAATGTATTGGTAAAGTGTTATGAAATGTAATGTCATGTAATAATATAAATTGTATGTAACTGCCTTAATGTTGCTGGGCCCCAGGAAGAATAGCTGCTGCCTTGGCATGGATCCTTAATAAATACAAATAGCAACTGAAGCGGTGCCAATAAATCCTAGTTATTATTCTGTGGCCTTGAGACCACACCTATGCACCACAATGGGGCTCTATAATGTGGTGGTTTATGTACTAGTACACAATGAATGTGATGTCATGTTGTCATTCTAATAAACTAATGCAGTTTAATATTGTTCCCTACATTGAAACATAGTCTACATTCATCATTCCCTACGCAAAGTGTTTGTATTGTAGATGATTGTATGAAACTGCTACTGTGCTGGCTCTCCACCTAATTTGATTGAACAAGCCATGATGTTTAAAACACTGCCTTTCATTGATAAGCATGACAATCCCTGTCATAAGCAGAAATAAACACAACTTTATTTGATTATGCACTGAATTATTCTTATTCAGTTGTTCAGCAATAGTCAAACTGGAAACAAAGGAAATATACATGGGCATAGCCATTTGTAAAATCTTATCTTATCCCTTCCCACAGTTCATTGCAATTTTTATGGCCCCTCTACCCTTATTATGATACATTCTAGCTGTACATCCACAGCAGGACAGAACAAAGGCATGTGACGTTGTCATTGTAAAAAAAATTATGAATATGTATGAGGTGTGACTGGGGCCTGGTGTGTCATTAAAACGATGGCATAACTGAACGATCTATGAATCCTTTGTCTCAGGTCTTGGGTTGCTCTCACTGACGTATTGTCTGGCAGGCCGTAGCTGACCACTGCACACTGTTCTCCATCCCTATCACTTCCTGACTGTGGTGGGTGTGGGGGAGGGGGAAACAGAGACGTAATCACCGTTGGGAGATGGTTTCCGCATGCCCTCTATTGTGAGTCATGATGAGGGAGATATTGAATCCATTATGAGGTAATGAAATTGGCTATCCCTGTCATGTATGAGCAGTGTTACCGTTTTGATGTGGACATACAGTTCCAACAAGTTCTCACAGTCTCACTGCAGAATTAGATGTTTATCCACGTTTCTTCAAGTGTCAAATTTTGAAGTTGATCCAAACGTCAAATTTCAAAGTGTTTTTGACACCCTGGGTTGCTCCTAATGCTCTGTATCGTTCCATTTCTTAAGTTTAGTCACTCATTCTGAATGGTTAAGGTAAGGGTTAAGGTAAGGGTAAAGGTTTGGGGTTTGGTTAAAACATTAAGTTTAGTCACTCATTCTGAATGGTTAAGGTAAGGGTTAAGGTAAGGGTAAAGGTTTGGGGTTTGGTTAAAACATTAAGTTAAGTCACTCATTCTGAATGGATAAGGTAAGGGTTAAGGTTTGGGATAGGGTTAAACATTTAGTTTAGTCACTCATTCTGAATGGTTAAGGTAAGGGTTAAGGTTTGGGATAGGGTTAAACATTTAGTTTAGTCACTCATTCTGAATGGTTAAGGTAAGGGTTAAGGTTTGGGATAGGGTTTAACCATAAAGTTTAGTCACTCATTCTGAATGGTTAAGATAAGGGTTAAGGTTTTGGATAGGGTTTAAACATAAAGTTTAGTCACTCATTCTGAATGGATAAGGTAAGTGTTAAGGTTTGGGATAGGGTTAAACATTTAGTTTAGTCACTCATTCTGAATGGTTAAGGTAAGGGTTAAGGTTTGGGATAGGGATAAAACAGTGTCCCCTCCCCCACTGGGTTTGAACATCATCATGGTATTACGCCCATCCCCATCCACAAGGCACTAGTCTCCTTGAATGTAATAGTGCTCACTGTTGCCCCTAGTGGCCGGTTGATAAAGCATTTCCCGACATCCTCAGGACATTGATAGACGTCCAATTTCGAAGTCAATCTTTATCTCCCTGGACATACAGTATGCTTTTTAAAAATAGCTTTACATGATGAATTGGTTAACAGAAAAATAGCTTACATATTTTAAGTTCTAGCATTCCGGCACATGTGATTGGTCCTTACCTGCCGCCTCTTTAAGAAGTCCAGTGCTATCTGTACATTCTGGAGTCTATGGAACCGCATCCTCCCTTTCTCCCGAGGCTGTGGGCAGAGAGGAGGAATGGGAAGAGCGGGTCATGTTAGTGACGTTGCCATGTGGTCTCTCCCTTTCCAAGGACCAGGGACTCACCACACCATTAGTAGTATGAGGACACAGGACATGCTGCTGCCAGGGTCTTACCCACTCATCTGCTGAGGGAAAGAGAGAAAAACCAAAAGGGAGGGAACCAACAAATCCGGATCCAGGGCGGTCATTGGCCAATTCCACAGTAACATTGTTACACTGAAACTCATATTTTTCACTTTAAAATGTATGTCAAACTAAAACCAATGATTGCAAAGTTAAACAAACCATACAACTCTATGCACAAGGATTACTTTTAAAAAATTCCACTGAATATTTTACAAAAACACATTTTATTGAAGAAGAGTGTAGTCATTATCTTACCAAATTTTGCATTTGCACTTTTCTTCAAGTTCTTCATTGTTTTTTGTTTGACACACATTTTAAAGTGACAAATCTGAGTCTCAGTGTCACTGTTACTGTGGAATTGGCCTGCTACAAATCACTGCTATTTCTACACACTGTATTTACTAGATAGAAAATACATTGATCTATTATGTCCTCCCAAACTGAGCTGACAGAACACATCATCTGACATATTTCACCATTCACAACTACAGTAATAACTAATGACAAAAGGCTAAACATGAAGCTATAAATCAGTGTGTCTGAGTGATAAACTCATTCCAATGAGGACCTTTCCCAAATCCAAAAAGCATCTAGGATGAATTTAGCTGTGAGGTAAAACACCTGAAAATGTGTCATTTTGTGAGCAGAGAGCCAAACTCCTGCGAAAGACACCCGTGGACAATAGGAGGTTACAGCTCAAGGTAATGAGATGGAAACTGTGTCACAAGCCAGGCAGTCCCCTGACAACCCAGGATTGAGCTGCAGCACAGCCCTCTGGATTCAGTCATTACTCTCCTGGCTGGCCAAGAGAAGAGGCGGAGGAATCCCTTTCACCACGAAAGCCTTTTCCTCAACGGCTCACTCTCATTTAACTCAGCACGTTCAGTCAAGTGGCTTGGTTTTGGTATACACTAAATACAATAGAAAGCCACTATCTGATGAAAAATGTCCAATGGTTCATAAAGGTTGACGTTCAGTTTGACTGTATGACTCAATGATGCACAAAGCTATTGAGGTTGGACTTAAAGACCCAGCTCTTATGAAACACATAATAATGTTATGTGTTTCAAATGTGACTGAGTTGTACCAGCACTTGCAATCCTATCCAAGACTGAAATGCATGGTGTTTCTCCTTTACTTTCCTATGGCATGTATAATACCACAGTTTGTTGTTGTTGAGAAAAATTGAACATGAGCCTGGGTCTTTAGCTCATAAGGCGAGTGCATTGCCATCATGTAATCCATCTCAGCTTGTCAGCTAGCATTTCTAAAGCATTACAGTGGGCTTACTCCCTAGTCTACACAGCAGCATCGAGCACAGTGTTGCGCACAAACTTCTATCATAGACTCTACGAGAAAGAAAACTTGACCTAGCCAACTACGGTCCACTAAAGTAAAAAGCCCGTGGTGGGATTGTTGTTCCACTCTCATTAATGTCCACGGCACGCGCTGCATTAGTTGTGTTACAAGGGGGAGGATGGTGAACCACACCTACCCCCTTATCATCATCCTGCTCATGTCCATGCTGCTCAACCGCACATGCTTCTGCCGAACTCACCAACCGCAATGTCTTGAGGAAATCACGCTCCCTTGGCTTACCAGACCGAGTTAACGTGAGCGCAAGAAAGAAACACACAAGGGAGAGACAAATAGACATGGACACATGTTGGACAAATAAAAAGGAGGACATAAAGTGAATAGGAAACAATCCAATACAGAAGAAACAGAGGAGAGGAGGAAGAGGGTAGAGAGGAAACAGGATGTAAACAAAAGAGAGTACTACTACTTCGAGGAGAAAAATCAGCTTCACCTATTTTAGAGGGAACCTCATTTCTCCTCACATGAGTTACAGAGATGCTGCTGCACATCACCAAACAACGGTGACATCAGAAATGATAGTGATTAATTTTCATATTCTCTAATGCAGGCTTCTACAACCCTGTTCCTGGAGAGTTCCAACCCTAATCTAGCGCTCCTGATTCTAACAATTAGCCGGTTGATAAGCTGAGTCAGGTTAGTTACAACTGAAAGTGTAGTTCTCCAGGAACAGGGTTGGAAAGGCAAGCTCTATTGTGATGACATTTTGAGTGATCCAAACTGAAGTGATCACGATTCCTTGTCTACCTCTCCCATCCATAATTTCTATCAGGCAGTGTTTTGTTTGGAACACAATGACATAACAAACGTTGTAAACAAGCATCCCACTGGGCACAGACGTCAGTTCAATGTCTAGTTTTGATTTACATTTGGTTGAGATATCGACTAATGTGAATTCAATGTCACCCTGTCATTGGATTTAGGCTAAAAGTTAGGTGGAAAAAAACCTACATTCCCTGACGTTGATGACTTTTGCAAATCCAATCAGTTTTCCACGTTGATTCAACATCAGCACATTGAATGTTTGGGTTGAAATGACGTGGAAACAACATTGATTCAACTAGTTTTTGACCAGTGGGATTGCAGTTGGTTTCTCCCTAGCCTTGAAGCATATATGGTCTTGGGGCATTTTCACATATCTGTTCGACACGAACTGTAGGATATACTGTATATGTGGACTTTAGGTGTATGTAAAAACCAAATCAATTCCTGTCCTTGCCCAAGAGGTTCAGGATCCAGGACCCGATTTCTAAACAATAAAGTTATATAATCTGTCTGGTAAAGGGAAAACATTCATAAAAATGTTTTGCGTGAAGAAAATTGTACTTTTTTGGAATTCTCATAAATGCACCGTGATACTGCTCCAGGGTACAGATTCATATATGAAAACACCCTTTACGTTAATCAGAATCACACAATGGAATGAATTGTGTTATCTTGGGGTTTAGTAGCAAGGCAAACCATAGCCTATAATGTACATCTATGTTCTAACTTTTCTTTCAAGAACGCAGATACATTTCCCAAAATAAAACTGTCTAGCACAATGAAAAATGGCACCCTATTCCCTATAAATCAAATCAAATCACATTTTGTTGGTCACATACACATATTTAGTTTTTGCAGGTGTAGCGAAATGCTTGTTTAGATTATTATTTATTTTTTATGTCTGTCGGCGCCATCTTGCATTTTTGCATGGGCTCTGTCAAAAGTAGTTCCCTTTGGAATAGGGTTCCATTTCACATGCCCTCTGACTCATCATGTACACAGGCTACATTACCATGACAACACAGTACTCACCAATGACTGGCCAGTCAGGACCTCCAGCAATGAGATCAGGTTATGTCCATCTCGTAGGTCTTCATACAGGTCATTAACATGCTTCCGGACCTAAAGGCCAGAGGAAAGGAAAGTTAATATAATAATATGATATATGCCATTTGGCAGACGCTTTTAACCAAAGGGACTCACAGTCACGCGGGCATATATTTTAAGTACGGGTGGTCCCGGGAATCGAACCCACTATCCTAGCGTTTCAAGCGCCATCAAATCAAATCACATATTATTTGTCACAAGTGCCAAATACAACAGGTGTAGACTTTACAGTGAAATGCTTATTTACGAGCCCTTTCCCAACAATGCAGAGTTAAAAAATAAGAAACATTTGCACAAAATTGTAACACAATTAAATATCAATAACGAGGCTATATACAAGGAGTACCAGTACCGAGTCAATGTGCAGGGGTACGAGGTGTTGAGGTCATTGAGGTAATACAATATGTACATGTGGGTTGGGGTAAAAGTGACTAGGCAATCAGGATAGATAATAAACAGAGTAGCAGCAGGGTATGTGAGTGAAAAGTATTTGACGTAATGTATTTGACCCAGGTCTGATTTGAATCTCAAAGCATTTACAGTATATTGCCTGACTGAAACTACAATTCAGCTACCTTAAACAACCTTATTTCCTGATTCTACTTTTAAAGACTGGGATTTATCACCATATAATTAGTATATTTTACATACTTAACAAATACAGGCTGAGTGAGTAGTCACCCATACAATTGTAACAATATTTTAAGATAATACACAACGCAGAGGACTAAAGGTCAATAGGAAATTAACAATCAATGGAAATAGTTTTTCAGTTCAACACCTGTTTAGAATCTGTGTAGGAATTTCAGTCCTGGACTCATAGCTACATGTGTCAAGTTTTCATTGGTCCAAATTGTCTATACATTGAGCATGAAACAGGATACTTGTTATTTGGCCCAATTTTACTGCAATGAATTCTAATTGGTCAACCACAGGCTAGGGTTGGGGGTTATAAATTACATCCTGTCACTTTGTTCTGGGGAGAGAATCACTGAGGACAGGAAGAATTAACATCTATTTCTCAGCATCACATCAATGATTTGTCCTCTTTGAATAAACATATTTTTCTCCCCCTGATTTGCTTAGGAGTCTGTGTTATTGAAGAGTAACATCAACTGCTAACACAATGGCAAAGTAATCTTTGACAGACAAAGTACAGACGTTCAACCTTTGAATGTGCTCTGGATTAAAGTTAGGGTAAAACCATTATACTACTATCCTTCCTGCATACAGAGCAGCTGCCCGTCCCTCTTCCCATTCAATCTGAGCCTCTGATATACTTCCACTCTGTCAAAATCAAAGAAAAGCCACACCTCTCCATGTGCTTATTTTAACACGTGCTGACCTTTTGAGATATCCATAACCTGTTTCAGAAAACCTGACTAACATGGGCTTGTCTGTCTTTCTTCACAAAAGGCTTGTAATGGCAATGGTAGCACCGTGCTGAGTTGGTTATATAGTTACACGAAAAGGAGACCGGACAAAGACAAGAAGCCAAAAAGCTCCACTGAGGCACAGTTGTATTGTTTGTATATCATTGTATTTAACTTTGGAACACAATGTTGTTATTTTAAACGACAGCATGTTCCAATTCCTGCCAATATCCAGCAACTTCACACAGCCACTGAAGAGGAGTGGAACAACAATTTTTTTTAAATTTTTTGGAATTATTATTATTTATTTATTTGTACTTTTATTTAACTAGGCAAGTCAGTTAATAACAAATTCTTATTTACAATGACAGCCTACCCCGGCCAAACCCTAACCCGGACGACGCTGGGCCAATTGTGCGCCGCCAATCACAGCCGGTTGTGATACAGCCTGGAATCTAACCAGGATCTGTAGTGACGCCTCTAGCACTAAGATGTAGTGCCTTAGACCACTGCGCCACAGGTCACAATCAACAGCCTGATCAACTCTATGCGAAGAAGATGTGTCGCGCTGCATGAAGCAAATGGTGGTCACACCAGATTCTGACTTGTTTTGAGATCAACACCCCTACCTTTTTTTAAGCTAACTGTGACCAAAATATGCGTATCTGTATTCCCAGCAGTGGAAGCTTCTAAGGGGAATTTGATAAAAATAAAAATAGTGAAACATTAAAAAGTTATCCTTTTTAGATAAAACTATACTAAATATAATCACGTCACCAAATAATTGATTAAAACGCACTGTTTTG
Source organism: Salvelinus alpinus (assembly GCF_045679555.1). Lineage (NCBI taxonomy): Eukaryota > Metazoa > Chordata > Actinopteri > Salmoniformes > Salmonidae > Salvelinus > Salvelinus alpinus. Next base: position 12,122,310 of record NC_092092.1, read on the forward strand.
CAATGAAGGTCTACATTAGCCTCAACAGCACTCTGTCGGGTAGCACCATGGTGTAGTCGGAGGACAGTTAGTTTCTGTCCTCCTCTGGGTACATTGACTTCAATACAAAACCTAGGAGGTTCACAGTTCTCACCTCCTTCCATAGACTTACACAGTAATTATGACAACTTCTGGAGGACATCCTCCAGCCTATCAGAGCTCTTGCAGCATGAACTGATGTTGTACACCCAATCAAAAGATCAGAAAGCACTGAAAGCATAAGCTACAGCTATCTAGCACTGCAATGCATAAAGTGTGGTGAGCAGTTGACTAAGAGAGAGAAAGACAATAGTTAAACAGTGTTGAACAAATTAATGTATTACGAAATTAAGGAGAAGAGAGAGAGAGAGCGGGAGAGAGAGAGAGAGAGAGAGCTAGAGAGAGAGAGAGAGAGAGGGAGGAGAAAATTACAGCTACAGCTGAAGTTCAGGTAAGGAAACCATTGGATGTATTTTTATTTACTATCACTTAGCTAGTGAATGCAGCTAGCTAGTTTAGCCTACTCAAACACCAGGCTCAAACAGAGAGGGATGCTATGTTAGCTAGCTGGCAATGGCTATCCAACACTGGAACTCTTCCAAGTCAAGGTAAGCTTTTGGTTTTATTCATTTATTGCCACTGGGGCCCACCGGTGTAACTGCTAAACTGCTTTCTGACTGTACACTGTACTGTATGATTTAGCGGGTTCACAAACGCATTAGTTCTAGTAGCTATGTTGACTATGATGTTAGGTAATATGGTGACAATGATGTAGGCTGGCTGTTTGTAGCAGTTAGTGGTTATGATATGAAGGTTTGGCTTGGAAAGGTTTTTTCACCTGGTCACAGACCGCTGATGTGTTCTGCCATGAAGTCCACAAGCGAAGGGAAAAGGTGAGAGGAGGAGAGCATGTCGATAGTTGCGATAAGGAATGAAATATACAACGAGCAAAGTGATCATGCTGTTTTTATCTGGCTGCTGTGAAAGTGAACTGTGTTTGCGTGTTATCAGGGGTGTATTCATTCCGCCAATCCTGTGGAAAAACGTTTCTTAAACAGAAACAAAAGGAACGAAACGGGGATAAACATACCTGAATCTGTCCAATAGAAATTCACATTTGTAACTGTTGGACTAATGATTACACCGCATATTAGCTAGATCCAGGCAAGAGTGTGCAAGGCGGTATTGAATGTGCCACTGTCTGTCACCTTGATTACTCAAAATTCTCGACCGCCACTGATTCCCAGTCATGTGAAATGCATAGATTAGGGCCTAATGCATTTATTTAAATTGACTGATGTCCTTATATGAACGGTAACTCAGTAAAATCTTTTAAATTGTTGCATGTTGTGTTTATTTGTTTGTTCAGTGTAGGCCTTTCCCCGACCCCAAAAAATATTGTCCGACCGAGAGTAGTCCTGTTCTTTCGACCAATCGATTGTTCTAAATGTTTAACCTTATTTTCCACGTATAGACAGACACACGCTATGTGTTTGAATAAAATCAACTACATATGTACTGAGCTTGTCTGATGCTTTAAGCACACTGTTTGATTAAATAATTAAGGCACACAAATGACTCAAAAAGGAGCCCAATGGTCACACTGTGTTAAAAAAAATGACAGCGAGTGCCAGTGTGACTGACGTACGTTGTCTCGCTCTCCGCCCTAATGCAGGGAAAAGGCACCACAGCACAGCAAGTATTTATTGCGTCGTCCGTGCTGAAGCTGTAACATCATTACAGCCGTTTAGTTTCTTACTTGTTTCTGACTGAAAAGTTCTGTTACCAAAACATTCCCTATTCCCTGAACCCTTGCTCTCTTTACGTGAAACATGTAAGCATCGCATGCATGTGACCAATAGAGCCTGACCTATAGCTTATCGTAATCACATCAATAAATTGGTATTAACTTCTTGCGACTACAGGGGGTGCTGTTCCGAATTAGCATTTTGTCGTCTCCAAATTAAACTGCCTAGTACTCAATTCTTGCTCGTACAATATGCATATTATTAATTATATTGGATAGAAAACACCTTCTAGTTTCATACAAAAGGTTTTCCCAGAACACTTTCTCCGGCCGCCCAGAACACTTTCTACAGCGAAATCCATGACAGACAGTGAAAGGTCTGAGAGCGAAGCTCTGGTTTCAGATCAGTTTTTAAGGTCTCTGTCTATCCTATGGAACGACACGAACTGCACCCGCCTTCCCCTGGATGTCAGTAACCAATGAGAAGTGGAATGGGCCTTCTAGGTAGCTCTCAGAGGTTATAAAAGACCAAGGAGTGAGAGTAGCCCCCCTTTCGACGCTCGCCCTTACGCAGGATGGGACCTCCGGACGCCATTTTCACAGGCTCGGTTATCAACTTGAAATGTATCCGTCTGTAATTTAATTCGATATAGGACTTAGAAACATCATAAGGTAGTTAATTTAAACCGTTTTATAGCAATTTATATCCGTTTAGTGCGATTTTGAGGAATTTCTTTGTTGTGCACTCTGAAACTTTGGACACGTTTTGGTGTCCCGTTCGATCGTTAGTGGATATTTCGAAGGACAGAGGACATCTATCGACCAAAAGACGTTTATAACATAGAAAGGATACATTGCCCAAGAATATGATGGAAGAACAGCTCAAAGTAAGCAATATTTAATATGATAAATTGTTGTTCTGTCGAAATATTTTAAACGCATATTTCGCCATTTTGTTTGGTATAGCTTTGGTATAGCTTCACTTGGCGAACCCTGTATTGAAAAGTAAGGATAATTTTAAAAATGTAAATCAGCGGTTGCATTAAGAACTAATTTGTCTTTCGATTCCTGTCAACCCTGTATTTTTTAGTCAAGTATATGATTAGCTTTTAATTAAACTAGATCACTCTGATAGATGACGTCAGACATATTGAGGCTTGATTTCCTAGTATTTTCATTGTGTAACCACGGTTTTGTATGGCTAAATATGCACCTTTTCGAACAAACTGTATATGTATGTTGTAAAATGATGTTACAGGAGTGTCATCGGAAGAATTCTGAGAAGGTTAGTGAAAAAATTAATATCTTTTGGCGGTGGTTACGTTATAGCGCTCTTTGGCTGGAATCGATGCTCTGGTAACGTTTGCACATGTAGTATGCTAACTTATCGATTTATTGTGTTTTCGCTGAAAAACGCTTAGAAAATCTGAAATATGGTCTGAAATCACAAGAACTGGGTCTTTCCATTGCTATGCTTTGTCTATTTTTATGAAATGTTTTATGATGAGTAAATTGGTCATACACGTTGCTCTATCTAGTAATTCTAGTCGATTTGTGATGGTCGGTGCAATTGTAAACTGTGATTTCTACCTGAAATATGCACTTTTTTCTAACAAAAACTATCCTATACCATGAATATGTTATCAGACTGTCATCTGATGGTTTTTTTTATAGGTTATTGGCTATCAATATCTTAGTTGAGCCGAATTGGTGATAGCACCTGAAGGAGTAAGAAACTGATGGAGTTAGAATAGTGGTGTATTTTGCTAACGTGTTTAGCTAATAGATTTACATATTTTGTCTTCCCTGTAAAACATTTTAAAAATCTGAAATGGTGGCTTTATTCACAAGATCTGTATCTTTCATCTGGTGTCTTGGACTTGTGATTTAATGATATTTAGATGCTACTATCTACTTCTGAAGCTATGCTAGCTATGCTAATCAGTGTGTGGGGGGTGGGGGGTGCTCCCGGATCCGGGATTGATACTCGTGAAAGGTTAACAAACTCTGAACATGGCAACACGTGACAGCAAAATGGATGTGGAGGACCTTAAAAAGTAACTTGAAACGTACAAATGTTTACTGGTTGCTCAGGAGGGAAAGGGAAAGTCAGATCTGTGGAAGACATTTGACTTAGTTGTAGAAAATACTGGAGATTAAGAAAAAGGTGGTTTATCGGAGCAACCATTGCGTGAGTATTATGGTGTGCCAAACAGTTGCTGTTAGATTACAATATTATAATTTTTTCTGACCATTTGGAACAGTGTCATCAACACTAAATAAATAAGTGTACCAGAGAGTCTGTTCTAATTGAAAAAAATAATAACATATAAAGCCTTTATTACAGCACAGCGACGGTTAAAAACAGCCAAATCTGTGAATTTGCTTTACCTGACATGTTGCCGTTGCATGAGGCTTGTTGCTCATGGAATCAGCAGGCTATTAATTAAACAAACACTCAAACAGACAACAGAAGCAGGATCTGTCTTATTTCTGTAGATATATATGGATGATTTATAAAGCCAGGCACATTAACTGTTAGGTTATTGATTATAGGACCTAATTAAGTTGGGCTTTCCTCTCTACTCAATTATCTTAAGACTATTAGGCTAAGGCAAGGGCTGTTTCCTCGTCTCTGCTGCTGCTGCCTCCGCCGCATTGTTCTCAATCCCAATATGCTGCTTAACTTTGCTATTATGCACATGGCAACACATGGAAAGGCACCAATTATACGGTGCACTTTGTTAGCTTAGGGGGTTTAAAACACTTTTGCCTTCGACCAAATCAAGCAGGCTAAATCAATTGAATATGTGACGAAAACAGGATTATAACTTGCTCCCTAAGCACATTACACAATAAACAGGCATGGATTATCATGCATAATAACAAATTGCCTTGAAATATTTAATGCTTGCTCATATAGGAAAGTGGGAAATGTATCATTTGTGAAGACAGACAGTGCATGCAGACACTTGTTGCTCTGCCTCTATGACTAGGTGTTCCCTAATTCCACAGTAAATGAACCAGAGTAATTTAGATTCCTGCTGAGTAAACAAAAACGACTCGGTACATGTACACTGCACCATGAGATGGGTGGAAGACATGTAGGCAGGACAGACTCTGGCAAGCTAGCAACAACCATCTCCCATTGGCACCTCCACTCTAGATCTGTCATCAGTAGTGGCAATAAGTGGCTGAGGATAAACAGCGGCCTTTAATGGATTATTCCCTGCATCAGGTAATTACACAGTATATTTCATCTTCATGGAAACTGACAGGGCTAAAACATGAAACAGCCTGTCGTTCTATTATCATTACCATCATACCATCACTCCTGTATCTGTATGTTGTAGAAACAGTAACCATTTCAACACAGAATGGCTGAAAGGTGATGACAGAGAAGTGGATGTACAATACGGTAATTAGGCAGTGAGGCATGTGAGAAATCATCTACCTACGGGACCGGATTCATACACAACAAGAGTCCTACTGCCATGGGAAAAGCAAAACAGATTCATCTACATGCCTAGACTGAACCTAGCTAACACTGTACATGTGATGAATTGGATTAAAGGAACAATCCATTTAAAAACTATATGTTGGTATTGTACTTTCAAGAAGCAAAGTGTCACTTGCCACATCATCATGATGATGTAAAACGCGTCATCATGATGATGTGGCAAGTAACACTTTTCTTCATGAAAATCCAATGTCTTGAAAACTTGACTGCTGAAATGCAAAACATTTTCGAACAATATTAACAGTGGACTAATGAAACAAAATACCAACATACTGTATAGTTTTTGAGTGGATTTGTCCTTTAAGACTGGTGCAGGCCACAATATTAAAACAAAGGCCTAACTTTCTCTCTCATATTACATTAAACCTCTTATTAGATCATTGATATGGCAGGGCAAATAAAGACTCCCCAATCAAATAAAAGGAAAGATGAATCAAATGAATGGTACACTCTTCCAAAAGGGTTCTTCGGCTGTCCCCATAGGACAGTGGTTCCCAAACTTTTTATAGTCCCGTACCACATCAAACATTCAACCTCCAGCTGCGTACCCCCTCTAGCACCAGGGTCAGTGCACTCTCAAATGTTGTTTTTTGCCATCATTGCAAGCGTTAGGAAGCGACCTAGGTTAATCGTAGGTCATATACAATACATTTATTAAACATAAGAATGAGTGTGAGTTTTTGTCAGAACCCGGCTCGTGGGAAGTGACAAAGAGGTCTTATAGAACCAGGGCACAAATAATAATATAATAATAATCAATAATTTTGCTCTTTATTTATTTAGCCATCTTACATATAAAACCTTATTTGTTCATCAAAAATTGTGAATAACTCACCTCAGGTTAATGAGAAGGGTGTGCTTGAAAGAATGCACATAACTCTGCAGTGTTGGGTTGTATTTGTCACATCCTGACCATAGAAAGCTTTAATTTTCTATGGTAGAGTAGGTCAGGGCGTGACTGAGGGGTTGTTCTAGTTTATATTATCTATGTGGGGTTCCATGTTTGATTTTCTATGTTCGTGATTTGTATGATTCCCAATTAGAGGCAGCTGGTTATCGTTGTCTCTAATTGGGGATCATACTTAAGTAGCATTTTTTCCACCTGTGGGTTATGGGATATTGTTTATGTTTAGTTGCTTGTTAGCACTGCATTGTCGTCACGGTTCGTTTATTCTTTATTTGTTTTGTCTTAGCTTAAGTTTCACTTTATTCATGAAAATTATGTGGAACTCAACATACGCTGCGCCTTGGTTCGAACATCATTATTACGAACATCGTGACAGTATTGGAGAGTCTCAGTCTTAAATAACTTTCCACACAGTCTGTGCCTGTATTTAGTTTTCAGGGGGGCCGAGAATCCACTCTCACATAGGTACGTGGTTGCAAAGGGCATCAGTGTCTTAACAGTGCGATTTGCCATGGCAAGAAACTCTGAGCGCAGCACTATCCAGAAATCTGGCAGTGGATTCTGATTAAATAATATTTTCACAGAACCGCTTGTTGCAATTTCGATGAGGCTCTCTTGTTCAGATATCAGTAAGTGTACTGGAGGCAGGTCATGAAAGGGATAACAAATTCATTTGTTTGTGTCATCCATTTCTGGAAAGTACCTGCGTAATTGCGCACCCAACTCACTCAGGTGCTTCGCTATATTACATTTGACATTGTCCGTAAACTTGAGTTAATTTGCACACAAAAAATCATACAATGATGGAAAGACCTGTGTGTTGTCCTTGTTAATGCAGACAGAGAACAGCACCAACTTCTCAATTTTGTCCCACACGTTGAATATAGTTGCGGAGAGTCCCTGTAATCCTAGATTCAGATCATTCAGGCGAGAAAAAACATCATCCAGATAGGCCAGTCGTGTGAGAAACTCGTCATCATGCAAGCGGTCAGACACATGAAAATTATGGTCAGTAAAGAAAACTTTAACTTCTCTGATCTACGGATCCCGGATACGGGTTTGAATTCGACAACATACGGTGATCGCCACAAATAGTCATATTAAACATTCCTGAAAATACAAGTGTCTCACATGCTTCAAAAGCCCAGAATCTTGCTAATCCAACTGCGTTGTCAGATTTAAAAAAGGATTTACTGCGAAATAATACGATGCGATTATCTGAGCACAGAGCCCCATACCAAAATACTTTTTCAACCAGCACAGGCGTAACAAAATCACAGATTGCAATGAAATAAATCGTTTACCTTTGAAGATCTTGCTCTGTTTGCAATCCCAAGGCTCATTGTTACACAATGAATGGTCTTTTGTTCGGTTAAATCCATTTTTATAGACTAACACGAAACATTTTGTGAACGCTTATCTCGTTGAATTTCGTGTCATTTAATTTGACGAAACATTCGACGTAAATACACAGACTAAAGCTGACTTTATCCAGTCATGTTTGGTTTCCTTGCAATCAACTGTTTGTTTGTAACACAACCAAACTTGATGGGTCATTTCGCGGGACGTATTGACCCAAAGAAACCGATTGGAAGACAACAAGTAACGACCTCATTGTGCACCAATTATATGACCGCTGTTTCGTTGATTGACTGTATTTTAACCCAATGACCACAGATCGTCTTGAAATCTAGCTGGGTAGATAGCCAATGAGCAGAGGTAAACGGCAATATGTAATGTTTGTGTTTTGGAAGACCAACCCATGTAGTAAACTCCGGCGTAAAGACCGTCATTCGCCATTGAAGATTCATACTGGAAGGAGCCAAACTCGTTACTGTCACGTTCCTGACCTGTTTTATGTTATTTTTTGTATGTGTTTAGTTGGTCAGGGCGTGAGTTGGGGTGGGCATTATATGTTTTGTGTTTCTTGTTTAGGTCACTTGTAATTAGCCTTATATGGTTCTCAATCAGAGACAGGTGTTTGACGTTTTCCTCTGATTGAGAACCATATATAGGTTGGCTGTTTCACACTGTTTGTTTGTGGGTGATTGTCGCTGTGTCTGTGTTTATTGCACCACACGGTACTGTCTCGTCTCGTTCGTTCATTCATTCATTCATTTTCGTTCGTTCTTTCCTGTTCGTGCGTTCATTGTTTGTCATGTTCACAAGTTCAGGTCTGTTTAACGTCGTTTGTTGTTTTGTAGTTTATGCAAGTATTAGTTTTTTTCGTGTTCGTCTTCGTCAGTAAATAAATCAATATGTATTCACAACCCGCTGCATTTTGGTCGAATCCTTGCTCCTCCTCTTCGGATGAAGAGGAGGAGAAGAGCCGTTACAGTTACGCACAGCACTATTCCGGTAACACGCATCTTCAGCTGTTTATATATCGAACATCATGGCGAATAAGTCAGGGAAAGCTAAATCTAAGACTAGATATACGAATGTAGACAAAATTATAGAGGAAATTGATCGTGAAAGTGAAACATATGCTTTTGGAAGACGACTCAGTTAGCGACCATGACTCAAATGGAAGCATATTTTTTGAATGGAGAGGACATTGTTTTGGACTGGTTCTTCTCATGCTAATGCCGTTGTTTGAAATTAATAATATAAAATATTATTTGTGATTGTTTTTACATTTGATTTGCAATATATAAAAATTTAATGAAATGTGTAAAGTACACACTGGATATACTTCCTCCAGCGGCATGCTTCCTCAGTCTACATATTATGGATTAGAGGGAGCATGGTCGAGAAGCGTGTGTCTGCCGCCAACGTGTCCATCCCCCTCTGAAGCTGGTTCATCCAGCTGGACCCCTGCTGTCTCTGGCTCCACACCTCCTGGGCCATCTAGAGGTAAACTGTTCATATTTACTCTTGAGGGCTATATAAATTGATTTGATTTGATAGAGGACTGAGGGTCTTCCAAATATTGAAAGTTTGTCAATAGTTACCCATGTTATTTTGTAAATGTATATATTTTTTTTTTTCAATATTTTTTTCCCTTCATTTTTTTCCCTCCATTTTTTGGTGGGGTGTGTTAGAATACCATTTTGGTATTTTGTATATAGTTATTTGTTTCAAAATGTATACCTTCACCAATTTGGCCACTTGGGTACATTTGGGCTACTTGTGTGGGACACCTGGGTGACTTCATGATAAATGTCATGTAGCACACTCATTTTGGAAGTTATCATTCTGAAACTTTGCACAAGTACTGTTGCCCTCTTATGTTTTTCACTGAAATTGTCACCATATTCATATCTGAATGTTTGTTTTATCTTGTTCATTTTAAAGATGATGATACAACAATTAAAAAGAAAATACGTATGGTTTTTTCATTTTATTATCTAATCCAGATCTATTGTGTTATATTCTCCTACATTCAATTCACATTTACACAAACATCAGAGTGTTTTCTTTCAAATGGTACCAAGAATATGCATATCCTTGCTCCTGGGCCTGAGCTAGAGGCAGTTAGATTTGGGTATGTCTTCAGGCAGAAATTGAAAGAAGGAGGGGGGTAGTTATAAGAGTTAAGCTTGTCTCTCAATTTAAAACAAAAAAAGTCAATACTTTGCCCCTTGATACCCAGCACACAAGGCCCCAGTAGGTTGTAAAAGCGGTACATGGTCGCTGCCCACATCATTGCATAATGCAGAAAATACACGAGAGTTCAGGGGCCTTGCATTAACAAAGTTAACCATTTTCACTGTAGTGTCCAAAACTTATTTCAAGCTGTCAGGCATTCCCTTGGCAGTAAGAGCCTCTAGGTGGATGCTGCAGTGTACCCAAATGGCGTTGGGAGCAACTGCTTGCACGTGCGTTACCACTCCACTATGTCTCCCTGTCATGGCTTTTGCGCCATCAGTACAGATACCAACACATCTTCACCACCAAAGTCTATTTGATGTCACAAAGCTGTCCAGTACTTTAAAAATATCCTCTCATGTTGTCCTGCTTTCCAATGGTTTGCAGAAGAGGATGTCTTCCTTAATTGACCCCCCATAAACGTAACGGACATATACCAGGAGCTGTGCCAGGCCCGCCATGTCTGTTGACTCATCCAGCTGTAACGCATATAATTCACTGGCTTGAATGCGAAGCAGTAATTGTTTAAAAACATCTCCTGCCATGTCATTGATGCATCGTGAAACAGTGTTGTTTGATGAAGTCATTGTCTGTATTGTTTTTTTGGCCTTTTCCCCTAGCATTGTCCCAGCCATATCGGCGGCAGCAGGAAGAACTAATTAATCCACAATAGCATGGGGCTTGCTTGTCCTAGCCACTCGGTAGCTCACCATATAAGACACTTATAGACCCTTCTTATTAATGGTATCTGTTGCTTTAATACATGTCTTACTACTCTGAAGTCGTCTTTATTCTCGCTCAAAAAACTCCTGTGGCTTATTTTTCAAATGATCATGTTTTGTTTCTAAATGTCTGTGCAAGAGTGAAGGTTTCCAGCGAGAGAGTAATGGTTAATGTGGTTGGATGTTAATTATTTGACTAGGCTACCTGTATTTGACATTGTGTTGTTATTTTGCTGAACACTAGATGTTTTAATTTTATTTTTGGCAGTGAAACGAGGCTACTCAGGCGAGAAAATAACCTCACCCAAATGTATAGCCCCGTTTGAAAATGTGTAATTGTGAATTACATTTTTATTTGGTGTACCCCCCACGGCATTGCGCGTACCCCCACCCAGTTTGGGAATACCTGCATATAGGAGAATCCTTTTTGCTTCTGGTAAAACACTTTTTGGTTCCAGGTAGTTCAACCCTTTTGGGATCCATGTAGAACCCTACCCAAAATGGTTCTACTTGGAACCATGTAGAACCCTTTCCACAGAGGATTCTACATGGAACCCAAAATGTTTCTACTACCTGGAACCAAAAAGTGTTTTTCCTGGAACCAAAAAGGGTTCTCCTATGGGGACAGCTGAAGAACCCTTTTAGGTTCTAGATAGCACCTATTTTTCTAAGAGTGTATTTCTAAAAGAGGCTCTGTGGACATTAAATTCTTACCTTCAGGAGATGTTGGTTTATCCATTTTGTAAAAGTCTTTTTCTGCACTCTGTCTCTTTCATCTGAGGAAAAGACACACAAAAAAGACATTTAGGAAGGTACATTACATACGTACATACAGTACATCCCATGAGGCTGCTGAGGGGAGAAAGGCTCATAATAATGTCTGGAACGGAGCTAGCCACGTGTTTGATGTATACGATACCATTCCAGTCATTACCACAAGCCTGTCCTCCCCAATTACGGTGCCACCAACTTCCTGTGGTAAGCATGGCGTAACTTTAAGGCACACACAGCACACACACTCCATATCACACACACACACACACACACACACACACACACACACACACACACACACACACACACACACACACACACACACACACACACACACACACACACACACACACACACACACACACACACACACAGGGAATGGTAATTTGCATGACAAGCATAATTGTGACATGGTATGTGTGATTTACTATATAACTCTACAGTTCTTGAATGAGCCCTTCATGAATGAGCCCTTCATTCCTCTTGTCAATGTATATGCTCTTATTAATATCCAACCACTGGATACATTTTATTCGGATCCCCATTAGCTGTTGAAGAAGCAGCAGCTACTCTTTCTGGGGTCCACACAAAACATAGAACATGAAGAAAAAAACATGATTCGATAAAAGACGACAATCCCAATGCTCTTACTTACAAGTGGGTTTATTCCCAGTAGTCTCCAGAGAGATTGATCTTTTTGGAAGCGTAATTGAAAATAAGTAACTTCTATGCATGAGGCCTAGCTTCCATTACTTATGATTCAGTATTGTACACTGTCAACCACATTATTTTGTGTTTCTTGTATCCATGACATCCAGGCTGGCCGCTTCCACGTGCAGCCTCTAACAGACATCAGTCTCTCTGGGATAGAAAATGGAAAGATGAAGGCTCAATTGTAGGCTGTCAAGGCAAAAACTATCACCAGCTATGCTACACAGACATAAACATTTGCTCTGAGAATCTAACAACATAGACAAAATCCCTATCTTATATTTCTGTATCATTAGCCTAACAAAATCCATTACTGTACTGCAACACTGCACATGGACGGTAGGCTACTGGTCCTGAGACACACAGCTTGGGGAGAGACCCTCCATACTTACTATTACCTGTCTCACACAGAAAGACTGAAGGCTGCAGTGTGGGATTCAGGATTCAGGCCAGATGTCTGTCTGTCCTTTTTTATCTCTATGCCTAAAGGTCCATCTGCTACAAGCCCTCATAGGCATAATTTGATACCAATCACGAGCCCAGTAAATCACATTAAAAACATGACATTAAAAACATGACATTATAAACTTCACATTTAACAAAGCCTCTCTCAGCTTTAAAAACAACAACAACAACCACACACAATCTGCATCTTCTTGGACTTTGGAACCAACATGCAATAGAGAAACTAGTCCATTTACAACAGCATTATAACACAACAGGATTTAGCTTTGGGAGGTTTTAAGATCCCCCTGAGAAACTAGGGCAAGCTTCAACGCTCAGTTAGCAATTGAAATTCCCAATCTTCTGAACCCGGAAGAGGATTGGAGGGAAGCAAAGCAGGAAGACACATGATACTGACCCATGCAGCACATCAACGTCACCAGGTGAGCGCAGAGCTCCCCCTCACTCCCCAGCAGGTGCCATATCTCCTTAGCCATTGTTAGCTCCCGGGGACTCTGGAGAGAGTGTATCATGGTCCTGGCAGAGGGATGTGTGTGAGCTACCAGTGTTACTGAAGGAGCAGCAACAGACTCCTCCTGTCTGCCTCGAGGGCAGCCTGCAGTTACTCCACTTTTCGTCAAGCATCCAGAACGAGTTCTGTCAGGTTTTCCAGCGCAACTCAGTGGTTTTCTTATATGGTTCATGTTTACTTAAGGCCACAGCACAAATTCTTTTGGGGAACTAACTAATAAGGAACTTTCACTGGGGAAGGGCCACATTCTGAAATTGAATTTTTGTCTCCCCCAGTTTTATCATTGGAATGTGATACAAAACGAGGCAACGGTGAGCTTTAGGACAATACGGATGTCTAATGTCTCCGAGCGGTCGGGTAGACTGTTTGGAGTTTTTATCCGACTGGATATTTAACACAAATATATACAAAAAGTTATGTCCCCCCCCACTTCTATGTCCCCCCCACAAAGTTGCACCCTTAATAATAATGCTCCTTAAGAAAAGGAGCAAAGGTATTTGTCTGCTTAGAAACCATTTTTTCCGGATGACACTTTAACCTGAAATGGGAAGGGGCATCATTTTGAAGAATACTATTGCAGTAGAACATAGGAATAGATATAACAATTAAAGATTCAATATGCAAAAATTGCTCCATAATTTCCTGGTTCCTAATAGTTTGCCTAATTTCCGTTTATCTGACAAAAAAAGCAATCAGTGTGTAGATAATCACTGTACCATCTAAACCACTGTGAAATATATTTTCCATAACCAAACATATTGTATTTTCAACTGTTGGAAGCTGGTGTACAAAATCTAAAGTAAAATACGCAATACAAAACTTACGAATGGGAAGCATAGAAATAAGGCACATAGAACTTATCTACCACTTCTTAGACTTTCTTTCAATGAGAATGACAAATCTATAACTCAAATTTCTATATAAATTTGGTCAGGTCGCACAAAAAGTTACATATTGCAGCTTTAAATGTCTTATGGGTATTTATCTGATGGATTTACTATGCAATTAGGGCTCCCGAGTGGCGCAGCGGTCTAAGGCACTGCTTCTCAGTGCAAGAGGCATCACTGCAGTCCCTGGTTTGAAACCAGGCTGCATCACACCTGGCCATGATTGGGAGTCCCACAGGGCTGCGCACAATTAGCACGGGTTTGGCCGGAGTAGGCCGTCATTGTAAATAAGAATTTGTTCTTAACTGACTTGCCTAGTTAAATAAAGGTTCAATTAAAAATAAATAAAAATTCAAGTTTATGTTGTGTCTTTATGCAGAGAGCAGTTAACTAATAATGTAATGTAATCAACAGCACTTATTGTGCAATAAGATTAAATAATGTCCAACAACCAACAGACTACAAACATGTTCAAATGAAACATGTTTTCACTCTAGTACAGCTGCCCAGACTATTTCTGTCAGCAGAATGACAAAATCTGGACAAAAACTCCTTTCATAAAAACAATCAAACTGCCAAAAACAGCATGTCAAAATGTATTGTTGTCAACACAATATCTCTGTGCTGAAGAGAACAGCATGGGTTATTAACTATTTTCCATCTCACTCTGAGGTCGGTCAATTAACTAGACAATCACAATCATTTTTGTCAGATCCTTGACAAATCAACATTTCTCTGCAATCAGTGGCATATCCCAGAGGAGTGGACCCTTGCTGGGACAGTTATAAAAAGATGAGACAGTATGTTCTATGTCAAAAGTGACACATTTGTGAGGCTGATGTCCTTGGATTTCCAAGGCAAGAATATTTGAATGAAGGGGAAAGGGAGGGGAAAGGAGGATACCTAGTCAGTTGTACAACTGAATGCCTTCAACTGAAATGTGTCTTCCGCATTTAACCCAACCCCTCTGAATCAGAGAAGTCTGAATAGAAATGATTAGTCTGCATTTCCACACATATAGCACATCCTACAGTGCACCGCCCACAACAATGTAAGTTACTGTTTCATCAAACACATTTAGCACACTCACTTGCGCTTGTTGGGAAAAAACCACAACACCAACTGAAATCAAAACAACCACACCCTTTACTTAGGGCTGCATGAAATATGATGCCAAAATTACCATACAAAACACAGGCAATGGCATGAGGTCAACAAACATCAGTTCAGAGGCAAATACTGATGGGTGATTATTCATATAGGCCTTTCCTTAATACAGAGGTGTCTCAATGGTGCTGCCACTGTCAGTGGGTCTCAGAGGACATTTCCATGTGGTTCATCTATAAATATTATGTGTGTAAAGCTGCAGAGGATTCACTACTGGGCTGGGAGTCTGGTACTGGGAATTGCTCCACATTTTAGCGGACAGAACACAGAACATATGGGAGAATTAAGGCTGTCCCCGACTCAAACAAATCTTGGTAAACCGAGAGTCGCCCTGTGCTTTCGACCAATTCGTCTAAATGTTTACATTTATTTTTACATATATAGACAGACACAGCCTATGTGTTTGAATAAAATCTACTACATACAGAACCAGTCAAAGGTTTGGACAGACCTACTCATTCAAGGGTTCATCCATTGGTGGTAAAACTAATGAGCCTTACTTGAGCCCTTCTCCACGACATTGAAGTTGATCCAGCCGGTCAACTGCAAGTTCCAACACAAGCACACACTGCAGGACCGGCAGACCAAAATACTCATTAGCACACGTGGTCTGGATCCCCCTACAAAACAAGGGTGTGTCGAATCCAGGCCCTCTCTTGGTTTTTCATGCTTAACTGTTGATGGTTGGAAGTGCTACAGCCCATCCAGCGCCATGGGAATGTGTTAAATGAATTACCTTACAGCTCTTGCCCTCTGACTTGACTGGGTTGATGTTTGTAGTATCACAAGTCTACATTAATCTGTTACACTTTCTCTGTCCACTTGGAAGGTTACTCTTTGGAGCCTAAAGCCAAAGGAGAGGAGTAGCTTTAAACCGGTTAAGCATTGGAACATCATGTGAGGTGACAAAATGCCAGAGGGGAATTTGAAGAATAACATTGCAATAACTGCACGTGTCATTGGTCATTTAAGCAATAAGGTCCAAGGAGGATTGGTATATTGGCCACAACATTATTTATTTTGACTATGTTCTACATTGTAGAATAATAGTGAAGACATCACAACTATCAAATCAAAATCTGTTTTATATTTGAGATTCTTCAAAGTATCCACCCTTTGACTTGATGATAGCTTTGCAGTTTATTACAGCATAGCAAAGACTAAAAACAGCCGAATCTGATCCCGTCCTCTCATCTGCCTCCAGAGATCCCTCGTTGAGCCATGGTAGAGAGTTTTTCCATCTTGGCTTACGTTGAAATTTCCTGGTAAAACAGGTATGCACTTTGTCAATAGCTGACAGAAATGTTCTGTATCCAGACTCTGGGTCTTCATTGCTTAACAGATCAGACCCAGTCAATTTGACTTATAGCAGCATCGTAGTTACTCTGCTCACTTTTCAGGATTTTTTTCTCGTACTGTTGCACATTAATATGGTTCCTAAATCTCTTTTTAGTGAGCTTTCTAACCACCAATGTAACATTGTGGTCAGATATGCCAGTTAGTAAGTTAATGGACTTAGTTTTTCGATCAGGTCTGTTAGTAAAGACCAGATCAATTTGAGTCTGGGATGACTGTGTTACTCTGCTTGGTCCTTGTATTATTTGAGTCTGGGATGACTGTGTTACTCTGCTTGGTCCTTGTATTATTTGAGTCTGGGATGACTGTGTTACTCTGCTTGGACCTTGTATTATTTGAGTCAGGTTGAAATAGTCTGTGATCTCTTTTAGTTTTTTCCTGCAAGTTTTGTTTTACCAGTTTATATTGAAATCGCCCATGAAGATGATCTCCTTCTTATGATCACATTCTTTAAGCATGGCTTAAAGATGTTGGTGGTTGATATAATCCAATGATAGTGAGAGACATATGAGGGGAGAGGAAGACATTCAGCCATTCAGCCACATTCATACATTCAATTCATACATTCAAGGTCATTGGCATGTTTCCATATGATACGATTGCATTTAAAGTTATCTTTCATGTACATGAGCAATCCACCCCCTCTACCCTTTCCCCTGTCCCTTCTGAATATGGAATATCCAGGGACATTAAAGGCAGAAATAGGAGAAGATTTCTTCAGCCATGTCTCAGAGAAAGAGAAAAAAAAATTAAGATGAGTCATTCATTAAATGTTCTACCTGTTCACTCTTAGAAATAATGCTACGAATATTTAGATGACCTCCTAATATTCATCTAGGCTTGGAACGAGGGTTCCAGAGCATTTTAGCCTGATTAACGGTTTGACAAAGTTTCATGGTACAATGTTCTCTAATAGCTGGATTAAGGGAACTGAGTTTCTGTCTCAAAGGCGTTTTTTTTTTGTTTGGGACATGTATTGAAATTGTATTATCTACAGATTGCTCATTCGTTTGAAAAGCCTTGTTAGCGACAGAGGTTATGCTCACATACACAGAATGTCCTTCTCTGAACCAGATAATATAGGCTACTCAAATATAGATTATTTCAAACATTCATGTTCTACCATTCATCAATGATTCCGTTCTGGATGGCTAATTAGGGGAATTTTTCCCCACTTCTCCCAGAATGACATACTCCATATCAGGCTTTTTGTCTGCAGGTATCCTAACTCCAGACTCTGATGGGGAGCTTGGTACCCTGGGCCGCTTGGGTGTTTGTTGATTCCGGATTGTTTGAATGAAGGCCAGCCTTGATGTTTGACTGCGTTCTTTTGTATTCCCCAGAGAGTTGCACCGCCTTCGGGGTCCCTTATTATCCTCCAGGTTTTCTATTGGGTTATGATTGTCACTGGTCTCAGTTGCCACTTTTCCAGCTTCATTTTGAGCGTTTTTCCTCTTATTCTTATTCTTTTTCTTGGAATGACAGGTCACTGTTGCAGACTCTGGCTCACCAGGTACCAACTACAATGTGTCATTCACTCCGGCTTTGTCCTTAGGAGCAGAGAAATTATGCTCTTCAACCTCAAGTCTCACTTTCTGTCATTTCAGCTGAGATATGTGATACGTCTGCCCTACTCATAGGGACAGGATTGTTGTCCTGCACATAGTGTGAAAAAGTTTCCTCTATGCACCTTATGTTGTCCAGTGTAGTAGGACTGTACTCTACCATCTCCTGACCCCCTCTAGTGTGGGATTGTGTCAGCCAGTCCTGTCTATGCGCAGGACCTTGTCCATCATAAAATAAATATGTTGATCCAGTGAGTGTCCATCTTTACCGACCGTGTTATGGGAGTGATGGGTGCTGCTTCAACATATACAAACGATCTCCAGTGGAGCAGTTTGTGTGTTGACCCTTGTATCTTATCATGCACCTCATCACTCTCCCCATCACCTTAAACCCAGCTTTAGCCAGACACTCAGTCACAACACTATCATCACAACACTATCATCAAGTTGTTTGTTTGAAAATATCATTTGCTATTTATTTTACATTTTTAGATGTGATATGTTTTATGACTGCTGAAAGATGAATTTCCTCTCTGAGGACATTACACTTTTTCTGAATCTGAATCTGAATCTGAATTCTGAATCTGAATTCAGAATTCTGAATCTGAATTCTGAATCTGAATTCTGAATATGAATATGAATATGCTGATTCAGGTAGTTATTTAATTGTAACTAGAATTGAGTTCTGGTCAGCCATGCGCCACTTCAAACTGAACAGATTATTCTCTTTGAACATAACATGTTTTCCTCTGACTGTTATTCCTCTGATCAGGAGCTTTTCCCTTGCTTCCTTACTGAGAAGATATATATGCCAGAGTGCACATGCTCTCTGTACTGACCTCAAGTGGTTGGATGATGAGACTGTGGTAGAGCTTCTCCTCCTTAATGGGGTTGGCTATGACCTCCACCTTTGTCAAGATTTCTCTCTCCATGATAAAAATAGGTAAAACAATCTCCTTTTGGGCATTTCATCCCACAATCTTACTCCAGGTCTCATTTTCCTTGACATCAGTTTTTGCGTCGCTGGAAATATACACAACTACAGCAGCCATTTTAATTGTAGTGTTAATGTTTAAAGTAATTTGTTTAACATTGAAAGGTATAAACAAGACTATTCAGCAGTATACAGTGAATTGAGGCTGTTCTGAGGGCAAAAGGGGTGGGTGCAACTCAATATTAGGAAGGTGTCCTTAATGCTTTGTACAATCAGTGTATATATATACACTGCTCAAAAAAATAAAGGGAACACTTAAACAACACAATGTAACTCCAAGTCAATCACACTTCTATGAAATCAAACTGTCCACTTAGGAAGCAACACTGATTGACAATAAATGTCACATGCTGTTGTGCAAATAGAATAGACAAAAGGTGGAAATTATAGGCAATTAGCAAGACACCCCCAAAAAAGGAGTGATTCTGCAGGTGGTGACCACAGACCACTTCTCAGTTCCTATGCTTCCTGGCTGATGTTTTGGTCACTTTTGAATGCTGGCGGTGCTCTCACTCTAGTGGTAGCATGAGACGGAGTCTACAACCCACACAAGTGGCTCAGGTAGTGCAGTTCATCCAGGATGGCACATCAATGCGAGCTGTGGCAAAAAGGTTTGCTGTGTCTGTCAGCGTAGTGTCCAGAGCATGGAGGCGCTACCAGGAGACAGGCCAGTACATCAGGAGACGTGGAGGAGGCCGTAGGAGGGCAACAACCCAGCAGCAGGACCGCTACCTCCGCCTTTGTGCAAGGAGGTGCACTGCCAGAGCCCTGCAAAATGACCTCCAGCAGGCCACAAATGTGCATGTGTCTGCTCAAACGGTCAGAAACAGACTCCATGAGGGTGGTATGAGGGCCCGACGTCCACAGGTGGGGGTTGTGCTTACAGCCCAGCACCGTGCAGGACGTTTGGCATTTGCCAGAGAACACCAAGATTGGCAAACATTTCACTTAACTTGCGTTAAAATCTGCAAATCTGTGTGCGCGACAAATAAACTTTGATTTGAATTGCACATGAGAGAGGACAAAAAATCCATCCCGCCTCTACTCTTTCATGTGAACACACCCTGGGAACAAAACTGGTTGCAATGACATCAATGGGAGTGCTGATCAGTTTTTCCTTTTAGATATAATGAAAGAGATTACATGGACAGGGGCTGACCTGATTCTAGACTCGGAGACGCTTGATACTGTCTGGGAATAAGAAACAATGAAATCAAGGTGATCTGTGGGTTCCCTGTACTTTAGTATAAAACAACGCAATGACATAAGAACGCCAATGCTCAGCATTGATGCTTTTGAAAGGTCAGGAAGGTTGACAGTCATTGAACATATCAAACAGCTTTCCTCCCAATATCTGTTTAAATGTCACAGTGTAAACCAATAAGACTGTGTTTAAAATCCACCTCAGCCATGGTAGTGTTGCAGACACTTTCATCTGCAGCAAGACTGCAGTGCTGCTATATCCCTCCTTCTCTCTCTCTGTACTGTACATATATCTCCTGCTCCCTCTCTCTCCATAACTGTTAAGTAAATCACAGCTGCCACTGGGTAGAGCAGAGCTTGGCCTTCAGGACATTGCAATTTGTGATCCCAGTGGCCTTACTGCTTACTGCATAATACATGAGCAGACTTGAGACTCATTAATACAAATGGGGTCTTCAGGGTGTGTCCAAGGCAGCACCCTTCCCAGCTCAACAACACCCTTCCTTGTTCAAGGCCCAGAGACAGGATGAATTTGCTGTATCATTGACCACCAAGGCTCATTCAGGGCTCTAAAGTGTGACTATTTTACTTGCATATGCGCCCAAATATTTAGCTGTGCGACCTGGAATTTGAATGTAGGAGCACCAGTGCGCCTAGAAAAATGGATTCTAGCTTTAATACCTCAAATATTTTTCATTGTGCTCCTAAATTTCTTTGTGTGAGCTTCCATTTTTCAACTTAGCCACACACGTGCTCCTCATAAAAAAGGTCAGCGTAGAGCCCAAGTTTGAAATCCATAACATCAAATGACCATGAGGAGCAGTTTATTAAAACATATAAAAAATACATCTGTATTGTACTCACATGACATCATGAGTGGAAATTGCACACAGAGACTGTAGTACTGAGGGGATACAGTAGTAGCTGGTTGGATACAGTACCACTGAGTCTGTGGAAAGTGTGTACTTCTCTTAGGCAAAGACAATGGTAATCTAAAGAGAATAGTGCCCTCTTGAGGAACATAGTTCTACACTCAAATCACTTCTTCTAAATCTAACTTCAATCCTCTAAAATAGTGAAAATTAACTTCATAAAAACACACCAAACTATAATATTACTTACCAAAATGTGTGATAAGGTATATTATATAAATAGAGAGAGAGTAATCAGAGTCTACTTATACCACCACATTAAAAGTCAGGTCTGGAGCTTGTAATTACCAGTCCTAGTTTTACAGCGGAACGCTCCATTAAAGTCAGAGGTAATAGTTTCAGTCTGATCTACACAGGCCTGCTTCCTACCATGACAATAAACATGATGTCAGGTAAAACATTATGCTATAAAAATAAACAGAGTCGCACACTATATATAAATTCCTAGTAATTTATTTGGTAATTTACCAACGTTTCGGCATCACTTCAGGGGAATGTCATACATGCTTTAACTAGGTTATGCAGACAAACAGTGCAATTAGTGAAACCAATGACAATAGTGAGGGCTGTGTCATAATTATTAAGTTAATTAGAATGAGTGAAACTTAAAAAATAAAAACAAAAGTGTATAGCATATTGAATATATTAGGCTATTGTTATCTTATGGAAACATAATTAAATATTGTACATAATATTAGCATCAACATACATTATTGTTTAATTCAATTTCATATATATATATTTAATTGTTTACTATTTCAGAAAAATATGTTGTTACATGTAATCTTTTGGTTCAACCATAATGCATAATAAGCATCATCAACAGGGGGAACATATTAGGTGTACGCTAATAAGCCGTAGAAAAATATATACATTTATAAGACTTGTTCATAAAAGAGAGAATTGTTCATAAGAAGGGCCTGAGATCAAAGTCAATATTCAGACCACTAGGGGTCAATATTTTTAGATAGGATATCCAGTAAGCCTCCCTTTGTAGTAGTAGACTCTCAATGTTTATGACCATCAGCTGAGAACTACACTACAGTCACAACTTACTGGCACACAGTCATCACTCGCACTCACCAACACATTATTATAACCCTATTATAATATCCAATAAACTGTGTGATGTTGGACTTGGATATTTTATTCAACCAGAAAGTTCCATTGAAATTGACAAGTGAGCTCTTGCAATTCCCTCTTATATTACATTTTCATGTCTCTGCATGCAGTTAGAAGGAAGTTGCTAACTAGCACGAGAGCAATGACTGGAAGTCTATGGGTGTCTGCTAGCATGCAGAGACATAAAAATGGTATCACAAGTTAATCTGACTCTGGGGAAGTAGATAAAGGGCCTCATTACTAAAATCTCCAAGTATCCCTTTAACCAGGAAAGTCCCATTGAAATTGACATGTGAGCCCTGGCAATTCCTCTTTATATAGAAGTCAAAGGTTTGGACAGACTTACTCATTCAAGGGTTCATCCATTACCTGGTGGTAAAACTAATGAGCCTTACTTGAGCCCTTCTCCACGACATTGAAGTTGATCCAGCCGGTCAACTGCAAGTTGCAACACAAGCACACACTGCAGGACCGGCAGACCAAAATACTCATTAGCACACATGGTCTGGATCCCCCTACAAAACAAGGGTGTGTCGAATCCAGGCCCTCTCTTGGTTTTTCATGCTTAACTGTTGATGGTTGGAAGTGATACAGTCCATCCAGGGCCATGGGAATGTGTTAAATGAATTACCTTACAGCTCTTGCCCTTTGACTTGACTGGGTTGATGTTTGTAGTATCACAAGTCTACATTAATCTGTTACACTTTCTCTGTCCACTTGGAAGGTTACTCTTTGGAGTCTAAAGCCAAAGGAGAGGAGTAGCTTTAAACCAGTTAACCATTGGAACATCATGTGAGGCGACAAAATGCCAGAGGGGAATTTGAAGAATAACATTGCAATAACTGCACATGTCATTGGTCATTTCAGCAATAAGGCCCAAGGAGGATTGGTATATTGGCCATATATCACAAACCCCCGAGGTGCCTTATTACTATAATAAACTGTTTTTCAACATAATTAGAGAAGTAAAAATAACTCATACCCATGGTACCCATGGTATACAGTCTGATATACCACGGCTGTCAGCCAATCAGCATTCAATACCACAACCCTATTATTTTAACTTGTCTAATTACGTTGGTAACCAGTTTATAATAGTAATAAGGCACCTCTGGGGTTTGTGGTATATGGACAATATACCACGGCTAAGGGCTGTATCCAGGCACACCGCATTGCGTCATGCATAAGAACAGCCCTTAGCCGTGGTATATTGGCCATATACCACACCTCATCGGGCCTTATTGCTTAATTATACCATTGATTTGTAGGGTGCTGTCTTTCGCATGGGACGTTAAACGGGTGTCCTGACTCTCTGTGGTCACTAAAGATCCCATGGCACTTATCGTAAGAGTAGGGGTGTTAACCCTGGTGTCCTGGCTAAATTCACAATCTGGCCCATTCCATCTTGGCCACCTAATCATCCTCAGCTCCTAATTAGCTCATTCATCCCCCCTCCTCTCCTCTGAAAAAAGAATGTGTTCAGGTCAAATAAGGGTCAAATAGGTCAAATAAGGGTCAAATAAAAAAAGAATATAAGTTTTAACATGATCACAGTGTTTATTCTTTAACAACGGTGATACAAAACTTTGTGAACTTTAGAATGACTCACAAACAAATCCCAGCTTGTCCAGCATTGCAGGATGTCAGGAATAAAGTAGTACAGATAAGAGAAGCTGATCATTATGACTGACTGACAATAACAAAAGGACTGTGACCTTTCAACTGGTTTCACTTTCAACTACTTTCATGACATAATATCCCACCATTTGAACTTACGCCAACATGTTTACTTCAACTCTCTCAAGTAATGTGTGTTTTAGTTGTTTGGTATCTCCGCTTTGCTTTTTGTAGTGTATTGATGTGTATTGATGTGTATATTTTTGTAATTACAGGGCTCATCTGTAAAAGGACCTTGGTATCAGCATAACTCCCTGTCAAAATAAAGGTTAAATAAATAAAGAACAGCTTCACGTCAGTCCTCCATGCAGAGCATGTTAACGTTGAGTAGGTAGTAAACACTTTGAAACACTTTGAATCACTGTGAAACGAGGACGTACTACCAGAATTTGTCCAATACGATTATACTGACTTTCATTTTCCATTGCACAATGTTTTGCTCTGGTGTATGTGACCTACTGAATATGACCCTGGTCAGACATCCAGCAGCCTGGTAAAACCTGGACAGCCGTTGATCCGGTGGGACAGTTGGTGTGACTTGTGGAGAAGAAGTGTATAGGCACGGCTATAAATAGCGACAACAGTTAAACCATGTCATGTGTGCCCTACTATCTGTGCCATTTCATTAGCATCCTTTCTTTCCTCACAGCAGCCTAGCTCAGGGGGTTTAAGCTGGGGTCCACAATTACTTTTTTTATAAGAAATGTTTTGGGTAATTTTTATGTGAAAAATAATGGTTTTGTATGAATATCGCTAGCCAAAACAGAATACAATAGTGGATAAAAAATGTATGTTTCTCCGTCCTGTGATGACGCTCTCACTCTGTCTGCCGTATTCTTTCTCTTTGCTCTTGTTTTCCTTATTAGGATGTCGGCGGGCGGAGCTGGGAGGGTCGTCAGCAACATGGGACACACCTGGGCGTATTCCATGTGTCCCGGGATAAATACACCCCATTCATTGAGGAGACTCTCTCCATGCAGACACACTTATAGATTTTGGTTGTGGCATATTCTTGGATGTTTGTTTTCTTTGGCACCTTTCAACACCCCTCATTATCACATTTATGCACGCAAACACTCACTTACACTACTAATTACTGACTACACACACCATTGTTAATTGTATTTAGTTTACTTCAGTTAATAAATATATTTTGTTATTCCTTATCTCCACATTGTCTACCTTTTTGTTACGAACTTCGAGACGGTTTGTGACAGTCCAGTATGAAGAAAGTTAGAGGTAGTTTCACAAGCCAATGTTAGCATTAGCACAATAACTGGAAGTCTACAGCAACAGTTAGCATGCTAGCTGTCTGTGGAAGTAGATTTTAACTATCCCTTTAATATGAACGAAATTAAAGTCACTGGAGCTAATTACAGTTTTTTTCTGTATTGAAAATTCTTAGGCTGGCCTTCTAAGGGATGTTTTTCAGGATGGAAAAACTGTTTCAGTGTCAACTTAAATGATCAAAACCAGACAGAAAGCATGCATATTGAACTATATATATTTTTTATATAATACCATCTTTGAGAACTAACAATCAAATAAAAGCTAGAGAATTGAAAATTCCCAAAATCGGGCATTCAGGGTACATACATGCCCATTGATTTTGTTAGAATGTTTGAGCAGTGGAACACAGAATTAGCCATAGCAAAATGCAGAGAATTGCAGGACATTTGCTTTAAAACAACTCAATTGTCTCTCAGCTCCACAACAAACTGTGTAGAATTGCTGGAAATGAGCTTCAAAACTACAACATGTTCTATCAGCTCAAAAATGTGTAGAATTGGAGAAAATCTGCTTTACAACATCAACATTCTCTATTCGCCGCCAAGATATCTTTCTAGCCAATAGGCTGTTAGAGTTTACACTTCCTCTCCCAATGAACTGTGGGGAGGTAAAAACAATGAAACTACCAAATATATTCATTTAAAAATGCTGATTACTTCTACTTTCCATTGTCATTCACCATATACAAACAGGGAGTTTGTTTATTTAATCTTAGGCTGGGTATTTAGTATGTCATTCATATACTAACAGAGCTCATTCTGGAAGCTATTTCTGTTGTCTACAGAACATCAAACTATAGTGTACAGTATGTGGCCGTGTAAATGATGTAACAGGTTTAGTCTACTCAAGGTCCCTCTCTTCTGTCGCTCATTCTGACTTCTGACTACATGGCAGGCGAAGCAATCAAAAGTCACATGACACGTGCCCAGAGCAGTATTTATAAACACACAAAAAGTCCCACAGGCCAGACAGTTTATACTGAGAGAGTTAAAATAGCAGCAGCACTGCTTTCAATGACACGAGCACCCGTTTTGCTCTGGCCCCCGTTTTGCTCTGGCGTGTTAGGTGGGACAGTTGGTATGACTTGAAGAAGTGTATAGGCATGGCTATAAATAGCGAATACAGTTAAACCATGTGTGCCCTACTATCTCTGCCATTTCAATAACATCCTTTCTTACCTCACAGCAGCCTAGCTAAGGGGTTTTCAAGCTGGGGTCCACGATGACTTCATGTGAAAAATAATATTTTTTAAAAATATCACTAGCTAAAACAGAATACAATAGTGGATACAATTTGTACGTCTCTGCGTCCAGTATGAAGACAGTTAGAGGTCGCTCTTCTGTCGCTCATTCTGACTTCTGACTACATGGCAGGAGAAGCCATCAAAAGTCACATGACACGTGCCCAGAGCAGTATTTATAAATACACAAAAAGTTCCACAGGCCAGACAGTTTATACTGAGAGAGTGGAAATAGCAGCAGCACTGCTTTCAATGACATGAGCCCCAAAGAAAGTGGTGGGAAAAACAAGTCAAGGAGACACTACCATGGCACTAAACATTGTCCTTTCCCTCCTGTCTCTGGCCTCCCATTCACGCACAGGTTGACGTAAAGAAATGGGCAATGTCACAGGGGCCTTTCCCCGATAAGCTAATGTATATGCCTGGCACTGCCGACCGCTGCCACCTTTTGGCAGACACTTCAGTCAGGAAGCCTGAAATAAAGTAAAGCTCAGTACAGAAACAGGCACATTTTCTCATTCACAGTAGCACAGCACAGCCCAGTGCAGTCCAGTACAGGCCAGTACAGGACAGTACAGGCCAGGCATCCTCCACCGTGCTAGAGTCCAAACACAAAAATCGAAAAAGCATGAGAAACAGACGAACAATACCACAGCCCTATAACTTCCTATCAGTGTAGTAGACACTAACAATACCACAGCCCTATAACTTCCTATCAGTGTAGTAGACACTAACAATACCACAGCCCTATAACTTCCTAACAGTGTAGTAGACACTAACAATACCACAGCCCTATAACTTCCTATCAGTGTAGTAGACACTAACAATACCACAGCCCTATAACTTCCTAACAGTGTAGTAGACACTAACAATACCACAGCTCTATAACTTCCTAACAGTGTAGTAGACACTAACAATACCACAGCCCTATAACTTCCTAACAGTGTAGTAGACACTAACAACACCACAGCTCTATAACTTCCTATCAGTGTAGTAGACACTAACAATACCACAGCCCTATAACTTCCTATCAGTGTAGTAGACACTAACAATACCACAGCTCTATAACTTCCTATCAGTGTAGTAGACACTAACAATACCACAGCCCTATAACTTCCTATCAGTGTAGTAGACACTAACAATACCACAGCCCTATAACTTCCTATCAGTGTAGTAGACACTAACAATACCACAGCCCTATAACTTCCTATCAGTGTAGTAGACACTAACAATACCACAGCTCTATAACTTCCTATCAGTGTAGTAGACACTAACAACACCACAGCTCTATAACTTCCTATCAGTGTAGTAGACACTAACAATACCACAGCTCTATAACTTCCTATCAGTGTAGTAGACACTAACAATACCACAGCCCTATAACTTCCTATCAGTGTAGTAGACTCTAACAATACCACAGCCCTATAACTTCCTATCAGTGTAGTAGACACTAACAATACCACAGCCCTATAACTTCCTATCAGTGTAGTAGACACTAACAATACCACAGCCCTATAACTTCCTATCAGTGTAGTAGACACTAACAACACCACAGCCCTATAACTTCCTAACAGTGTAGTAGACACTAACAACACCACAGCCCTATAACTTCCTAACAGTGTAGTAGACACTAACAACACCACAGCCCTATAACTTCCTATCAGTTCCTCAATTCCTCAGCTCCTACACTGATATGTCATGTTAGGCAGCCTGTCATGATCCTGCTGATAACACAAGACAGTCTGATCAAAGCATTGCATAATGGCTATTAGGGGCAACTGAGAAGAGGAGGGAAATCCTGCCTGAGGATAATACAGGGTTTTATACATATAGAATGAAATAGCTAAGGTATCAGCTATCCTCCCCTAAACATGCTTTAAAGAAAGCTCTTCACCAACATGGCAGTCGAGAACCTGGGTGACAAGCTGCAACCGTCATCGACTGAAGGTGAGGCTGGTACAGTGCCCTGAGACATGATGACTTGTGATTTATGACGTCATGAGCCATTCAACAGAGTCAAGGAGAGGTGAATCAATCTGGAATGAGTGCCTGCTTTAAAAAACACACACACAGACACACAGATAGACACACAGATAGACACACAGACAGACACACAGATAGACACACACACACACAGATAGACACACAGATAGACACACAGATAGACACACACACACACACACACAGATAGACACACACACACAGACACACAGATAGACACACAGATAGACACACAGACAGACACACAGATAGACACACACACACAGACACACAGATAGACACACGGACGGGACGGGACGGGACGGGACAGACAGACAGACAGACAGACAGACAGACAGACAGACAGACAGACAGACAGACAGACAGACAGACAGACAGACAGACAGACAGACAGACAGTAAGTGATCCCCACCAGTCTTTTTTGCCAGTCTGCATCAGATACACAGGGTTACATATTGTAAGACAGAAGGCGCTGTTTCGGCCAATCGGATGCTATTTTGGACTAACGTGTGAAGGTAACCTGCTTTCTTTAAGTGATTTGTTTTTCAATCAGATGAAAACATCATGACTGGGTGTGTTCATGGCTCATCAAAAGGAAGGCTAATACATTTTTAGAGTTAAATTACGTTGTTACTATAAAAGACACAATAGAACCGCTAAAGCAGTCATTTGAACTGCTCATGAATAAAAAAAAAAAAAGTATTACTCTGACATTTTTAAGTCATGCCCCCCTCCGTCCTTGACTTTTCCTAAATCAGTCTATGCATTCCAGGTGACTACCTCATGAAGCTGGTTGAGAGAACGCCAAGAGTGTGCAAAGCTAACATCAAGGCAAAGGGTGGCTACTTTGAAGAATCTCAAGTAAAAATATATTTAGATATTTAAAAACATTTTGGGTTACTACATGATTCCATATGTGTTATTTCATAGTTTTGATGTCTTCACTATTATTCTACAATATAGAAAATAGTAAATATTAAGAAAAACTCTTGAAAAAGTAGGTGTGTCCAAACTTTTGACTGGTACTGTATATACAGTGCCTTTGGAAAGTATTCGCCTTGACTTTTTACGCATTTTGTTAGGTTAGAGCCTTATTCTAAAATTGATAAAACAGTTTTTCCCCCTCATCAATCTACACACAATACCACCATAACATACATTTTTGCTCATTTATTAAAATAAATTCATAAATATTACATTTACATAAGTATTCAGACCCTTTACTCAGTACTTTGTTGAAGCACCTTTGGCAGCGATTACAGCCTTGAGTCTTCTTAGGTGTGATGCTACAAGCTTGGCACACCTGTATTTGGGGAGTTTCTCCCATTTTTCTTCGCAGATCCTCTCAAGCTCTGTCAGGTTGGATGGGGAGCATCGCTGTACAGCTATTTTCATGTCTCTCCAGAGATGTTCGATCGGGTTCTAGTCTGGGCTCCGGCTGGGCCACTCAAGGACATTCCGAGACTTGTCCCGAAGCAACTCCTGCGTTGTCTTGGCTGTGTGCTTAGGGCCGTTGTCCTGTTGGAAGGTGAACCTTTGCCCCAGTCTGAGGTCCTGAGTGCTCTGGAGCAGGTTTTCATCAAAGATCTCTCTGTACTTTGCCCCGTTCATCTTTGCTTCGATCCTGACTAGTCTCCCAGTCCCTGCCTCTGAAAAACATCCCCACAGCATGATGCTGCCACCACCATGCTTCACCGTAGGGATGTAGCCAGGTTTCCTCCAGACAGTGGCGCTTGGAATTCAGGCCAAAGAGTTCAATCTTGGTTATATCAAACCAGAGAATCTTGTTTTTCATGGTCTGGGAGTCTTTAGGTGCCTTTTGGCAAACTCCAAGCGGGCTGTCATGTGCCTTTTACTGAAGAGTGGATTCCGTCTGGCCACTCTACCATAAAGGCCTGATTGGTGGAGTGCTGCAGAGATGGTTGTCCTTCTGGAAGGTTCTCCCATCTCCACAGAGGAACTCTAGAGCTCTGTCAGAGTGACCATCGGGTTCTTGGTCACCTCCCTGACCAAAGCCCTTCTTCCCCGATTGCTCATTTTGGCTGGGCAGCCAGCTCTAGGAAGAGTCTTGGTGGTTACAAACTTCTGCCATTTAGGAATGATGGAGGCCACTCTGTTCTTCGGTACATTTAATGCTGCATAAATGTTTTGGCACCCTTCCCCAGATCTGTGCCCCTACACAATCCTGTCTCGGAGCTCAACGGACAATTCCTTCAACCTCATGGTTTGGTTTTTGCTCTGACATGCAATGTATATAGACAGGTGTGTGCATTTCCAAATCATGTCCAATCAATTGAATTTACCACAGGTGGACTCCAATCAAGTTGTAGAAACATCTCAAGGATGATCAATGGAAACAGGATGCATCTGAGCTCAATTTTGAGTCTCATAGTAAAGGGTCTGAATACTTAAGTAAATAATGTATTTCTGTTTTTTCTTTTTAATACATTTGCAAACATTTCTAAAAAACTGTTTTTGCTTCGTCATTATGGGGTATTGTGATGTCATTATGGGGTATTGTGATGTCATTATGGGGTATTGTGATGTCATTATGGGGTATTGTGTAGATTGATGAGGGGGGAAATGATTTAATCAATTTTAGAATAACGCTGTAACGTAACAAAATGTGGAAAAGGTCAAGGGGTCTGAATACTTTCCGAAGGCACTGTATAAATATATATATATATTTTACATACATGTACGACCACATAGGAGGTCCAGTGAAAAAAATGTGCCCCCCTATGGAAATCAAATGCCCGTCCAACCTATTCGCTCTGGCAGCGGCCCTGCCTGTGCCTAGGCAGCAGCAGCGGGGGCCACACCAGAGTGTGGGTGTGTGTATATGACTATGTGGTAACTAACTCAGCTGCTTCAGAACGCACAGTCCTTGTCATGTTACCCAGCTCAAGGTAGAGACTGAACGCCAAGGAGGGAGAACTGAAAGCTTCTCCGTTAGCTTCATCAGGATAATCTTGGAAATGTGAATTAGGAGATGATTGGGTGGTACCCTCAATGCTTCACGTTCAAAGTGGAAGTTTGGGGCCAGAGTATAGGGATGTGTATTGATTTTAAAAGCAAGTCATTTGATCAGCCATTTAGGCCCAATCAGTATATGTCAAACTAACACTGTGAGGTCTTACAGTTTGAAACCTGCATACAGGACTAGGTGGTAGAATTGCTAACCTTCTAGTACCTCTCATAGAAAACTAGTGCACACTGTCAGTAGGACTAAGATCTCGTATGGAGCTAACCAGGGCAGAACAAATCCAACCCGTCTACAATCAGATGGTGTATACAGTGTGACGTATTACAATGCTATGAAATAAGTGAAACAAGCTGTTTACACAGGAAAGACAGCTACAGTATATGGTGACAGACACCGTCCCTGACAATGTCCCCTCCCATGTTTGTGTGTGCAGGAATTAGTTGACTGACACCAGCATAGGAAGGACCATTTGACAGTGAATTGTATCATCTGTTCCAAGGTTCGACTGGCCCCTTAATCTTATCACCAGTATTGGTTTGATTTGACAGACACAATGTTAGGCCGGACAAGTGATATGGGACAGAGTCACTGTGGTCCCTGACTAAAGAAACAAGTATTGCTTCACAGTCTAAGTAGACTTTTCCCCC
Organism: Salvelinus alpinus; assembly: GCF_045679555.1. Lineage (NCBI taxonomy): Eukaryota > Metazoa > Chordata > Actinopteri > Salmoniformes > Salmonidae > Salvelinus > Salvelinus alpinus. The sequence continues at coordinate 12,154,343 of NC_092092.1, forward strand.
AATTGTTTTAATGTAAGGAATTGTTCAGACCTGTGGGATAATAGAGCGCAGTAAACACATTTTAAAACATTACATTTCTAACATGCTTCTCATGCAATTCTGGATTTCTTATTCATGAAAACACAAAAACAGTCCTGCTGATACCACGCTAATACTAGGGGCCAAATAACCAACACCGAAAATAATGACATGCATTTTATAACAAGTAAAAGAAGGAGCGTCTTCAATATTCTTCTATATTCACTCTACGCCTCTTCCAAACTGAGAAAATAACAATGATAATTCATTCATTTCCGTCAATCCTTTGTTTAGACCAGAAGCTGAGGACGGAGAAAATACATTTTCCGCAGCTGGGATGTTCCTTGCTATCCGGGTTCCTTAGGACGTCCCTACCGCATTTGTAGTTGACATTTAAAATGGTTAAGATAAAGGCTACGGGTTAGGGTTAGGTAAGGGTTATAGTTAAGGGTAGGGCTAAAGGTTAGGGTTAGGTAAGGGTTAGGGTTATGGTTAAGGGTAGGGCTAAAGGTTAGGGTTAGGTAAGGGTTATAGTTAAGGGTAGGACTAAAGGTTAGGGTTAGGTAAGGGTTATAGTTAAGGGTAGGGCTAAAGGTTAGGGTTAGGTAAGGGTTAGGGTTATGGTTAAGGGTAGGGCTAAAGGTTAGGGTTAGGTAAGGGTTATGGTTAAGGGTAGGGCTAAAGGTTAGGGTTAGGTAAGGGTTATAGTTAAGGGTAGGGCTAAAGGTTAGGGTTAGGTAAGGGTTATGGTTAAGGGTAGGGCTAAAGGTTAGGGTTAGGTAAGGGTTATAGTTAAGGGTAGGACTAAAGGTTAGGGTTAGGTAAGGGTTATAGTTAAGGGTAGGGCTAAAGGTTAGGGTTAGGTAAGGGTTAGGGTTATGGTTAAGGGTAGGGCTAAAGGTTAGGGTTAGGTAAGGGTTATAGTTAAGGGTAGAGCTAAAGGTTAGGGTTAGGTCAGGGTTATGGTTAAGGGTAGGGCTAAAGGTTAGGGTTAGGTAAGGGTTATGGTTAAGGGTAGGGCTAAGGGTTAGGGTTAGGTAAGGGTTATAGTTAAGGGTAGGGCTAAAGGTTAGGGTTAAGGGTAGGGCTAAAGGTTAGGGTTAGGTAAGGGTTATGGTTAAGGGTAGGGCTAAAGGTTAGGGTTAGGTAAGGGTTATGGTTAAGGGTAGGGCTAAAGGTTAGGGTTAGGTAAGGGTTATGGTTAAGGGTAGGGCTAAGGGTTAGGGTTAGGTAAGGGTTATAGTTAAGGGTAGGGCTAAAGGTTAGGGTTAGGTAAGGGTTATGGTTAAGGGTAGGGCTAAGGGTTAGGGTTAGGTAAGGGTTATAGTTAAGGGTAGGGCTAAAGGTTAGGGTTAGGTAAGGGTTATGGTTAAGGGTAGGGCTAAAGGTTAGGGTTAGGTAAGGGTTATGGTTAAGGGTAGGGATAAAGGTTAGGGTTAGGTAAGGGTTATGGTTAAGGGTAGGGATAAAGGTTAGGGTTAGGTAAGGGTTATGGTTAAGGGTAGGGCTAAAGGTTAGGGTTAGGTAAGGGTTATGGTTAAGGGTAGGGCTAAGGGTTAGGGTTAGGTAAGGGTTATGGTTAAGGGTAGGGCTAAAGGTTAGGGTTAGGTAAGGGTTATGGTTATGGTTAAGGGTAGGGCTAAGGGTTAGGGTTAGGGTTAGGTAAGGGTTATGGTTAAGGGTAGGGCTAAAGGTTAGGGTTAAGGGTAGGGCTAAAGGTTAGGGTTAGGTAAGGGTTATGGTTAAGGGTAGGGCTAAGGGTTAGGGTTAGGTAAGGGTTATGGTTAAGGGTAGGGCTAAAGGTTAGGGTTAGGTAAGGGTTATGGTTAAGGGTAGGGCTAAAGGTTAGGGTTAGGTAAGGGTTATGGTTAAGGGTAGGGCTAAGGGTTAGGGTTAGGTAAGGGTTATAGTTAAGGGTAGAGCTAAAGGTTAGGGTTAGGTCAGGGTTATGGTTAAGGGTAGGGCTAAAGGTTAGGGTTAGGTAAGGGTTATGGTTAAGGGTAGGGCTAAGGGTTAGGGTTAGGTAAGGGTTATAGTTAAGGGTAGGGCTAAAGGTTAGGGTTAAGGGTAGGGCTAAAGGTTAGGGTTAGGTAAGGGTTATGGTTAAGGGTAGGGCTAAAGGTTAGGGTTAGGTAAGGGTTATGGTTAAGGGTAGGGATAAAGGTTAGGGTTAGGTAAGGGTTATGGTTAAGGGTAGGGCTAAGGGTTAGGGTTAGGTAAGGGTTATAGTTAAGGGTAGGGATAAAGGTTAGGGTTAGGTAAGGGTTATGGTTAAGGGTAGGGCTAAGGGTTAGGGTTAGGTAAGGGTTATAGTTAAGGGTAGGGCTAAAGGTTAGGGTTAGGTAAGGGTTATGGTTAAGGGTAGGGATAAGGGTTAGGGTTAGGTAAGGGTTATGGTTAAGGGTAGGGCTAAAGGTTAGGGTTAGGTAAGGGTTATGGTTAAGGGTAGGGCTAAAGGTTAGGGTTAGGTAAGGGTTATGGTTAAGGGTAGGGATAAAGGTTAGGGTTAGGTAAGGGTTATGGTTAAGGGTAGGGATAAAGGTTAGGGTTAGGTAAGGGTTATGGTTATGGTTAAGGGTAGGGCTAAGGGTTAGGGTTAGGTAAGGGTTATGGTTAAGGGTAGGGCTAAAGGTTAGGGTTAAGGGTAGGGCTAAAGGTTAGGGTTAGGTATGGGTTATGGTTAAGGGTAGGGCTAAGGGTTAGGGTTAGGTAAGGGTTATGGTTAAGGGTAGGGCTAAAGGTTAGGGTTAGGTAAGGGTTATGGTTAAGGGTAGGGCTAAAGGTTAGGGTTAGGTAAGGGTTATGGTTAAGGGTAGGGCTAAGGGTTAGGGTTAGGTAAGGGTTATGGTTAAGGGTAGGGCTAAAGGTTAGGGTTAGGTAAGGGTTATGGTTAAGGGTAGGGCTAAAGGTTAGGGTTAGGTAAGGGTTATGGTTAAGGGTAGGGCTAAAGGTTAGGGTTAGGTAAGGGTTATGGTTAAGGGTAGGGCTAAAGGTTAGGGTTAGGTAAGGGTTATGGTTAAGGGTAGGGCTAAAGGTTAGGGTTAAGGGTAGGGCTAAAGGTTAGGGTTAGGTAAGGGTTATGGTTAAGGGTAGGGCTAAAGGTTAGGGTTAGGTAAGGGTTATGGTTAAGGGTAGGGCTAAAGGTTAGGGTTAGGTAAGGGTTATGGTTAAGGGTAGGGCTAAGGGTTAGGGTTAGGTAAGGGTTATAGTTAAGGGTAGGGCTAAAGGTTAGGGTTAGGTAAGGGTTATGGTTAAGGGTAGGGCTAAGGGTTAGGGTTAGGTAAGGGTTATAGTTAAGGGTAGGGCTAAAGGTTAGGGTTAGGTAAGGGTTATGGTTAAGGGTAGGGCTAAGGGTTAGGGTTAGGTAAGGGTTATGGTTAAGGGTAGGGCTAAAGGTTAGGGTTAGGTAAGGGTTATGGTTAAGGGTAGGGCTAAAGGTTAGGGTTAGGTAAGGGTTATGGTTAAGGGTAGGGCTAAAGGTTAGGGTTAGGTAAGGGTTATGGTTAAGGGTAGGGCTAAAGGTTAGGGTTAGGTAAGGGTTATGGTTAAGGGTAGGGCTAAGGGTTAGGGTTAGGTAAGGGTTATGGTTAAGGGTAGGGCTAAAGGTTAGGGTTAGGTAAGGGTTATGGTTAAGGGTAGGGCTAAAGGTTAGGGTTAGGTAAGGGTTATGGTTAAGGGTAGGGCTAAAGGTTAGGGTTAGGTAAGGGTTATGGTTAAGGGTAGGGCTAAGGGTTAGGGTTAGGTAAGGGTTATGGTTAAGGGTAGGGCTAAAGGTTAGGGTTAGGTAAGGGTTATGGTTAAGGGTAGGGCTAAAGGTTAGGGTTAGGTAAGGGTTATGGTTAAGGGTAGGGATAAAGGTTAGGGTTAGGTAAGGGTTATGGTTATGGTTAAGGGTAGGGCTAAGGGTTAGGGTTAGGTAAGGGTTATGGTTAAGGGTAGGGCTAAAGGTTAGGGTTAAGGGTAGGGCTAAAGGTTAGGGTTAGGTAAGGGTTATGGTTAAGGGTAGGGCTAAGGGTTAGGGTTAGGTAAGGGTTATGGTTAAGGGTAGGGCTAAAGGTTAGGGTTAGGTAAGGGTTAGGGTTAAGGGTAGGGCTAAAGGTTAGGGTTAGGTAAGGGTTATGGTTAAGGGTAGGGCTAAAGGTTAGGGTTAGGTAAGGGTTATGGTTAAGGGTAGGGCTAAAGGTTAGGGTTAGGTAAGGGTTATGGTTAAGGGTAGGGCTAAAGGTTAGGGTTAGGTAAGGGTTATGGTTAAGGGTAGGTGTTAAAATCAGGGTCAGGTAAGGGTTATGGTTATGGTTGAGGGTATGGGTTAAGGTTAAGGTTATGGTTAGGGTTCAGGGTAGGGTCGTCCCAAGGATCCCAGATAGCACGAATATTGTTTCCTTCCCAGCATCCTCAACTGTGTGAAGAGCAGCATACTGCTGCACTACAGTGGGTGAGTAAGCCAATGGTCACAGAGTATTATCCCAGGGGGAGGGGCAGTGACTCACCAGACAGAGCTGCCACTGTGAGCCAGCCAAGGCCAAAGAGCGGGGTGCTGTCATGCTACCATGACAACTCATAAACACGCAATTGACGCAACAACCGTAGGCTGCCCATAATCATACTGTCAGTTTGCATTGTAGAACCAAAACATTAACTGGTTTACTGATAGTATGTCTTGGAAGCTATTGATGTCTGAAGCACAGTAAGATATCCTAATTAAGACCTCAGAGTCTGACTCATTCCTTCCACACAGTAACTACATCTAATCGGTTCAGATCAATACAGGTCTTGACAGTAGGCCTAATAGAACAGGGTCGGTAACTTGCTCAATTGTCAGAGGATTCACTGTCTTCAGCTCTGCTGCCTTATTGTTGTCGGCAATTTTGCTATTTCTTTCATGCGGATTCTTTCCCTCTTGTGTGTACTGTACTGTGCATTAGGCTACACAGGCCTACTGTATTTAATGTATAATTATAGCAGATCAACGGCCCAACCCGATCAGGACAAAGTGTTCTGTTCTATAATTTTGTACTAATGTGGGTGGTTTGGCATTGCAAACTTAAAACTCCTCACTCGGCTCAAACAAAGCCTTCACCTACATCACTATGATGGTGTCATGTCCAAGCATGTTTTAAACGAAATGAATGAAACATTTTACAGAAAGATGCCATCCATTAGACCTAATGAATACTTGTGTTAATATAAATATTATGGAGAGCTATATTAACAGGTTGACAGTAGGACCTGTTAGCTTTGATTTTTCTGCAGTATCTCAGGGCACCAAGCTGACACATTAGAGGTGGGAACCGCTCCAGGAATTTGATGGGCTGAAATAGACGTTACCACTAAAACAAATTAACTGCCGCAAATCCGAAGTGACAACTAACGTACATTCAACATTCATCCAAATGCTTTTTAGAACACAAAATTAAGTAATACTTGCCTTTACATTACACTAAACAAACTGTCAACTGAACGCACCATAAATTACACTATACAAACTGTCAACTGAACGAGCCATACATTACACTATACAAACTGTCAACTGAACGCACCATACATTACACTATACAAACTGTCAACTGAACGAGCCATACATTACACTATACAAACTGTCAACTGAACGAGCCATACATTACACTATACAAACTGTCAACTGAACGCACCATACATTACACTATACAAACTGTCAACTGAACGCACCATACATTACACTATACAAACTGTCAACTGAACGAGCCATACATTACACTATACAAACTGTCAACTGAACGCACCATACATTACACTATACAAACTGTCAACTGAACGAGCCATACATTACACTATACAAACTGTCAACTGAACGAGCCATACATTACACTATACAAACTGTCAACTGAACGCACCATACATTACACTATACAAACTGTCAACTGAACGCACCATACATTACACTATACAAACTGTCAACTGAACGCACCAGACATTACACTATACAAACTGTCAACTGAACGAGCCATACATTACACTATACAAACTGTCAACTGAACGCACCATACATTACACTATACAAACTGTCAACTGAACGAGCCATACATTACACTATACAAACTGTCAACTGAACGAGCCATACATTACACTATACAAACTGTCAACTGAACGCACCATACATTACACTATACAAACTGTCAACTGAACGCACCATACATTACACTATACAAACTGTCAACTGAACGAGCCAGACATTACACTATACAAACTGTCAACTGAACGAGCCAGACATTACACTATACAAACTGTCAACTGAACGAGCCAGACATTACACTATACAAACTGTCAACTGAACGCACCATACATTACACTATACAAACTGTCAACTGAACGCACCATACATTACACTATACAAACTGTCAACTGAACGCACCATACATTACACTATACAAACTGTCAACTGAACGAGCCAGACATTACACTATACAAACTGTCAACTGAACGAGCCATACATTACACTATACAAACTGTCAACTGAACGCACCATACATTACACTATACAAACTGTCAACTGAACGCACCATACATTACACATAAACGGGAACAGAACACTGCCTGCCCAGTCAGCAGAACAGTGTTTGCTCACGTTTGACTAAGCACTAAAATAGAAAATACTCCTGTCAAGCATAACGGATCCACAAAGGAACAGGTCCCAGGTAAATAATTGCATACTTCAGGAGGATAAAGAGTAACTAGCTCCAAAGTATTATCTTAGCCTTGATTGGGGCTATTAAACCATTTCTAATGTTTTTCGCTTATTTTATCACCATTGCATCATTTCAACAGTCCTCTCAAATTGACTTTTGGAGAGTTGGGTTGAGAGAGGTTTTCAACAGCCAGACGCACTCAACCTAATCTGACAAGAGAGATAGCCTAACCACCCCTCGTCTAAAGTACACACACAGTGTTTTGATTTCTCTCTCTCAGCGCCATGGTCACATGGTCAGGGAGTGAGTGAGCGGAGGTTTGGGGTGTCCGCGTGGGTCTGACAGGATTAGGAATTTCATGGCCTAGTGCTGAGTATTCACCGTGCTTGGGTTTCCTCTGGGAATACACACTGGGATTTGGATGCGGCCTCTCCTCTGTCTGGACACAATGTGTCTTTTGTACAGTAACAGACAGTGTCCATAGAGGGAGCCTGCCTTTCTGTATGTGTGGCCCTGGCCCTGGGCCTGGTTCTGGGTCTGGCCCTGGATCTGGGTCTGGTTCTGGGCCTCGGTCTTGGCTGGTGTGATGAGTGGGCTGTGTGGAGAGAGGGATGATATGCTCGGCACAGGGGACCAGGGACAAAGACAGTGAATGTGCAAAAACAACAGATGTTTTTTAACTCCTCATTGTCTTTTTTCAGTCAATCAGTATTTCTACCAGTGGATGAGCTACCGTTAAAGACTGTGTCTTGAGATCCTGCAGCACACATGCAGGATAACATTAATCTCAGAGAGAACCAGAAGGGAATATTCATCTGCAATAGCCAGACAACACCCTAGTAAGAAAAGAAGAAAACAAAGGACCAGGTATTGAAACTCAAATAATATTACCTGAATGTCATTCAGCGTGTGGAGGAATACGTGCTCTGAGAGCAGTCAGGCATAAAAACCTAATTTGCTATCATATTGTAACGACCCTAGCCATACCCTTATGGAAAAACCACATGAATTTCACGTGATCATTCGAAGTGTTCCAAAACCACAGTGATGACATGTGATCTTATGTGAAGTTAATGTGATAATGTGACAACATGTAAAGCAACATGTGATAACATAAACCTACATGTTTTCACATGACTTTACATGTGAAACTTCACATGAAATCATGAGGTTTTCCACATATGAAATCATGTGGTTTTTCTGTAAGGTTAGCCAAATGGGATATCCCTATTGGAAGAGACTGTATTATGGGCTTCCATAGGCTAAGGTCGTTACAATATCACGATCCCACTGAAGAACGCAGATAAAACATCAGATAGAACATCAGGTAAAACATCAGATAGAACATCAGATAGAACATCAGATAGAACATCAGATAGAACATCCGGGATGAGGCTGTAAATACCAAGGGCATATGCAGATCTATTGGCAAATGAAAGAAACATTGGGAACTTGCCATGAAATGGCTCAAACTCATAGACAAAACACAGCCATGTTGTTTTCCATAACGTATGTCACCATTACAAATATCATCAGGTCCCACAGCAATGTTGTTTTCCATAACATATGTGCAACATATCTGTACTGATCTCCGTTTTTAAAATGTCTGTTTGGACATAATGTTTTCATGTTCATATGTCCACCTTCCCGGGGACTGCAGATGTAAATTAGCTGTCAGCTAACTCCGAGATGTATGTATTGTGGCACATTGCCCCTGCCAAACAAACGTAATAAACAAATAAATATACCATGCTTTTTCAATTGACAGTATTCTGTACTCTTGTAAACTATGAGACAGTAAAGATAAAACAATGGCATTATCAGTTTCTACAAAGATATGGAGATCAGGCATCATGCATTTTATCAAGGTATTGATAATGGTTGTACATAGTCACGTACACTACATGACCAACGATATGTGGACACCTACTCGTTGAACATCTCATTCCAAAATCATGGGCATTAATATGAAGTTGGTCCACCCTTTGCTGTCATAACAGCCTCCACTCTTCTGGGAAGGCTTTCCACTAGATGTTGTAACATTGCTGCGGGGACTTGCTTCCATTCAGCCACAAGAGCATTAGTGAGGTCGGGAACTGATGTTGGGCGATTAGGCCAGGCTCGCAGTCGGCATTCCAATTCATCCCAAAGGTGTTCGATGGGGTTGAGGTCAGGGCTCTGTGCAGGCCAGTCAAGTTCTTCCACACAGATCTCGACAAACCATTTCTGTATGGACCTCACTTTGTGCATGGGGGCATATTCATGCTGAAACAGGAAAGGGGCTTCCCCAAACTGTTGCCACAAACTTGGAAGCACAGAATCTAATGTCATTGTATGCTGTAGCGTTAAGATTTCCCTTCACTGGAGCCTTGCCCGAATAATGAAAAACAGCTCCAGACCATTATTCCTCCTCCACCAAACTTTACAGTTGGCACTATGCATTGGGGCAGGTAGCGTTCTCCTGGCATCCACCAAACCCAGATTAGTCCTTCGGACTGCCAGATGGTGAAGTATCACCCCAGAGAACGCGCTTCGACTGCTCCAAAGTCCAACGGCGGCGAGCTTCACACCACTCCAGCCGACGCTTGGCATTGCGCATGGTGATCTTAGGCTTGGCTGCTCAGCCATGGAAACCCATTTCATGAAGCTCCCGATTAACAGTTCCTGCGCTGACGTTACTTGCAGATGCAGTTTGAAACTCCGTAGTGAGTGTTGTAACCGAGGACAGCCAATTTTTACGCACTACGCACTTCGGCACTCGGCGGTCTCATTCTGCTGAGCCGTTGTTGCTCCTAGACGTTTCCACTTCACAATAACAGCACTTACAGTTATCTGGGGAAGCTCTAGCAGAGAAGAAATTTGATCAACTTACTTGTTGGAAAGGTGGCATCCTACGGTGGTGTCACATTGAAAGTTACTGAGCTCTTCAGTAAGGCCATTCTACTGCCAATGTTTGTCTATGGAGATTGCATGGCTGTGTTCTCGATTTTATACACCTGTCAGCAACGGGTGTGGCTGAAATAGCCGATTCCACTAATTTGAAGGGGTGTCCACATACTTTTGTATGCAGTATATAGTGTATGTCACAGGTAACACTTTTTATCCACTAAGCAGCTCCTGGCAGTGCAAAATTACACATATCTTACCAAAAAAAAACATAATATTTCAAATAGACACCTAAACTGAACAATGTGCACTGTTTACTTAAAACACATAAAATATTGTTGCTATCTCATGGTCATAGTAAAAATATAGGTTTCAGGATGAATCCAGCTGCAAGTATTGCAAGTAATATGGACGTAATTTCAGTGGACAGAAAATGACAACCCTCAACAATGTTTCAGAGAACAAAAGATCATTCCAATAACCACCAGTTGATCTGATCAACAACTTTAGATTAGAAACCAGTGGGTGGCAACAGATCACTGTGCCAAATAAGGAGCAGGCTGACACGTCACTCAGGGATGGAACACAAGTCAGCAAACATGACATGGGGAGATGCTTTATAAGGGTCATGTCAGTGGACAGCTATGTGCCATGACCTGTACAAATAGTGTCACTGTTAAGCTGTTGCCTCTGCAGGAGTGATTGTGTGCATCTGTGCATCTGGCTGTTACCTAACTTTCTTTTGGTGTTAGCTTTGTAAACAAACTCAAACCATCCCTACCCTGATAATTCTAGCATGAGATTACATAGTTATTTCCATTGTGAGTTTTATAGCAAATCCTTGAAATTGTGAATTGTGAACAGAAATATACAAACAAGAGTACATAAACCTGTCACACCCTGACCTTAGAGAGCCTTTTTTATTCTCTATTTGGTTAGGTCAGAGTGTTACTTGGGTGGGCAAATCTATGTAAGATTAGGGAGGTAAGGCAATAAATAGGCCATAGTGGTGAAATAATTACAATTTAGCAATTAAACACTGGAGGGATAGATGTGCAGAAGAAGAATGTGCAAGTAGAGATACTGGGGTGCAAAGGAGCAAAAAATAAGGCAGTTGGGTGGGCTACTTACAGATGGACTATGCACAGGTGCAACGATCGGTAAGCTGCTCTGACAGCTGATCCTTAAAGTTAGTGAGGAAGATATAAGACTCCAGCTTATATCTAGCTTTGCTAGCTTTTTTTGCTATCTTTTACCTAGCAAAGACTTATAGATGACCTGGAGCCAGTGGGTTTGGCGACGAATATGAAGCGAGGGCCAGCCAACGAGAGCATACAGGTCGAAGTGGTGGGTAGTATATGGGGCTTTGGTGACAAAACGGATGGCACTGTGATAGACTACATCCAATTTGCTGAGTAGAGTGTTGGAGGCTATTCTGTAAATGACATCGCCGAAGTCAAGGATCGCTAGGATAGTCAGTTTTACGAGGGTAAGTTTAGCAGCATGAGTGAAGGATGCTATGTTGCGAAATAGGAAGCCAATTTTATATTTCATTTTGGATTGGAGATGCTTAATGTGAGTCTGGAAGGAGAGTTTACAGTCTTACCAGACACCTAGGTATTTGTAGTTGTCCACATATTCTCAGTCAGAACCGTCCAGAGTAGTGATGCTAGATGGGCGGGCGGGTGCGGGCAGTGATCGGTTAAAGAGCATGCATTTAGTTTTACTTGCATTTAAGAGCAGTTGGAGGCCACGGAAGGAGTGTTGTATGGCATTGAAGCTTGTCTGGAGGTTTGTTAACACAGTGTCCAAAGAAGGGCCAAAAGTATACAGAATGGTGTCGTCTGCGTAGAGGTGGATCAGAGAATCACCAGCAGCAAAAGTGACATCATTGATGTACACAGAGAAAAGAGTCGGCCTGAGAAATGAACCCTGTGGCACCCCCATAGAGACTGCCAGAGGTCCGGACAACAGGCCCTCCGATTTGACACACTGAACTCTCTCTGACAAGTAGTTGGTGAACCAGGCGAGGCAGTCATTTGAGAAACCAAGGCTGTTGAGTCTGCCCTTTAAGAATGCGGTGATTGACAGAGTCAAAAGCCTTGGCCAGGTCGATGAAGACGGCTGCACAGTATTGTCTTTTACTGATGGCGGTTATGATATCGTTTAGGACCTTGAGCGTGGCTGAGGTGCACCCATAACCAGCTCGGAAACCAGATTGCATAGCGGAGAAGGTACGGTGGGATTCGAAATAGTCGGAGATCTGTTTGTTAACTTGGCTTTTGAAGACTTTAGAAAGGCAGGGTAGGATAGATATAGCTCTGTAACAGTTTGGATCGAGAGTGCCTCCCCCTTTGAAGAGGGCGATGACCGCGGCAGCTTTCCAATCTTTAGGGATCTCAGACGATACGAAGGAGAGGTTGAACAGGCTAGTAAATGGGGTTTCAACAATTGTGGCGGATCATTTTAGAAAGAGAGGGTCCAGATTGTCTAGCCCAGCTGATTTGTAGGGGTCCAGATTTTGCAGCTCTTTCAGAACATCAGCTATCTGGATTTGGGTGAAGGAGAAATGGCGGAGGCTTGGGCAAGTAGCTGTGGGGGGTGCAGAGCTGTTGACTGGGGTAGGGGTAAGCCAGGTGAAAAGCATGGCCAGCTGTAGAAAGATGCTTATTAAAATTCTCAATTATCGTAGATTTATCGGTGGTGACAGTGTTTCCTAGCTTCAGTGCAGTGGGCAGCTGGGAGGAGGTGCTCTTATTCTCCATGGACTTTACAGTGTCTAAGAAGTTTTTGGAGTTTGTGCTACGAGATGCAAATTTCTGTTTGAAAAAGCTAGCCTTTGCTTTCCTAACTGCCTGTGTATCCTAACTTCCCTGAAAAGTTGCATATCGCAGGGGCTATTCGATGCTAATGCAGTACGCCACAGGATGTTTTTGTGCTGGTCAAGGGCAGTCAGGTCTGGAGTGAACCAAGGGCTATATATACAGTGAGGGAAAAAAGTATTTGATCCCCTGCTGATTTTGTACGTTTGCCCACTGACAAAGAAATGATCAGTCTATAATTTTAATGGTAGGTTTATTTGAACAGTGAGAGACAGAATATCAACAAAAAAATCCAGAAAAACGCATGTCAAAAATGTTATGAATTGATTTGCATTTTAATGAGGGAAATAAGTATTTGACCCCTCTGCAAAACATGACTTAGTACTTGGTGGCAAAACCCTTGTTGGCAATCACAGAGGTCAGACGTTTCTTGTAGTTGGCCACCAGGTTTGCACACATCTCAGGAGGGATTTTGTCCCACTCCTCTTTGCAGATCTTCTTCAAGTCATTAAGGTTTTGAGGCTGACGTTTGGCAACTCGAACCTTCAGCTCCCTCCACAGATTTTCTATGGGATTAAGGTCTGGATACTGGCTAGGCCACTCCAGGACCTTAATGTGCTTCTTCTTGAGCCACTCCTTTGTTGCCTTGGCCGTGTGTTTTCGGTCATTGTCATGCTGGAATACCCATCCACGACCCATTTTCAATACCCTGGCTGAGGGAAGGAGGTTTTCACCCAAGATTTGACGGTACATGGCCCCGTCCATTGTCCCTTTGATGCGGTGAAGTTGTCCTGTCCCTTTAGCAGAAAAACACCCCCAAAGCATAATGTTTCCACCTCCATGTTTGACGGTGGGGATGGTTTCTTGGGGTCATAGGCAGCATTCCTCCTCCTCCAAACACGGCAAGTTGGGTTGATGCCAAAGAACTCCATTTTGGTCTCATCTGACCACAACACGTTCACCCAGTTGTCCTCTGAATCATTCAGATGTTCATTGGCAAACTTCAGACGGGCATGTATATGTGCTTTCTTGAGCAGGGGGACCTTGCGGGCGCTGCAGGATTTCAGTCCTTCACGGCATAGTGTGTTACCAATTGTTTTCTTGATGACTATGGTCCCAGCTGCCTTGAGATCATTGACAAGATCCTCCTGTGTAGTTCTGGGCTGATTCCTCACCGTTCTCATGATCATTGCAACTTCACGAGGTGAGATCTTGCATGGAGCCCCAGGCTGAGGGAGATTGACAGGTCTTTTGTGTTTCTTCCATTTGCGAATAATCACAGAAACTGTTGTCACCTTCTCACCAAGCTGCTTGGCGATGGTCTTGTAGCCCATTCCAGCCTTGTGTAGGTCTACAATCTTGTCCCTGACATCCTTGGAGAGCTCTTTGGTCTTGGCCATGGTGGAGAGTTTGGAATCTGATTGATTGATTGCTTCTGTGGACAGGTATCTTTTATACAGGTAAGAAACTGAGATTAGGAGCACTCCCTTTAAGAGTGTGCTCCTAATCTCCGTTCGTTACCTGTATGAAAGACACCTGGGAGCCAGAAATCTTTTTGATTGAGAAGGGGTCAAATACTTATTTCCCTCATTAAAATGCAAATCAATTTATAACATTTTTGACATGCATTTTTCTGGATATTTTTGTTGTTATTCTGTCTCTCACTGTTCAAATAAATCTACCATTAAAATTATAGACTGATAATATCTTTGTCAGTGGGCAAACGTACAAAATCAGCAGGGGATCAAATACTTTTTTCCCTCACTGTATTCTTAGTTCTACATTTTTTTAATGGAGCATGCTTATTTAAGATGGTGAGGAAAGCTCTTTGAAAGAATAACCAGTCATCCTCTACTGACGGAATGAGGTCAATATCCTTCCAGGATACCCGGGCCAGGTCGATTGGAAAGGCCTGCTCACTGAAGTGTTTTAGGGAGCGTTTGACAGTGATGAGGGGTGGTCATTTGACCACGGACCCATTATGGACGCAGGCAATGAGGCAGTGATCGCTGAGATCCTGGTTGAAGACAGCAGAGGTGTATTTAGAGGGCAGGTTGGTCAGGATGATATCTATGAGGGTGCTCGTATTTACGGGTTTAGCGATGTACCTGGTAGGTTCCATGATAATTTGTGTGAGATTGAGAGCATCTAGCTTAGATTGTAGGACGGATGAGGTGTTAAGCATATCCCAGTTTAGGTCACCTAACAGTACAAACTCTGAAGATAAATGGGGGGCAATTAATTCACATATGGTGTCCAGGGCACAGCTGGGGGCTGAGAGGGGTCTATAACAAGCGGCAACAGTGAGAGACTTATTTCTGGAAAGGTGGATTTTTAAAAGTAGAAGCTCGAACTGTTTGGGCACAGACCTGGATAGCATGACAGAACTCTGCAGGCTATCTCTGCAGTAGATTGCAACTCCACCCCCTTTGGCAGTTCTATCTTGGTGGAAAATGTTGTAGATGGGGATGGAAATTTCAGAATTTTTGGTGGCCTTCCTAAGCCAGGATTCAGACATGGCTAGGACGTCAGGGTTGGCAGAATGCGCTAAAGCAGTGAATAAAACAAACTTAGGGAGGAGGCTTCTGATGTTAATATGCATGAAACCAAGGCTTTTATGGTTACAGAAGTCAACAAATAATAGCGTCTAAGGAATAGGGGTGGAACTGGGGGCTACAGGGCCTGGGTTAGCCTCTACATCACCAGAGGAAAAGAGGAGGAGTAGGATAAGGGTACGGCTAAAGGCTATAAGAACTGGTCGTCTAGTGCGTTGGGGACAGAGAATAAAAGGAGCCGATTTCTGGGCGTGGTAGAATAGATTCAAGACATAATGTACAGACAAGGGTATGGTAGGATGTGAGTACAGTGGAGGTAAACCTAGGCGTTGAGTGAAGATGAGAAAGGTTTCGTCTCTGGAGGCACCAGTTAAGCCAGATGAGGTCTCCGCATGTGTGTGGGGTGGGACAAAGAAGCTATCTAAGGCATTTTGAGCAGGACTGAGGGCTCTACAGTGAAATAAAATAGTAAGAACTAGCCAAGCCAGCAGTAGACAAGGCATATTGACATTAGAGTGAGGCATAAAGCAATCACAGTTGTTGATCAGGAGAGCTAAGACAACAATGGGTAAATGGCAATGAATGGGCAGAGCGGGTCAGTTAGGTACATACAGGACCTGAGTTCGAGGCTGCGGCCGACAGGTAAACAAAAGGAGGTACCGTGTTATTGAAACAGTCCAGGGGGCATCAGCTGTGTAGCCGAGTTATCATATGGTCAAAAGAGCAGCAATAGGTGAGTCAGGGTGCCGTTCGGTAGTCACTACTACGCTAGGCAAGCAGGGGACAAAGTGTTCAGAAAAGCTAGCGGGCCGGGGCTAGTAGATGGTTCTTCGGCGACATCGTAACAGAACAGCCTGTTGAGACCACATCGGGCGATCACGTCGGCAGTCCATACATAATTTAAACATTCACAGTGTAGGTTGGAAAAAGTATGTGAACCCCTAGGCTAATGACTTTTCCAAAAGCTAATTGGAGTCAGGAGTCAGCTAATCTGGAGTCCAATCAATGAGATGAGATTGGAGATGTTGGTTAGAGCTGCCCTGCCCTATGAAAAATAGAGGTCGACCTATTAATCGGAATGGCTGATTAATTAGGGACGATTTCAAGTTTTCATAACAATCGGTAATCAGCATTTTTAGACGCCGACTATGGCCGATTACATTGCATTCCACGAGGAAACTGCGCGGCAGGCTGACCACCTGTTACGCGAGTGCAGCAGAGAGCCAAGGTAAGTTGCTAGCTAGCATTAAACTTATCTTATAAAAAACAATCAATCTCAAATCAAGTCAAATCAAAGTTTATTTGTCACGTGTGCCGAATACAACAGGTGAAATTACAGTGAAATGCTTACTTACAGGCTCTAACCAATAGGGGAAAAAAGGTATTAGGTGAACAATAGGTAAGTAAAGAAATAAAAACAACAGTAGAAAGACAGTGAAAAACAGTAGCGAGGCTATATACAGTAGCGAGGCTATAAAAGTAGCGAGGCTACATACAGACACTGGTTGTCAGGCTGATTGAGGTAGTATGTAGATATGGTTAAAGTGACTATGCAAATATGATGAACAGATAGTAGCAGTAGCGTAAAGAGGGGTTGGCGGGTGGTGGGTGGCGGGACACAATGCAGATAGCCCGGTTAGCCAATGTGCGGGAGCACTGGTTGGTCGGGCCTATTGAGGTAGTATGTACATATGTACATAAATCTTCACATAATCTTCACATAATCACTAGTTAACTACACATGGTTGATGATATTACTAGGTTAACTAGCTTGCCCTGCGTTGCATATAATCAATGTGGTGCCTGTTAATTTATCATCGAATCCCAGGCTACTTCCCCAAACGGGGGATGATTTAACAAAAGCGCATTCGCAAAAAAAGCACAATCGTTGCACGAATGTACCTAACCATAAACATCAATGCCTTTCTTAAAATCAATACACAGAAGTATATTTTTTAAACCTGCATATTTAGTTAAAAGAAATTCATGTTAGGGAAATTGTGTCACTTCTCTTGCGCTCATTGCATGCAGAGTCAGGGTATATGCAACAGTTTGGGCCGCCTGGCTCGTTGCAAACTAATTTTCCAGAATTGTACATAATTATGACATCACATTGAAGGTTGTGCAATGGAACAGCAATATTTAGACTGAGGGTTGCCACCCGTTCGATAAAATACTGAAAGGTTCAATATTTCACTAAAAGTATAAACGTTTTGTTTTCGAAATGATAGTTTCCAGATTTGAATATATTAATGACCAAAGGCTCGTATTTCTGTGTTTATTATATTATAATTAAGTCTATGATTTGATAGAGCAGTCTGACTGACCGATGGTAGGCACCAGCAGGCTCGTAAGCATTCATTCAAACAGCACTTTCGTGCGTTTTGCCAGCAGCTCTGCTGTTTATGACTTCAAGCCTATCAACTCCCGAGATTAGGCTGGTGTAACCGATGTGAAATGGCTAGCTAGTTAGTGGGGTGCTCGCTAATAGCGTTTCAAGCATCACTCGCTCTGAGACTTGGAGTAGCTGTTCCCCTTGCTCTGCATGGGTAACGCTGCTTCGAGGGTGGCTGTTGTCGATGTGTTCCTCATTCAGCAGCAGCATACCACCCTGCATACCACTGCTGGCTTGCTTCTGAAGCTAAGCAGGGTTGGTCCTGGTCAGTCCCTGGATGGGAGACCAGGTGCTGCTGGAAGTGGTGTTGGAGGGCCAGTAGGAGGCACTCTTTCCTCTGGTCTAAACAAAGATCCCAATGCCCCAGGGCAGTGATTGGGGACACTGCTCTGTGTAGGGTGCCGTCTTTCGGATGGGACGTTAAACGGGTGTCCTGACTCTCTGAGGTCATTAAAGATCCCATGGCACTTATCGTAAGAGTAGGGGTGTTAACCCTGGTGTCCTGGCTAAATTCCCAATCTGGCCCTCAACCATCACGGTCACCTAATAATCCCCAGTTTACAATTGGCTCATTCATCCCCCTCCTCTCCCCTGTAACTATTCCCCAGGTCGTTGCTGCAAATGAGAATGTGTTCTCAGTCAACTTACCTGGTAAAATAACGGTAAAATAAAAAATAAAATTCGAGCCCAGGTAGGAGTGAGGAGAGGGACGGAAGCTATACTGTTACACTGGCAATACTAAAGTGCCTATAAGAACATCCAATAGTCAAAGGTATATGAAATACAAATGGTATAGAGAGAAATAGTCCTATAATTCCTATAATAACTACAACCTAAAACTTCTTACCTGGGAATATTGAAGACTCATGTTAAAAGGAACCACCAGCTTTCATATGTTCTCATGTTCTGAGCAAGGAACTTAAACGTTAGCTTTCTTACATGGCACATATTGCACTTTTACTTTCTTCTCCAACACTTTGTTTTTGCATTATTTAAACCAAATTGAGCATGTTTCATTTTTTATTTGAGACTAAATAGATTTTATTTATGTATTATATTTAGTTAAAATAAGTGTTCATTGTTCATTCAGTATTGTTGTAATTGTCATTATTACAAAGATATATATATTGGCCGATTAACCGATTAAGCTTTTTTTGGTCCTCCAATAATCGGTAGCGGCGTTGAAAAATCATAAATCGGTCGACCTCTAATAAAAAACACTAAGAAAATGTGAGTTTGCTATTTACAAGAAGCATTGCCTGATGTGAACCATGCCTCGAACAAAAGAGATCTCAGAAGACCTAATTGTTGACTTGCATAAAGCTGGAAAGGGTTACAAAAAAATTGATGTTCATCAGTCCATGGTAAGACAAATTGTCTATAAATGGAGAAAGTTCAGCACTGTTGCTACTCTCCCTAGGAGTGGCCGTCCTGCAAAGATGACTGCAAGAGCAAATGCTCAATGAGGTTAAGAAGAATCCTTGTGTCAGCTAAAGACTTACAGAAATCTCTGGAACATGGTAACATCTCTGTTGACGAGTCTACAATACGTAAAACACTAAACAAGAATGGTGTTCATAGGAGGACACCACGGAAGAAGCCACTGCTGTTCAAAATAAACATTGCTGCACATCTGAAGTTCGCAAAAGAGCACCTGGATGTTCCACAGCGCTTCTGGCAAAATATTCTGTGGACAGATTAAACTAAAGTTGAGCTGTTTGGAAGGAACACACACTATGTGTGGAGAAAAAAAGGCACAGCACACCAACATCAAAACCTCATCCCAGCTGTAAAGTATGGTGGAGGGAGCATGATGGTTTGGGGCTGCTTTGCTGCCTCAGGCCCTGGACAGCTTGCCATCATCGACGGAAAAATGAATTCCCAAGTTTATCAAGACATTTTGCAGGAGAATGTCAGGCTATCTGTCTGCCAATTGAAGCTCAACAGAAGTTGAGTGATGCAACAGGGCAACGACCCAAAACACAGAAGTAATCAACAACAGAATGGCTTCAACAGGAGAAAATACGCCTTCTGGAGTGGTCCAGTCAGAGTCCTGACCTCAACCCGATTTAAAATGCTGTGGCATGACCTCGAGAGTGGTTCACACCAGACATCCTAAGAATATTGCTGAACTGAAACAGTTTTGTAAAGATGAATGGTCCAAAATTCCCCCTGACCGTTGAAAATGTTTAGTTGAGTTTATTGCTGCCAAAGGAGGGTCAACCGGTTATTAAATCCAAGGGTTCATATACTTTTCCCACCCTAATGTTTACACGGTGTGTTCAATAAAGACATGAAAACGTATAATTGCTTGTGTGTTATTATTTTAAGCAGACTGTGCTTGTCTGTTGTTATGACTTATATGAAGATCAGATACAATTTTATGACCAATTTATGCAGAAATCCAGGTAATTCCAAAGGGTTCACATACTTTTTCTTGCCACTGTACATCAAATACGGAAGATTTAATTTACATTAATTGCTTGCCAAATAGATTCCAACCATCCAGGATCAATCTGACATCGCTGCTACACCGCAAACCTTTTAAAAAGGTTTTTTGATATAACCAAAGTCAAAGCCGTAACACAACATCTGAAGTTGAACAGATGAACAGATTATATAATGCAGAGTTGAGGCCCACATTCTGGGAATATTTGAAGACCTACTGGAAGCTCTGTGTCCTGGCATGACCTTGTGAGGCTTTTCTTGGCGGTAGGAAAAGCTTGGGTTAGGATGAGGTGCCATCTTGACAGATTTCTTGTTAAGAATAGAACTCACTTTGTTTATGAGACCTTGTTACACAGAATAGTAACTGTGGTAATAAATTGGTATGACTACACCATGATTCTCCTTCAGAAACCTGTCTCCAACACGGTATCCATAATAGAGAGCGCATGAGGTTATTGCTGAGTCACTGAAAGGCTTTACGTCACTCGCTGCGCAGCTACTGTACATGGTGTCAGAGAGAAAACCTGGGAGAGGAGACGACAAGACAAGGTTATCCTTCTCCTGTGGTTGAGATGCTACATATTTGTGTTGCTATCATTCTACAGTATAGGATAGAATGGCAGGTTTTCAGGCATAGCCTCCTCAATCAGCCTGTAAGCCAAGTGCAAAGTCATTGGACGTAGGCCTACTTCACTAGATATCTGTGCTGGTAGCATTTGATTGAATTTGCCTTAGCAGTTCATTACTGTAATGGATATACTGACTGCAGCCACAAAACAACACTACACTAATGCAATTACTCAATATTGATTCCCTGTCAAAATAAAGGTTAAATAAATACAATTAAAATATAACATAACTGGACATTTATTTCAGGCTAATGCAATTTACCATGTGACTTCATTAGACATTCTAAAACATAAGACCAGTAAATTACTAGTAAAAGACTGGCCATGTGCATGATGCATCTAAACTGAAAAAATGCATTCCTGTTCACACACACATTCAATCACTACAACCCCCCGTCCAAACTCTAGAACAGCCATTCAATGGACAATGTGCTTGATGTTTTGACACAATAACTTTGAATTTAATGAAAGAACCCAGTCAGTCGATCCCAACAGAGAGAAATGAGGCACACGCCCACTCCCAATAAATCTTCAGGTTTCTTAACAACGGTAGGAGATCAACTGTTTGAAAAGACCACAATGGCTCCTATCGTTACCCAGGAGGACTAGAGAGACCCATCTAGAGAGGCTTTACTAGAACAGTGTGATCCCATACACTCACTCACTGTCCTATGCAACAGCCATTGTATATGTTCAAGAAACCATGGCTTGAAATCTAGACGAAGCTCGAATTTACAGACCTTTTGTGTATGAGGCTGTATTTTCTTCCAGTTGTAAAGTATGGGATTTCTACATTTTGTGAGAAACCGGTCTAATCCTTCCATCTCTGGTAAAACAGCAGTGGATTAGTGGAGTCCCGACCCAAAGAAACCCCTTGTTAGTGTGTTATTAACTCTAATGCCCAATTATAGAGGTATGGGGACGGACAGTCTTACAGGACTTGAATAGTAAATATACCTGGTGCCTATTAGACTGCATATCTGAGGAGTATAACCAATGTGCAAACACCCAAATGATTTAGTTTCAAGTGTATTTTAGAAATAATTGTTTCAGGTTAGTGAGTCATTTCCTCTTGAGTTTCCCGTTAAGGGTTGATATGAACAGCTAACTTCCAATGGCACGTCACAGCGCCACTGCGTAACACCACCATCATTAAAACCAAAGCATGTATCCCTCCACACAGAGGCTGTCGCCTCAGCATACTCAGCATGTGAAATACAATGTATCTGATATCGCTAGCAATGTAGCAACATCCACACATCAGAGGTGTCACACTGCACTTGCAATACTGAGAGTGAGATACTGTAACAGGTGATATGTGACAGGTGCAGTGTGAAAACCTTACTGTGTATTGCTGTAGCCTAGGGCAGGGCGATATAGCCAAAATATCATATCACAATATGTTTGACGGTATGGCGCTATTCTATGGTATTTTATGCTTCTGAATTATAAATGTTCTAAGTATGTTTGATGAGTAGTGTATGACCCGAGGATGGCAACAAATAAATGATTAGTCCTTTTATGGGCTTCCGCCATTCTGATTATTTTATAGACAACCAAACTTTGACACAACTGACAGTGAAGTAGTGCAATTTGTGTAACTCTTTTATTTAGCACTGTATCAATATATCGCTATAGGCGGTATTGTAAAAATCCATACCGGTATACTGGTATTCACGATATATCGGCCTAATGTAGCCTAACTGTCCCCACAATAAACAAGAAGTAACAGCATTTGCAATGAGCTATGGTTCTTTTTCTCCATGGTTTCAGTGGGGAACAATAATACCCATTTAGAGGGATGAAACTTGAGGACCACAGTAAAAGCTTTTTTGTTGTAGAACAGATGTGTCACTGTTTCTGTTTCTGTACTTTCCAACAGTGTAGCCAATCAATTTCAGGAATGTTTCAACCGTATGATATTAAATCATTTGCTGACTTTGTCCATGGCACAGCTACAGTACATGCAGCAGGCTAGTAGTGCATGAATTTCAGCAAACACCATAGAAAAATATTTTGAAGTTCTATGACTGATTGTTTGCTCAAAGCTAAACAATGGCACGGTAACCTGAGTAGATCTACATATTGAGCATGTTACGCAACTTTGACCACGCCTGGTGTTTCAACATAGATGTCTATTCGTACTAATGACAGCGACAGATGATGGTGTCACATGCAAGATGAACTGGAGGAAATCCATCCTCCCAAATGGGCTGTTGATTGTTCCATTGTATAATTTTACTGTTATTCTGGACGAGGACGCATATAAGCCACACTTTTGTTTAAACCAGGGATGGGCAACTGTTGGCCCGTGGGCCACAGGTGGCCGTACCCCCCCCCCCCCCCCTTTGTAGGCCCGCGGACCAGTGCATCAGCAGTTTTTCTCTTGTTATGCCAGTCACTGCCAGTCACTCAATTAGCCCATGTCTAGCCAGCTTTCAGAACTTGTAGTAATCATGGTCGAATTACAGACCGGGGGCCCCTATTGATTTTATTAGTTACTCTCACTCAGATATCATATAAAAAAACGGAAGGAAATTTGCTGTAAAACTGCACATTTTTCTCTCTGCCCCATGGCGAAATTAGTGGAATTGCATGAAATGAGTTATAAAAATAGCTAGATCTTCTCTCTGCCCCCGGCAAAATGTATAGAATTGCAGCAAACTTGCTTTAAAACAGTGACACCCCTTGGCCAAATGTGTAGAATCGCAGGAAATGAACTCTAAAACCTTTTTCTCTCCACTGTCAAGAAGGGGGACCGCTAAAATGTTTTGCTCGCAAAGTGGGGGTGGCCCCCGACAAAATGTCCCTTAGGGCCCCCAAAAGGCCAGCTCTGACAACATGTGTGGGTATGGATGTGGTTACGCAGACCCATAAGCCACTGCGGCCCCTCATGATGAGTTCAGATTTTTTTGTGGCCCCCACCCCCATCAAAGTTGCCCATCCCTGGTTTAAAACATCCTAATTATGGATACACCTTCTCTTCTGGGGTAAAAACTACTTGGCAGATAATGCTGGAGCAAAGTTTATTTTCCTCATGTTCCTATGACCAAGGATATGTTGCTAGTTTGTTTTGCTTACTCACCGTTTGTTTTGTTTGGTAACTATTATTGTATAAGATGTAGCTAAATAGGTGTTTCATGGATAAACAAAAGGTCACACGGAGATAAGCTTTAGGGAGACTTGAGGCTCTTTGTGCTTTATAGATGAACAACAGACAAAGGCTGTATGAAGACAGTTATAGAGAATGTTCTCAACATCACTGAACTGCCCTACAGCCTAGAGTCATTCCTTAAAATAAAATAATGTGACGAGACTATGACATTGTTCAAGTTACAACAACATGTTTTGGGGTGTTGTACTTTTTCAGAAGGAACACCCCAGGGTTCGTTAAGTATTATTAGCAAGCTGTCTGGTAGATAAATGGTCTGATGAACAGTTAATGTTAGGGATGCACGATATATCGGTGAACATATCGGAATCGGACGATATTAGCTAAAAATGCCAACATCGGTAACGGCCCGATATCTAGTTTAACACCGATGTGCAAAACCGATGTCAAAGCTGATATACCTATATAATGTAGGTACATGACGTAACGACGCCATGTAAAATTTTGCGCTACACGTGCAACCCAGCATTCTTAACTTATCCCACAATGTCTGCTGTGTGGATCGAGCAGTCAACAAGTCAAGCAGTCATTTGAAAGAGTAAGAACATTTCAGCGAGACACCTCAAAATCCATTAACGCCAAGATAATGGAATTCATTGCCCTTGACAATCAACCGTTCTCTGTCGTGGGTGATGGCTTTCGCAACTAGTCGAGCACCGATACACACTACCAACTGCGCTATTTTTCAGATGTTGCCCTACCGAAGTTACACAGTAATAGCATCACTGCTATTAGTTTCACAACATACTATGGAATGCCGTTTGGGTCTTTGCGTCTCAAAAAAGATACATGTCAAATAACAATATTTGACAATAACACTATTTGACGGGTTAAATAAGCTTTAAATTTGAGACGTCAAATAACACAGTTCTATTATAGAATATTGTGTGTTCTGAATTTGCACGTGCAAGCCAAGCGCCACCACTATTATCAGTAGCACTGTCAAAGCTGAACAAAAAAGTCTGCAAACAAGCAAACACCGGCCACGAACGATGGGTTTACAATACCGCGTTGGTAATTAAGCATTATTTGCTCGACCGCAGCTTCTGGGGTAGCTAGCTAGCTTTAGCTTGGTACCTACTGTAGCTAGCACCAATACAATCAGCCTGAAAACAATGACCAGTAGAAACTGCAGTCATTTTCAATATTCTTAGCAATGATTTAGGAATCCTTGTGAGTAAGTATTAGCTAGGTAGCCACTTGTTGTTCACCTATTGAAATTGAACTTCAGTTCATGAAAATAATTAGCTAGCCAGCTACTTAACCCTGTTGCCCAAAGCTAATGTTATAAGCAGCCAGCTAGCTTCATCTGGCTAGTGATGCTCGACCAGACCGGGTTATGTGTTGTGAAGCTAGTTGGTATGTTGGTATGTGAAGCAATAAAATGGGGTATCAGTGTACTCGGTGACACCCACAGAACACAACTGTGAAGATTTTACAAAAAATATTAGCGTTGTAGCTCTTATCGCGGGACTGTGACTGTGTGAAATCACCCCCCCCCCCAGTCAGCCTGTTGTGTTGTATTGACATTCATAATGCACTGTACAGCTTTACCTAAGGATTTGGGATCAATGAAACGGGGTATCAGGCTACTCAATACCCAAGCTATTTTTTACCAACGTCCTCCTCAGACTCCAAAACATCCAATCAGTATTGTTTTTTCTTGGGAATAGTGTTCAATACACATAGGTTGACAATAAATGTGGCTCAATTCACAGTTGTTTCAGAGTCCTGGAATAAGAGCTATGACGCTAATGTTCTCTGGTTGTCACTGAGTAGACTGATACCACATGTCATTGATCCACAATCCATTGGTAAGGCTGTACAGTGAAATACATAGCAATTCTAAAGCAATTCTAATTACAAAGCAATTCTAAAGTATTTATTTATTTATTTCACCTTTATTTAACTAGGCAAGTCAGTTAAGAACAAATTCTTATTTACAATGACGGCCTACCCCGGCCAAACCCAGACGATGCTGGGACAATTGTGCGCCGCCCTATGAGACTCCCAATCACGGCCGGATGTGATACAGCCTGGATTCGAACCAGGGACTGTAGTGATGCCTCTTGCACTGAGATGCAATGCCTTAGACCGCTGCATTCATGTGTGTGTGTTAACTATTTAACTGTACTAGAATGCTTAAAAGGCTGAAACATTTTAAATATCGGTTATCAGTATCATTTTTGGGGGGGGCAAGGAAAATATCGGATATCGTTATCGGCCAGAAATGTCATATCAGTGCATCACTAGTTAATATATTTTACCAAAACATTAATTATGATTCAGTATTGAACTTCCTCCTTGTTCCCATTATAACTTTGTATTGAGTCCTCAGAAAAGGTGATTTCCAGCTATGTGTCACATTAAAAATAACTCAGATCAAAAACGTTTTACTGCAGTGGGCTAAATCAGGGTCACACAGTGTTTCTTGGTAGTCTTAAAGAAATCTACTTTGAAACAAAAGTATACACCTCACACACATGGTGACGGGCTTAAAAAAAGAAGACACCTGTACAATGTCAGATATAGTTGAAATGTATTGCATTTTGAGTTTGCCTCCCAATATTACACTTTATATACATCACAGAAAACTGAAATTTAACAGAACTGTTTGACATAGAAACACCGGATTTTCGGCAGGTTTAAAAAAATAATGTTTATTAATTATGAAATTATGAAAAATATGAATAACATTCCACCCATGAGGCCACTAGGTCATTTGACTGAAGGAAAGGGGTCCACGGATATGCCTTGTGATCATTTGAAACAGGGATATTCCTACAGTGGTTTGGCAATGCATTGCAAGGCTATTGGCCTGTCTTTTAAAGCTGCAGCACAACTCCCTGGCTGCAGGTGACAATGACATTGATCACTAGTATTCAAATGTTCGGCTCAAATCACTGTTGGGCTTGCAACACTTTACAATAACTTTATTTCATAAACTACTGATAAGTAGTGCACATACTAAATGATTATTGCAGTATTATTAAACATTACCAACATTTGTAACGATGTATACGCTCAAGAGGAGTATTTATAAGAATCAAAGTAAGTAAATAATATGAATAGAATATCGGTTTAGAGTGCTTGCAATTCTTAACATTATGGTAACAATAATAAGTGTGGACCGAAGTCATTTTTAGAAACCAAAATTATTTTTGTAACATTTGAAGTAGAAGTATGTAGGTGGTTGTAGGGAGCACCAATTATAAAACAGATTGTTGTCTGACCTAGCGCCTGGAGACAAAAGTCAGACACACATTCCAAATGATGCTACATCATATGATTCCATTAGGCACTAGTCAAGGACCATTAAGCCAGGTCACAGCTGACTGTTTGTTGCTGTCATAGCAACAGCTGAGAGAGAGAGAGAGAGAGAGAGAGAGAGAGAGAGAGAGAGAGAGAGAGAGAGAGAGAGAGAGAGAGAGAGAGAGAGAGAGAGAGATAGCGAGCGAGCGAGCAAACCCACATAAATATGCATTGTTAGTGACCACTGGTTAACAAGGAATCACAGTAACATACACAACTAACGCATTCACACGGATGACCTTTACTCATTCACTGATCGTTCAAATGGTGCAGATAATGTGGGGGAGATGGAAAATATAACGTGGAAAAACAATCACTGTAGGATACCTAGTCTATTCGAGTTTCACACTATAGGCCTGGTCAGAGATTATGGGTAGGGGGATGATGTCATCCAGCTAGTGGAGAATGCTTTGCTGTAGACAGGATATTGAAAATATAATGTCTTCTGCAGTTCCAGTACTTGACTTGGCCTCAAGTCCTCTCAGCCTGAATGTAATGCTTGATGGGCTGATGTAAGTTAATAGGCCTTCTGCATCTTTAGCTGATGGACCATGGTCCTCTCGTTGTTTTGGCCTACATCAATTACAATTTGCTCAATTGGTCAGACTAGAGTTAGAACAAAATAGGGGTCATCCACTCAACAATATTCAATCCTTCATAGATACAGTATGTTAAAGACGAGTAAATAACATCTCCTGCATTATATTGTATTCAAATAAATAAGCATCTCCATAATGAACAGGCCTCCCAAAATATAGCCTACAGTCATTTCGAGACTGCTTTTTTTTTTATGTGACAACAGTGACAGTAAAACGTTGAGACAGTAATCTTTCTTTAAATTGAGCAACCCCCCCCCCCCCCCCCCCCCCTCCAATCAATGCAACAGAAACAACATACATTCTAAATCATTCTAGGCCAATGTTGCACAAATCCAAGACAGTTTGGCTATTTACAAGTGGTAAACATAACCTTCATAATTATAATGCCAACTGTCAAGGCTGTAGACTACAAGTAAATAGCTTAAACTTTCATGTTTCCATTCACTCCGACCCGCTGTCCGACCCGCTGCAATCAAAGCTCATTGCTTGCAAAGCTCACACACTTGTTTAGGGCTGTCATTCGGCTGTAGGCTACCACGGGGCAATTTCCCCATACATGGCTATTTGATCAATATCAAATCATTGTAGGCCTACCAATTAACGCATATATTCTATCAGTATAGGCTAAAGTAATTAGCATACCTTTGTATTTTTCGAGGACATCCTCATAAGCTTGAAGGTATTCCTTTTCATCCGCGAGCATATAACCCGCCGGTGTCGCGTTGTAGTGAGCCATTACCGGGGATCCACCATAGAGCTCTACAGGCTGGACATTCACCAGACGCTGTGACGAGAATGTGTAGCCGAGTTGCGGGACACGATCCGGACTGAGGAGTGATCCGCGCTGTTGTTCCATGCAAGGAACCCCCCCCCCCCCCCCCCCCCTCCCCCCCGTCGTCGTCGATCAAACAACCAATAGGCGACTCGCCTCTCCGGTGTCATGAGAATCCCGGTTGTGTTCTGTGACAGTCTGGGAGGGAGGGAGAAAAGGGCTGCTGGACAAGAGAATACTAATGCACGCGGCTCCCCTCCTTGTACCAACATTCCAGCAATACCAGGAGGCTAATGCGACTGTTCATTACAAAATCAGTCATCATGAACTGCTGTGTTTAATAAGCATTAATAAGCACTGATACCATTCCAGTAATTTCAAGACAGTCCACAATGTTTTCATTTTCATTTAACATAAACTCTATCCAATTGTTTTACTTGTTTGGCATTGCCTATTACAGATATAGGATCTTAATTTGACCACTTTCTCAGAAGAGTCAAATAATTATGCTGCACAGGAAATGTCCTGCAACAACAGGGTGATCAAATTAAGATCATACACCTGTAGGCCTATTTTTAATCCAACATACATAATCCAATGATTATAAAAGGATGACAACTGTCATAATTCATAAATCAAGGCCTATATTATATTTGTTAAAAAATAGAGATGCTTCAAAATTATGTCTCTCTGATCAAAAAATGATTTGTGTTATACATATGATACACTAAGCTGGAATATTGCATATATTTTCCCATCTCTGTTGCATGAGTCTGCATGTAGCCCACATGCTACAGCAGGCAGAGGAGATGTTCTCACAGGTCCTAATATTAAAAGGGTTTCATTCTAGAGGAAATGCAGTCCAGAATGAACAGATGATGCTGATGATTATGCATTTCAACACAGTCCAGGCCCTATTCAACCAGATTATTTCCATAAAATACAGAGAATCAATAGGCCAATGCTTTCTAAGGAGAAGTGATCAAGACTGGTATGGACAAAAGTCACAGACATGAATAAGATTAACAAAAGGGGCGAAATCAGAGGGCAAGTATTTCACAGTATCAGACATCATTGGGAAAGGGTCAGATGCATCTAAATGTATGTAAATTGTAATGTATTTTGTCAGTAATGTCTTCTTCGTTATGTATCGGACCCAAGTAAGACGAGCTGTCACCATTGGCGTCGGCTAATGGGGATCCTATCAAATCAAATCCACCTGAACAATGACTACACCCTGCCATAAGAAAGATTCAGGACTGGTGAATTGAAGGGATAGATCAACCAAACTATATTAACCTAATTATTTTTTAACTAGTAAGTAATCCATGGATCCTGAGATTCAGGTAACAAAAATGATGGGTTTTAGGACTACTCACATCATGAACAAAACAATAAGGGCCCCTTTTAGAAACATCAAATAGCATTTCATACCAAGCAACACACTGAAGGTTGTACATGTGATAGGCAATAGCATATGTAGCCTTATAATAACATAATGTTGGTCGTATGATCATATCAGGCTGGATTATGATATGTTATTCAATGGATGGGTCTAATCCTGAATGCCGATTGGTTAAAACCGCATTCCAGCCAGTGTCTATAATCACATCAGGCTTAATTATGATATGATAGACTCCTGTTGCTCCATTTTTATCAAAGCCAAATATTCTGTTGAGGAATGTCATCAAGCAGGAAAAGGTGATATTTGGGCGAGACGGCACACCCTGCAGATATGCCCATATTCCCATTACCATTGCCAACCAAATACTTGCCTTTATAGTTATGGTTCTGATCATATGACTAACGATTAATTCCTGAATTGAAAAGTGCATAGGCCTATCACAGCCACTGAACTGAAATGATGGTCTGAGAACAGACTTTTTGCAAAAAAGAAACAAACAAAAAAACAATGCCTTTAGCAAGGTCGCCCCTGGAATGTATCATTACTCGGCCTACTCTCATTTGTTTCACAGACTGCATTTGCAGCATGCCACATGGTTCAAGTACTGTGAAATTCCCAGTTTATGGCATAGATGTTGATCAAATGATTCCTATCACAGTTTTGTTTTAATCATTAAAACGTGTTAATCAAATAAACATCATCAGACCAACATAAAAGTTGCACTCATAAAGGCCCTGCAGCTGATAAGCCCATGTATTAAAGGATTACAATAAATATTCAAATTCCGGTTCTAATAGTCTAATGCACAGCCTTATGCACAGGCAATGATGACTGCTCCTTGCACTTTCACCTAAAGAACTCAATCTCAACAGCCATTGGACGGTCAATAGAATAGAGGATTAATGTGAGCATTCCAACACAGCAAATAACGTACCTCGCCTACAGGTTTTGACATGGATTTATTAATTTGTGTTATAGACTATTCTTATGAGACAGAAGCTTAATTATAGGCTACAGAAGCCTACACACATGTATGGCTTTGTCTGAATTGGACATGTATCAGAAGTGACAGTGGCTGACTGCTTATATATGGGACTGTCCAGCAGCTGCCTCAGTCTATAATGTAATTGCCCATAGTTCATTTATAGGGAGAATAAATATAACCTGTAGCCTGTAGCCTACACATCAGAGTTGCTATGTGCCATATCTGATAGATGTGCAAAATCAATAGGCTTTGATGTTGTATTATCAGCAGCACATAAACGATCGCTTAGGGCCCCCCCACCCCCCTAAAAATCAGGGTCTCAATTTACTGTTGAGAGTTAGAATAGTAGACTAACAAGGTGCAGGTTCTAAATTTGGTTGTGGATCAGAAATGTTTCACTTGTTATGTCAGTCACTGACAGTCACTCAATTAGCCATGTCAGCTAACAATTTTTTATTGCAACATTGATTTTGTTTCTCTCTGCCTTCATAGCAAAATTAATAGAATTGCATGAAATTTGACATAAAATTGCATAAATGTCTCTTTCTGCCCCATGGCAAAATGTGTACAATTGCAGGAAATTCGCTTCAAAAGTATTTTATTATCCACTTTAGGGCCACTAAAATGTTTTGCCCGTGAGTAAGGGGGGGCAACCAAATCTCGCTTAGAGACCCCAAAAGGCTAGAGCCGGCCCTGACAATCAATTAAATATGGGCACTCACCTGCAATCCTGAGCACAGCTCTCTCTGCTGGATCCAAAACGGATCCTCCCTGAATTTGTCGCTTATGTCGCTCGTGTCTTGGTAGGTTCCAGGGTAAAGTGTCCCCCGGTGCCGGTGAGACTGACCCAGATTTAAGACTATAATCATCTTCGTCCGAGAAATCCGCCGATGAAGACATGGAACAGTGAAGGGAAGCGTTGCCAGAACCGGAGCTCTGTTGAAACAATAGAAATAAATTATCAATGTGTTGCTCGCTCCATCGTAACACAAATATGACAACACACATATGAGCACAGTCAGAAAGACACAATGTAAAATGTCTCACCATCGCTACTCCTACGGTTGCCTAAACTGATGTGCGTAATGTAAATGTACATTGCTCCAAAGAGGCACCGTAGTGTGAGCCACCAGCTCGCCTAGCAATGATCTCTGATTCAACAATAAAAAGCTAAAGCAGAAGCAGGCAGCTAGAATGAAAATCAATTGTATCTGGCTCCCCCGCCAGGCCAAAAATAAGACTTACCGCTGTATACATGGTATCAGTTGAATATATCGAAATCCTTTATCCACTTGCTGTAAACTCAGACAGCGGCTATGTTATTTTTAACCAGAACCACACCCTTCTAGCGATGCAATCTGCTCATTACATTATGCTTGTCTCCCCTTTGGGTTGAGAGCCCGAAATGATGTCAAATCCCCAGAGAGTGTGCACAGATTGGGCCAGGGAGAGTAGAACGCGATGCGAGAGCTGTAGCATGTCAACGCGTCACCATCCCAGGATACAGAAGAGGGCGGATGGAGACTGGAGGAGCCAGACGCTGTATTTCTGATTATTCAATCGGCAAGCTGTGGCCAATGACGCGGTCTTACAGCGCCATCCTGGGTGGATGCGTGTCTAGTGGTAACTGCGTAGTCTCCATGTTTACCGTCCAAAACCAATCAGAAATCCAGAGACTGGTCCATGAGCATCCTTTGTGATGCACAGTCGGGTTGTTGTTTTGCTGCCTGATGCGCATGTGCTCTGTGTGCCATTCATTAGAAATGTTGCTAGTTGACAATGAATGTGCAATTTTAGAGCACTGTCCTTATAATCTTTATGAAGTCCAAATAAAAATGTATGCATTCTGTTGGGATATTTATGATGTTCTTGTCTGTCTGTCTGTCTGTTTGTCTGTCTAGGCCGTCTCTCTGTGTCTAGGCTCTGTGATAGGGTAACTGAGCAAGTACATAACTAATACTTATCCACACCGTGTGATGACACATCGAGACAGGGTGTGGCTGCTCAAATAGCAATAGGTTATACAGTCACATGTTGAGTTCGATTGCACAATTATAGAACAGCTTTGCTGTTTAAGTCTAAACTACAGTAGGACATTAAAAGCCCAGTGCAGTCAACATTCTGTTTTTCCTGTGTTTTGTATCATATTGCACAACAGCTTATGAAACACACTGTAAAAGTGAGAAAACATTTGATCAGTGTTATTTCACTATAGTTGCTGGTTGAAAATACAGGACCTTCTAATCAGCAGGTTTGCATTGGTGTTACAGCTTTCCATGGTGACATCACCATGCAGTAAATTGGTTAATAGACCAATAACAAAGACTGTTCCGAACCTCTCTGCCAATAACAGCTAGTTTTCAGCTTCCCCCTCCCCACTCATACCACTCCCAGACAGTCCTATCAAAATTCTTGCATGAGAAATCGTTTTTTTGCTCAAAACAATTTTTGCCATTTTAATGAAAATGTATGACAGTAAAGTACTTAATTGTCACCCAGAAATGATTTGATATTGATATAAAAACGGCTACATTGGGCCTTTAACAATTAACTCTGGGTATATCACAGTCAATCACCAACATTTGTTTCCACATGGGTGTATCAACAAAGCATGCTCTTGCTCAATGGTGAAAGCAATCATGCTTGAAATGGTGCAAACAATGCATGATATGACCTAAATATAATGATCCATGAACTTTGTTTTTGAATTCCTTATATTTGAGTGATAGTAAATCATTGTTATACACTCCAAATTGCAACAGTAAAATATCTCATGAACCAAAATCACTTCCTAGTTTTAGACCACTGAGCCATGGTCAAATCATGCTGTAGCGAATTCAGGGAGTAGCCCTGACCGGGACTCGAACTGTGGTCCAACGACTGTGAAGCCAACACCTTAACTGTTAAAGGGATAGTTCACCCATATCACAAAATAACATATTGGTTTTCTTACTATGTAAACAGTGTATGGAGTAGGTATGACAGCAATCCATGCTTTGGTTTTATTTCCCTGGCAATGTTTCCAAATGCTAATGTTTTAGCATTTGTTGCACAAATCCCATTCAAGTCATAGGACCGATGTTAGCATTTTTCACGCATCTTGTCCAGACCATCTGAACGTATCTAAAATTAATTGTGAATCTTATCAAAGTCACTTATAGATGATTTGAACATGATGCGAGAAAAATGCTAATATCAGTCCCATCACTTGAATGCGATTTGTGGCACACTTGCTAAATGCTATATGAGATTTGTGCATTCAGAAACACTACCAACTAAACTAAAACAAAGCATGGACTGCTGTCATACATTGTCCATAGACTGCTTGCAGGGTAAAGAAAGCAATAGGGGTAGCCCCAACCAGGATTTGAACCTTGGTACAGCGACTGTTAAGCCACACCTTGGGCATGGCATAGGGAAATAAAAATTAAAAAATCAACTTCATAATCATAATCTCCAGCACCACCCCGACTGTGTTTTGTTATAA
This sequence comes from Salvelinus alpinus, assembly GCF_045679555.1. NCBI lineage: Eukaryota > Metazoa > Chordata > Actinopteri > Salmoniformes > Salmonidae > Salvelinus > Salvelinus alpinus. The sequence continues at coordinate 12,188,493 of NC_092092.1, forward strand.
AAAAGATAGAGGAAGATAAGTGTTTCCAATGGCATCATCCCTGTGCATCGTTTGATTTTAACCAATTATGAGTAGGCATGGTCTAGTATTGCCTACTAATTGGTTTATGATGTCATTGGAAACATTTATCTTCTTCTATATTTTTTATAACAAAACATAGAAACGTGCAATTTTCACATATGTTGATGTTGGGGTGGTGCTGGATATGATGAATATGAAGCAGAACATGTTTCAAATTTCCCGTTAACAGTTTAGGTGTTGGCTTACCAGTCAATGGACCAGGGTTCACGCCGGGGCTACCCCTGAATTCGCTACATTGTGTCAGAAGTGGGATGGTGCCCTTGAGGCCAGGCGTGTACACGTGAGGGACTTTGTATAGTGAAGCGTCCAGACATACTTTCCCTGAAGGATGGGGGTAATGTATCGACCCTAACCCGACACCTAGCGACCTCATCAAGGTCGAACGTCTTAAAGGGATAGTTCACTCAAATTACAAAAGTACATACTCTGCCTGATGACAAGAGGTCTGACTCTGAAGGCCTACATTATCTTTATTGTGATCATAGCTTGAAAGTGACAAAAGAAACAAACCCCTACCACCTCAAACAAAGCATAAGAGAAACACTTGTTTTAATTGCCAGGGTCGCCCACCCCATACTTTGCCTTACGACTCAAACTGAATCATTCCACTTCTATCTATCTATCTATATCTATCTATCTATCTATCTATCTATCTATCTATCTATCTATCTATCTATCTATCTATCTATCATCTATCTATCTATCTATCATTCGCTACATTGCAGAGAAGAATCGAACGTCCGTGGGCGTGGTGTAGCGTTTGGCCGGAGCAAGGAGTTTGGGTAGACAGCCACCAGGAAACAGAATCTAACTCGATTTACTTTTTTATCCATTAGGCTACAAGTCAACAGCAATGAATATTGGTAATACTTCCTGCTACAAGGCCACAGCATCCAGCATTATGTCAGAAATAAGACAATAAAGACTGCATTCTCCATAGATTTTATGTTAGTTAGCCAAATATTTGCTTCATATTTTCTTGCCTGTGAATTTAAAAAGTCCCAAAGCAATTTAGAATTATTATTTTTTAAACTGTACATGGTAGGCTATTACTACCATCCATAATAAATTAAGAATCAAGATATTTCTTGAGCACTTGAGGGTACAAGAGAAAAGGATCCATCAGTAAATGTCCATGTTTACAGAAACCAAACATTATACATTTGGGACAAGTAACATTCAAATTGACATTGCTAATCTATTATAGGCCTATACTATTTTAAATTCTAGAGGTAATTGTAATGAATATTGGCCATTTGAAACAATGTAATCATAACACAAAGAGGTCTAGACATCTTAACGTCATGCATCTCAGTTGTAACTTGAGTCATGCATCTCAGTTGTAACTTGAGTCATGCATCTCAGTTGAAACTTGAGTCGTGCATCTCAGTTGTAACTTGAAAGTCCATACTGAGCAAGATTCATCCAGAATAAACAAAGAAAATGTAGACACACCCAAAAGCACACATGTACCAACATTTTGTCTACATCCTGCTCTTCACCCCAGTAGAGTTTGGCATATGGTGAGGCTTAAGGATTGTAGCCTACAATGGAGATGATTGTTAATCTAAAATATAGACAATAATTTGCTTGCATTATTATTATGGCATTGTACTAGTCAAATGTTTGCTTGGTGCGTGTATCAACATGCAAAATGACAACATGAGCAATATCAAGAAATTGCTGAACTTTCAAGGCTTCAACTTCAAATACCATCGCCAGGATGTAGTACGGAAGGTCAAACTATTGAAGGCTAACTGTTGCGTAAAAAACATCCAATAATTGCATCGATGTTAATAGGGATTACGCGCGCATTTTATGTTGGTTACTTTAATAATTGAATGACCCATATCATCGCTGTAGCATGTATTTGTTAATTGAAAAATAGAAAGTAAATCGGCCTACTGATAATTGACCAAGGCAGATTTAATTTATAATGGATACCCTAAATGACAATGACTGGCATTAGGCTATAATTACGCAAGAATATACCTACGGGTTTGCGTGTTGGGGTGACTTGTACTGAGTGATAGAAATCTGGAAGGACTCTTTTCTTCACTTTTCGTTTCCTCACAGTTGTGGACGAGTCACTCTGATGATCACTCTGGGGAATTTCGACAAGAGGCTTTTCCTCTGCCACTCGAGCGCGTGCCCTCCTGGCATGGCGCGGACTGTGCCTGAAACCCTGTAAAAACATGGCACATCATGTCCAAAAAGGAGAGAGAAAAATATGACGAAATTGTTTAATATGCTTGAGACATTTAACTAGTTGGATGATCAATGTATTATTATGGATAACACTGACAAATATTGTCATTAATGGATGGAACTTTGGTTTTGGATTGCTATAAACCTAATAAGTTAATTGTGTAATTAAGTAGTTTTTAATGTTCAATTTGTAATCGCCTATGTTGGCATATTTTGTCATTTTTCATTTAAATGTGGATTTTTTCCACAGAATAGTCAAGCTGCATAAAGTGCAGAATCACTCACATTATTTATTGATCACACATGCGCAATGCGCATAACACAGAGTCCTAACAATAGCGCACCAACACAACTCCCAAAAGTATACGGTAAAGTATAATAAAAGTAACACAGAGCAGCATATAGTTGTACTTCCTTCACAGTCTTGTATTTGAAAGAAAACATTGGCTAATTATTGACCTTGACCGAACTAAAAACGAATGATTACCTCTGATCGAAAATGATGCGTCCGGAGACCAGCTTCTAGGACAAATGAAAAGATGTTTAACTCACTCGGATACTTTCAAACACATCACATAAGCACATGGCTACATTTAGGGTATCGTAATGACATCATAGACTACCATTAGACAAATTAAGACTGTGAATAAAGTGGAAAATATATATTTGGACACTGATAGTAATAGATGATTTCATCATCAAGGCCATGCACATAGCAGTGAGTCTACACTAAACTGTAGCCAATGCTATGTTTATCTACTGAAAATAATGGCGATTCAAGTGTGTCAAGTAGCTTAAAATAGCACAGGATACACTTTAGGCTATATCCTATTTAACAGGTAATCGTGTGAAAATGCTTGAACATATTGCAGACATGCCACGCATTTGGTTTGGTGGATTAGCCGCACTGCTTGAAGATGCTGACGACGCCTCTACTCACCGCGACTCCTTGAGCGCCCTGAAAGCACAGATTTTATGGGATGTTTCCCGTTACGAAGCCTCCGATGCCAGCAACAGAAAAAAAGAATTGTTGCAATAGTTCCAAGCAATAGCAGCAATAATAGCAAAACAACTTGAATACTATATGGTCTCAATAAGACCAAAAACGCTGCAGCAATCATTATAAAACGCGATGTAGGGCAGCGCCTCCTGCGCACAGACAACCGGCTCTGGGCTTGCTGTCCTATATACTGAAAGCGAAGGTAATATTATTGACAGGATATAGTGAACGTCTCATTGCAGCCCGAAACATAGGCTAGACTACAGACTATCCTCCAGTTCTATTGATTTCAATAATGTAAGGCAACAACCCATGACTCAGCAGAATAGCTTTTTTTTTTTAACTCATGCAAGGGGAGTGAGCATCAGCATCTGAGCTCGGCACAGCAAAGATGCTGCATATGGCCTGAGTATCACGATCAGTCTCTATCATCAACCTGGTCTCTGATATATGATAAATTAAAATAGTGTAGTATTAAATATGCTAGGCTATTTATAGGCTAAGGCTAAACTATAATAACACAGGCCTAATTGTCATGAAATGACTCTGCTTAATAGAGAATTGTTAGTAGGACCATGCCAAGCTAGGCTCAAACGTCGAGGAAACGTTTTTGACATAACAAGTATGTCAAAATTAAGCTTTATCGGTTTCCTGGATTAAAGGCAAATGCGTCTGATAGACCACCTGACTCCAAAGTAAAATGTGATTTTTTTCCCCCAGAAAAATAATTGCCTTTATAATTCATGAATTAATTAATGTCGACATGACAATTTTATGTTTCCCCCCAATGCGACAGCAGCACTGCGAAACTATGTGGCTTCGCCGTGCGCTTTTCCTTAGAACTCCAAATCCCAGCAACACCCGCAGAAAATCAACATCCCTTTTGCACGAAAACGTTTCTTGGTGAGTGTCCGTTCGTGCTTATTATTTTCATAATTTACTTTATCGACATTAATCTAGTTATCAAGCTACTTGGGTGGCCAAATTGTTGTACCTAATAAATACGTTTATAATGTCTGCAAAGTATAGACTGCTTGTTGTGCATGGTGACCTGCTAACTATCGTTAGCTAGCTAACGAGCTAGCTAGACCAAGGAAGCTGCCTCGTTCTTGTGTTTTCTTTCCCGACAATGTTTCAACTAGTTTAGCTAGCTAACTAATCAGCAAAAGTGTTGAATTGGAGCAGTTATTCATACTAGTGCTAGCAGGGGTTATAGCTAGCTAGCTAGTGTTGAACCCACGTGATGGCAAATTGGAGAACGCTTGCATGAAAACAAACAATTTGTGACATTGTAATTGTAGTTAGCTATCATTGTTTTAGATTTTTAGCTATTATCATTGTAACAATGTACTTATTGGTCATCATAACCCTGCCAGACATACTGACAGCTGGATGAGGATAATGATGTTGACAAAGTTTAGTTGATTAACAGTGGGATTCGATTTGGATGAGTTGTCTGTTTTATTATGTCGTTTTTTTTACTCCAGATAAAATCAATGTCCTCCCCGTCTGGAGTAGAAGATGAAGATGAGGTTGAGTTTGTGTCAGTAAGTGATTTGTCATTTGCAGAAACAAAGGTGCAAAGGTTTCTCTACTATGTTGTCATTGCGTCGTTCCATGTAATTTCAGCAAGCCATGACACCCACCATCATCATATATTGTTCTGAAATCGTTTCTGTAGTTAGAAACAGATAAGATTAGCTAGCATTCCTGCAACATTCTTTTGTTGAAATATAATCTCTGAGAAATTAAGTTTATTGATTGCACGCAAATTGGCCATTTTTAATATATAGGATTCATATAATATTTAATACATATAGTACCTAAAATCTGATTTGGACCAAATGTTTTTTTTTCTAACAATGAGTAAGACCCCCACGCCAGTCCCAACCCAGTGCTTTCAGAAAGTATTCACACCCCTTGACTTTTTACACATTTTGTTGTTTCAGCTGGAATTTAAAAACCTTTTAGATGTAAAGTCCCCTGTTTAGGCGACTTGCATGGTTCTGGTACTGGTTCTGACCAACATTTTCACTCATAAATCAATCTGTGGACACCGTAGATCGAAATGGCTTGCATTTAGATGTAGGCCTGATTCTCATGGACACAGGAGAATGTCTCTTCTGCCTGTATGAAATCTGACACCACATTAAGCTGGAATGTCCCTCCTTCCATTTCATTCGCTCTTCCGACTGTCCATCAAGCCCTGGCTGAACCCATGTCACAGCCACTAACAACGCATATGCCTGGAATCCTTACATCATAGCAGCAGGATAGTGGTTTTGTCGCCGTAGCACATTCCGAGATAGATTCATAGATTTTACACAAAAAACACTTTCTGTTTATCATTGACAGAGAGACGTTCACAGCGGTTGGGGCAAACATTTTGATCAAGAGATCTTCAGAAAATATGAACCTTTTCTCTAACGCTAAATATACAATTATGTATTTTACAGTTGGAAGGAAGGTGAAATCTTATAGTTAATCATTTTATAAATGTATTCTACTATATTTAGACAAAATGTAATTTCAACATTCATACAGTTTTGGGTAAAAAGGAAATGCATAATATAAAATATTTCATATTTTTATCATTTTTGTACTGTGTACTTGAGCTTGTGTTCTCAAAAGTCACTACACCTCAGCAATTTATAACAATTTTTACCAGAAAGGTGTTTATGGCCCTCCCATGATAAAGTTACTTTTGGGAATTACATCGATTACATTTACTTACATTTAAGATGTTAAAATCGATTCAATTTAGAATTTTTGTCATGGCCTACACACTACCCCATAATGTCAAAAAACATTATTCCACTTTGACATTTTTACAAATTAATAAAAAATGAAAAGCTGGAATGTCTTGAGTCAATAAGTATTCAACCCCTTTGTTATGGCATGTCTACAGTACATAAGTTCAGGAGTAAACATTTGCTAAACAAGTTGCATGGACTCACTCTGTGCAATAATAGTATTTCACATGTGTTTTTAAAATAAATACCTAATCTCTGCACCCCATACATACAATTATAGTGCCTTCGGAAAGTATTCAGACCCTTTGCCTTTTTCCACATTTTGTTACGTTACAGCCTTATTCTAAAATTGATGAAATAAATGTTTTTCCTCAGCAATCTACACACACTACCCTATAATGACAAAGCAAAAACAGAAATACCTTATTTACATAAGTATTCAGACCCTTTGCTATGAGACTCGACATTGAGCTCCGGTGCATCCAGTTTCCATTGATCCATTTCTACAACTTGATTTGAGTCAACCTGTGGTAAATTCAATGGACATGGTTTGGAAAGGACAAGAATCCGATGGTCACTCTGACAGAGCTCTAGAATTCCTCTGTGGAGATGGGAGAAACTTCCAGAAGGACAACCATCTCTGCAGCACTCCACCAATCAGGCCTTTATGGTAGAGTGGCCAGGCGGAAGCCACTCCTTAGTTGAAGACATATGACAGCCCGCTTGGAGTTTGCCAAACGGCACCTAAGGACTCTGGTCTGATGAAACCAAGATTGAACTCTGGCCTGAATGCCAAGCGTCACATCTGGAGGAAAACTGGCACCATCCCTACGGTGAAGCATGGTGGTGGCAGCATCATGCTTTGGGGATGTTTCTCAGCGGCAGGGACTGAAAACTAGTCAGGATCGAGGGAAAGATGAACGGAGCAAAGTACAGAGAGCTCCTTGATGAAATCCTGCTCCAGAGCACTCGGGACCTCAGACTGGGGTGAAGGTTCACCTTCCAACAGGACAATGACCCTAAGCACACAGCCAAGGTAATGCAAGAGTGGCTTTGGGACTGTCTCTGAATGTCCTTGAGCTGCCCAGCCAGAGCCCAGGCTTGGAACGCGATTGGACATCTCTGGAGAGACCTGAAAATAACTCTACAGCAATTCTCCCCCTCCAACCTGAAAGAGCTTGAGAGGATCTGCAGAGAAGAATGGGAGAAACTCCGCAAAACAGGTGTGCCAAGCTTGTAGCGTCATACTTTAGACTCGAGGCTGCAATTGCTGCCACAGGTGCTTCAACAAAGTACTGAGTAAAGGGTCTGAACTTATGTAAATGTGATATTTCAGTTTTTATTTTTAATAAATTAGCAAATGTTCAAAAAAACTGTTTTTGCTTTGTCATTATGGGGTATTGTGTGTAGATTGTTTTTCCCCCTCAATTTAATCAATGTTAGAATAAGGCTGTAACGTAACAAAATATGTACAAAGTCAAGGGGTCTGAATACTTTCCGAAGGCACTGTATGTGTAAGGTCCTTCAGTTGAGCAGTGAATTTCATACACACATTCAACCACAAAAAAACAGGGAGGTTTTCCAATGCCTTGCAAAGAAGGGCACCTATTGGTAAATGGGTAGAAATATATATCCCTTTGAGCATGGTGAATGTATTAATTGCACTTTGGATGGTGTGTTGATTCACCCAGTCACTACAAAGATACAGGCATACTTCCTAACTCTTGCCGGAGAGGAAGGAAACCGCTCAGGGATTTCACTACTAGGCCAATGGTGACTTTAAAACAGTTACAGAGTTTAATGGCTGTTATAGGAGAACTGAGGATGGCTCAACAACTTTGTAATTACTCTGCAATACTAACCTAATTGACAGAGTGAAACAAAGGAAGCCTGTACAAAATGAAAATATTCTCCATATTTTCAAACATAGTGGTTGCTGCATCATGTTATGGGTATGCTTGTAATCGTTATAGATTGGGGAGTTTTTCAGGATAAAAAATAAACGGAATGGAGCTAAGCACAGTCAAAATCCTACAGGAAAACATGGTTGTCTGCTTTCCACCAGACACTGGGAGATGAATTTGCTTTTTCAGCAGGACAATAACCTAAAACACAAGACCAAATCTACACTGGAGTTGCTTACCAGGAAGATAGTGATTGAAGAATTTTGAAAATAATAATGGGCAAATGTTGCACAATCCAGGTGCACAAAGCTCTTAGACTTACACAGCTGTAATCACTGCCAAAGGTGATTCTAACAGTTATTGATACTTATCTAATCAATATATATTTGTTTTATTTTTCATAAATGTTTAACAAATGTTGGAATTTTTGTTCCACTTTGACATTAGAGTATTGTGTTTTAGATCGTTTACAAAAAAATGACAAATCCATTTTAGTCCCACTTCGTAACAACAAAATGTGGAAAAAGTCAAGGGGTGTGAATACTATTTGAAGTCACTGTACAGTATCAGTTCTTTATCTGACAAGTCGTATAGAGCTGCGGCTCGGAGTATTGTTTCTTCATCCTATGTAATGTATTCTCAGTAAAAAAAATCCTGTGCAGAGAAATTAGTAGTTGAAGTCGTTCAGTTTAGGTCCCAATCTATATCCTGATATAGATGATGCTGTTCCTGCTATTAGGTGATAATTCTTTTTTTTAACCCCCCTCCCACCCTCAATGTTAAAGGGATAGTTCACCCATATTACAAAATGACATTGGTTGACAGGACACGACAGTTCACCTGACACAAGACTGAATCGAAAAATTACACTGTTGATTTTATGTGCATTTGACATTAACTGTACTTTTTGCCGATAGCCGTGTTCCGTGGCGAATTTTCTTTCCAATAGGCAAACAGGCACATTCTGTTCAGAACAACCCAGGGTATGACGCCATGTCATCTAGTAAATGTACATCAAACATAGTATCATAAACGTTGACACTGTATATGACATGAGTTTTATATGGAAATGTAAAGTGCACATTTGGAGTCACAGGTGTTTGGCTTGCTTGTATGACATCAAAGTGGTATTTATTATAATCCTCAGTCTCATCTTTCAAAATGCACTGAGGCCTTTTAATTTACAGCATTTTCCTCACTCAGACAAGCAAAAATGGAGGAGGGATGGGGGCAACTTCTTGTCGCATATGAAGCGCAGAGCCTTAGCTCTGACGTAATTTATAGCATGTTACTCTACAGCAACTGTGTTCCAATTTAGGCGCTTATCAGTTTCCAAATCTGCCATTTTCAACCTTTATAGGGGTACAAGTGTAAAGGGCTACACATTTTCATCCTATGCATTAGTTTAATTGAAATTGACCCAAACTTGGATGTTTGAGTCAGATTAGGTCATCTACTACAGTTCCCATATTGTTAAACAACTGTTCCATATTCTTCTACAAAAATCAGACAGTGTCTAAGTGAGTCAACAGTTTATTTCAGACAGTGTCTCATCCATTTAACTATTTTGTTTCAGGAGGCTCCACTCAGACCTGTACTGGAGTGTATTGATTTACTGAGTGAGGGCGAAGACGATGACAGTTTACCCATGGCAGAGACAGTGAGTGTGTCAAGTGAAAGATAATAAATTAAATCCAAACTGTAATGACATATGGAAAGGTTGGTGGAAGACCAGTTAAAAAAGTAACAGCCCGGGTTCGATCCCAGGCTGTGTCACAGCTGGCCGTTAGGGCAGGGTTTGGCCAGCTGGGATTTCCTTGTCCCTTCGCACTCTAGCGACTCCTTGTGGCGGGCCGGGCGCTTGCAAGCCAACTTCGGTCGCCAGCTGAACGGTGTTTCCCCCGACACATTGATGTAGCTGGCTTCCGTGTTAAGCGAGCAGTGTGTCAAGAAGCAGTGTGGCTTGGCAGGGTTGTGTTTCAGAGGACGCATGGCTCTCGACCTTCGCCTCTCCCGAGTCCGTAGTGGAGTTACAGCGATAAGCCAAGACTGTAACAACCAATTGGATATCACGAAAATGGGGGAAAAGTACAACAAAAATTAAATGTAAAATGTTATTGTTATGTAAGTAGTATATAATGTTCACCTTTATTTTTTATTGTGAAGATTGAAGATGAGATTGAGCGACAGAAGGCTCAGGTCACCTCCACTTTGGACAGACTGGCTCAGCAAGTCGCTGTGGAGAAAAAGGAAAGAGCAGAGAAGTGTAAAGCCTTCAAGGTAAGGACACTTCAAGCTGGTATGATAATCATATTAACCATTTGAAGCTTGTTCTGCACTTGTCTTTTGTGGGTGCTATTGTCTCTGCACAGTTATTCATATTGGTCCGGTCTCTGCTCACATTATTTCAGGAGAAGCAAATCTCACAAAAGGCTCATGGGCGGCAGGAACTGGCATTTAGTCCCAATGGACATGCATATGATGCCAAGCGCTGTGTGGACATGTGGTTAAAGATGCCAGGTAATGTCTCTTTTGTACTAGAGTTCTGGACCCATATTCATAAAATGTCTCAGCGTAGGAATGCTGATCTAGGATCTAAAGTGATCAGCATACTTACTTCGAGAAGTTTAATGAACGGCCCCAACTAGCACACACAAAGTTTAACTTCATTTGTTAGAAAAGCAGCATCTCAGTCTTACCATTGTCTGTTCTCAGGTGTGAAACCTGGTATCATCAATACTGGAGCTACCTGGAGACGCAGACAGGTCCCCTTTCCTACCACTAGCTCATCTACACATACCTGTCCAGTGATCAACTGTGGTCGGGTTTACGACAACGTGCCTCTCCTGGAAGGTCACTTGAAAAGGTTAGATAATATGAGATTTATATTTCTGTAACAATTATACATAATAAACAACCAACTTTTATTTTAGCCATGAGTTGCCTTGAGAAATACTTTTTTCTTTGTGTTTGCAGGTTTGACCACTCTCCATGTGATCCGACCATCTACCTGAAAGGAAGCCCAACTGAGCTGTTTGCTTGCGTTGCCTGTGGTCTGCATTTTGAAACCAAAGAGGCTTGGAGGGTGCATCAGCAGTCAATGGTTGGTTGTGCATGTAAAATCAACCGCTGTTAGAAGATGACAGCACTTTCAATTGTGTTCAGTCACATCATTCAAATGTGCTCTATGCAAGAATTCTACCTGTCAATATTCCTAACGTAAAGGAATCAAGTACCATGAGGGGGAAAAGGACACTTCTGAATGCCGTTTCAAACTATAAAGTAGCTTTTTACCTGCAAGTAGTCCGTCCGGCCGACCACCTTCACACAGTAGTGTCTTCCTGTTTTAAAATTGGAGGTTGAAAACATAAACAATGTAACACTACTTCACATTCCTGCAACAGCTTTTGTTATTGGATGGAGGAACTGGATGTCCATCTCTACCAAAGCAGTAGAGAGCAGCATTTAGCTGTGATATACACTTGGTGGCACTAAATACCAATGAGGAAGATCAATTACTATTATGTCTCTTAAGATTATTAAAGTATTCATTTAATATTTTTTTATTCTTGTTTAAGTTTTCAACCACAGATATTGCACACACATTTCAATCCATCCCCACATTGTGTGGGGAAATTGTTATTTTGTTTAGCTGTCCTCTTCGCCCAATGAAGACCATGACCACAGTCAGACCTGCCAGTCCATCGTCTGCTTCGCCTGCCCTGTCTGCTACTTCCTGTTCTACACAAGGGACGAGTGCCTCCATCACATGTCGGCCAAAAACCACTTCTCTCAGTCCATCATCATGAGTGGTAAGCCTTAACTGCCTCTCCCACTCTGAGTATCATCAATCATGTAAACAAGGATATGAATCTGCATCAACACTAAATATTCCGCTCAGGAAAATTGGATTTAGGCGGAAAGAGCAAAGATAAGCGGCATATGGACTCTCTTTATGCTGTTAGTGGCATTACTAGTTATCTGCATGTAGAGCAAATGGGTTGTGCGAATGAATAGTGCTTGGACAGGATAACATAACCAATACACTGCTATTAGTTTGTATGCTCTATTGAAACATGTAACCAGCTATTTTGTTCTCTTTCTGAACAAAATAAACTACAGGGACAGCATTGCCAGTTCCCATCCCACGATATGCGAAGAATCGTCTTACTGCTTTATGTAAGGCGGTTATATTCAGCGTGAGATGTACAACATGCCGAAAGGGGCTTACCTCACACATGGAAGCACAGGCCCACTTCAAGTAAGTTTATATCTGTTTGTGTAGTTTTGAATTCTGTATGGCGTTAGTGTACATGCAATTACATGGTTGTTACATAGGCAGGTATAATTACAGTGTAGGTACATATTGTTCATACACAGTTTGTCTGTGTATTAGAAAATAAATCAATTACAGAAATACATAGTCAACATCTCACTTCCTTCATATGGATAAATCATCTTATTTGTCATTTTGTTCATGTTATTCTTCTCCCTCAGTGTGCAGTGCAGAGAGGGCAGTGCCAGGGCTGAGGCAGAGAAAACAGTGGTGCAGGTTATGAAACAACTGCAAGTGCTGGGCCAGTGCTCTGTGTGTTGCAAACTGTTCCTCACCCAAGGTCAAGTTGACAGGCACAAAGAATTGAGTCAGCACATTACTGAAGTCAACAGCACCATGGAAAGGGCGATTCTGCACTACAGCAATTTCTATGAAATCCAACACGCCAAGAGGGCTGCGGTTGCCCCATCACAGAAGAGGGACAAGGAGAGGGGTGATTCTGTTGGATCCCCAGCCAAGCGCCAGAGACGCGGGGGAACTTTGAATGGCAGTGCTGGGCCCTCAACGAGTGTCTCGATAGTGGCATGGTTCTGTGAATGTGGCCAGCGCTTTTCAGAGGAGGCCATGGCTAGCAAGCACCTTTTAGCTGCCAATCAGATATTCCATCAATGTGGTGTGTGTGGAAAGCATATGGGTGAGTCGTCCATCACTCGCCTGCACATGAGCCGCTTTCACGGCGGCGCCCACCTCTCAAACTTCCTATTCCACTGCCGGCTGTGCAAGGTGGACATGCCACGTCACGAGGACATCCTGTTGCATGTGTCAGAGACCCACAGTGGACATACTTACTTCAGGGAAAGAGAGGTATCAGACGAGGAGCCTGCTCCCATCTCCTATTCCAAACCCTCCACCAGTGGCAGACCCAGCGCTCCCACTGAGCCCAGGGCTAGAACTACAACTCCCACACGTCTCCCCAAACAGGACGAGAGGTGGCTGTGCAGAATGTGTGAGGACATCTTTGACTCGGAGCGAGCCGTGCACAAGCACTGCAGAGATGTGAGAAACCACAGTTTCCAGAGGTTTGCCTGTGGCCACTGCCCACAGAAGTTCTTCAAGGAGGACACATTACGCAGGCACTGTGTGAACGAGCACAGCAACCAAATAGTGACACGCTACTTCTGCGGGCTCTGTGACAGCATGCAGTATGACACTGAGGGGGAGTTCCAGGAACACTATAGAAGCCTGCACAGTAAGGACTACTACCTCATGGATGTGCCTGAGGTTGATAGACCCACTGAGGCCGAAAACTACAACTCCAGTCAACTGGCAACAACCAGTGAATGTCTGTGTCCATGCATGTCGTTAGAAAAGGCCAAAGACGAAAGGAAGGCTACTTTCACACGATGCATGAAGCGGCTGTCCAGTGAAGACAAATGCAGCTTTGTATGTGCACCATGCGACATCAAGGTAGCCTCCTTTGCTCAGATTAAGACTCATGTCCACTCTCAACACGACGCCTTGGGGCTAGAGAAGACCTTTGACGTGGTGTGTGGATCCTGTCAGGAGAGTCATAACGACGTGCCCAGTTTCCATAACCACTACCACTCCCAGCACTGCTTTCTGGAGCCTTGCTCCAGCTCTAGAGATGGAGGTGAGAGTCGTACGGAGAAGGCAGCAGCTTCCTCCGCTGTTAAGACACTGCCTGCAGTGGAGATTAAACCGGAAGTGAATGGCAAGTCTGCTTTGAGTTTGGAACGTGTTCCGTGATTCATTTCCACTGCACTGACCTTCCTGGTCTTAGAAAACTGATTTGATTCATAATTTATTTTATAGTGGAGGAGTTGGAAGATATGAAACATGCCATCGCTGTGAACTTGGATGAGGTCAGAGATGACACTGAACCCCATGGAGGTGATTATGTTTGCTGATCTGTTCAGTGATTTGGTGAATGACATCGACCGTAGACATTACATAGCTGCAGCTAGCCTAGCGGTTAAGAGCGTTGAGCCAGTAACCGAAAGTTCGCTGGTTTGAATACCTGAGCCGACTAGCTGAAAAATCTGTTGATGTACCCTTGAGCAACTTAACCCTAATTGCTCCTTTATGTCGCTCTGGATAAGAGCGTCTGCTAAATGACTCAAATGTAAAAGAGCTATAGGAGGTTTCTTGTATTTTGGTCTGTTCAGTGATTTGGTGAATGACATCTACCATAGATATTAAACAGCTATAGAAGGTTTCTTAGAAATGTTTCCTAAAGTGCTGTTTTTTTCCCAACTGAGATTCTCTTTTTGTTGTCCATTTCCATTGTGTTTCAGATGAATCTGAGGAAATGAAGCGCGCCTTGGCTTTAAGTGCAGAAGAAGCAAGAGAGCCAACTGACTTTGATATTGGTGTGTAACACCTTTACTTATCTTTGTTTTTTTGAGGACCTTTTCAGTAGTTACATTTTAGTTTACACGTTAGAGTTGGGAGATTTTTAGGTTAGACGTCTTCTACGATATGCTAATCCAAATATCACGATATCCTGTAATTGTTTTGCGTCGGTAAGGACTAAGTAATTTCAGACTGTGCGATTTTTGTGCCTTTTTTATAGTATTAGTCACATTCTCATTAAATAATCTTTGTGTGGCAAAGAAATAAGACTTAGTTCATTAATTTAGACTTCATTTTCAACATATTGATAGAACCTAACTGGTAAAACTGCACAGTTTTGATTTGTAAAGTTCAAATACGGTATAGTCTTTGCACATCACAATATATCGTCTTGCACTTCACGATATTCGATTTAATCATATATCAGCCAATCCCTGTTGCATATTGCCTTATTTGAATGGCCAGAAAGGTTCTGAAGAGTTTTGAAGCGGTTGCCCAATCTGGTCATGTAGATGTAGCATAATAAAAACAAGATGATACCTCTCTTCTTTTTTTAACCAGCGTTACATGCTTGAAGAATAACCTTAGTGTGAGTATGTCTAATCAAATCATAGTGACGTTTAATGCACACTGGGATATTCAGATAGTTGGTGTAGAGGACAGCATGAACACTTTTTGGATGGTTTTGAGATGGTAGTCTCTTGTGTTTTTGTGACAGTTATATTTCTTATTTAAGTTGACATTATTTGATTTTTTCCCCCCTGTTGTGCCCCCCCAATTTATCTTCACAGAGATGGAGGAAGCTCTCAAAAGAAGCCTTCTTGAATACTGATCAGCAAATGTTACCTTCTGGTAGCCTGTCATTTATTGAGATGTATGGCACGTGTAACATATCAGCTACTTTCAAAATCGTTACACTTTACGACACCCTTATACCTATGTGATTACACAGTAATAACTGTAGTAACATATGAACTGTAAAGATTATGTTGAGGCATACCGTGTATGCATCTTTATCACATGTTCAGACCTCTTTTTAAATAAAGATGTTAAGTGTTTTCCTTGTCTCTTTCTTTGAACTTTTAACATCATTGGATGTCTGGCTATTGTCAACAAGTAAATTAGATTAGGTCGTCGTTTTTTATTTATATATATTTTTTTTTTTACCTTTATTTAACTAGGCAAGATTAGGTCGTTCTACTGGCTGCAGTGCAGAAAGAATCCCACACTCTTGAACGTTCCAGAAATGCAATCCTCAATCCCGTCCGATGGGTCGGTAAAAACAGCAAGGGAAGTTCCAGCCCATGTTTGGATATGTTTACTCTGTGGCGCTGTCTGTCAAGCAGAAACCTCTAGGTTGTGCTCTTGGGACCAGCTAGTGCACCGTTAGGTGTTCATTGGAATTTCATCTCGAGGGAGATCATTATACGAACTAACTATGGCACAAGCGAAAATCCACCAGGCTAAAATGACTGAAGCCGCTAATGGCAAATTCAGCAGATCAATGTCTATGGCAGATCGCTCCGGACGACTACTTGAAAGTTTGGACCAGCTGGAAACAAGGTAGGCTATTTTACAGACAGCTGGCCTGAATACTGTATAGAGAAGACAATTCATCCTTGTTGTAAATACAGAGCGCACACTTGTCATTGTAGGCTACTATAACGCTATCATATGCATTTGTTTGTCTAGTTTCTTTAATGAAAACACACGGTATTCGGCTACACAATCTCTATGGTTCCATGCAACAGCTGGTTTAAACTGATTCTAAACATAGAAAGCAGTAGACGGTGCCAGTGGAAGAAGGAAGAAAGTTCTCAGAATACGTGTGCACACTACAGTGCACTCCATGACCGTATCATTTACAACCGTGGTTTATTTGAATATTTTACGGTGCCAGACTGTGTCCTTTTAAAATAACGTCATAACCTTATTTAAACAGCTGTAAAAAAAACACACAAAAAAACATGTTTGATATCAACACCGAGAAACAGTTGTAGAATATGCAATGGGATGAATAATATGATCACAACTTTCTCTGAGTCACGTACTAACACTTACCATACATAACCTATCGAAATATCTCATGACAATGACATCTGTTTTAGGGTGGAGGCTTTACGCGAAGCCGCAACTTCAATGGAACAGGAGAGAGAGTGCTTACTTGATATGATCCAGTCCATAAAGAATAGTGAAGAAATGCGCAGTATTTGTGACGGTATGTGTTTGACAGCCATCAGATATCTCAGGTTGGATAATTTATGCCTATATAGCATACATTTGTTTGAAACAAAGAGACACTTCACTGGTTGAAATTCTTATTTAAAGTGATAGTTCACTCACTGATGTTTTAAGATCTCAAAAAGGGGTCTTAGGTTGAGTCCAAGTCCTGTCATGACTTTTTCAAATCCAACTATACAGCCTACCTCAATCCAAAATGCACGGGAAAGGTAAGCACCATGCAATTCCCCACTATAGGCCTAATCTACTTTAATGGCATAGACAGGAATTCTTCTTGACAGAACTTCTGTAAGGTTTTGGTACTTCTGACAAACTTTTACTTTAGTGAACTGTCCAATGCAGGTCCAATGCAGCCGTTTTTTTAAATCTCAATATCAAATAATTTCTGGGTAACAATTAAGCACCTTACTGTGATTGTTTTCAATTAAAATGTTATATATATATATATATATATATATATATATATATATAACCGCTAATTTTCAGTTTTCCCCTCCCCACTTAAACCACTCCCAGACAGTACTAGCAACATTCTTGGTTGAGAAATTGCTATTTTTTTCTTTTTATATATATATTTAGCAAAAAGAGCAATTTCTCAACCAAGAATGTTGCTAGTACTGTCTGGGAGTGGTTTAAGTGGGGAGGGGAAAACTGAAAATGAGCTGTTATTGGCAGAGGTTTGGAACTCTCTTATTGGTCTATTACCTAATTTAGCTCATGATTTCACAATTTTACAGTATTATTCCAATATATATATATAAAACATAGGAAAATACATTTTTTGACTGCACCTGGCCTTTAACACCAACATCTGATAACACTGTGCTATCTCTCTTTTTCAGGAGAGAGAGAGGAGCTATCTTTAACTGCTAACCGTCTTCTTGGTAGGACGCTGACAGTTGAAATATCAGTGGAAATCATTAGAAACTCCACACAGGAGGATGCGTTACGCAAGGCTACCTCTTTGATTGATGAGATTGCTGCAAAGTTGCTTGACGACATGGGTGGGGCCAGAAAGTGCCTGATGGCACTGCACGCTGCCTGTGTGACCGAGGCACCACCGGTTCCTATCGATACAAAATTCCAGACGATCGTCATCACCTGCGCTCTGGAAGATCAGAAAAAAATCAAGAGGAGGCTGGAAACTCTGATAAGGAACGTGGATAATGCTGAGAAGAATATCAAGATAATGGATCATCAGAAAGTGGATGACTTAAACAGTGCCAATGGCAAATGAAGGCACTCATGCTGATTCAACCCCCCTAACAGCCCTAATTAATAGAAAGTCATAATACATGGGGAGACCAAACTCCTCATTACCATACTATTATTTCCCATAATTAGTGAAAGATAGCATCCGCCCGTCTTCCTGTCATGGCATAAGGCATATGCATATCGTCCGTTCCATATCATTTAAACCTGTAAAGTACTTTGCCTTGAACATTTGAAAAGCCCTTATGACTTCCACTGTATTCTACTACCACTAATGTCACATTCAAACCCTGTCACCATAAATATTGCATATAAAAAAGTATTACACATCTTAACATTACTAACATTGTCACATTATTGTTTTGAATGTCCGTTCAGTTACCTACACACTGCCTTATGTAGTTTCAATAAGCACTCAGGCTGCCACTCATTAAGGCATTTAAAAATGCATCCACATTGTTTTTGTTTAACCATCTTAATGTGATCATTTACATCTTAAGTCTTAATCCTTGACATGTTTTGCTACTGGAATTGTCATTACTGTAAGCCCGGGTCACAACCTAACTGAAAACACAAGGCAAGGTACTGAGATAGTTAATCATAGATATGTTAGGTACATACAGTTGAAGTCAGAAGTTTACATACACTTAGGTTGGAGTCATTACAACTCGTTTTTCAACCACTCCACAAATTTCTTGTTAACTATAGTTTTGGCAAGTTGGTTAGGACATCTACTTTGTGCATGACACAAGTAATTTTTCCAACAATTGTTGACAGACAGATTATTTCACTTATAATTCACGATCACAATTCCAGTGGGTCAGAAGTGTACATACACTAAGTTGACTGTGCCTTTAAACACTTTGGAAAATTCCAGAAAATTATGTCATGGCTTTAGAAGCTTCTGATAGGCTAATTGACATCATTTGAGTCAATTGGAGGTATACCTGTGGATGTATTTCAAGGCCTACCTTCAAACTCAGTGCCTCTTTGCTTGACATCATGGGAAAATCAAAAGAAATCAGCCAAGACCTCGGAACAAAATTGTACACCTCCACAAGTCTGGTTCATCCTTGGGAGCAATTTCCAAACACCTGAAGGTACCACATTCATCTGTACAAACAATCGTACGTTAATATAAACACCATGGGACCGCACAGCCGTCATAACGCTCAGGAAGGAGACGCATTCTGTCTCCTAGAGATTAACGTACTTTGGTGCAAAAAGTGCAAATCAATCCCAGAACAACAGCAAAGGACCTTGTGAAGATGCTGGAGAAAACAGGTACCAAAGTATTTATATCCACAGTAAAACGAGTCCTATATCGACATAACCTGAAAGGCCGCTCAGCAAGGAAGAAGCCACTGCTCCAAATCCGCCATAAAAAAAAGCCAGACTACGGTTTACAACTGCACATGGGGACAAAGATGGTACTTTTTGGAGAAATGTCCTCTGGTCTGATGAAACAAAAATAGAACTGTTTGGCCATAATGACCATCGTTATGTTTGGAGGAAAAAGGGGGATGCTTGCAAGCCGAAGAACACCATCCCAACCGTGAAGCACAGGGGTGGCAGCATCATGTTGTGGGGGTCCTTTGCTGCAGGAGGAACTGGTGCACTTCACAAAATAGATGGCATCATGAGGAAAGAAAATGATGTGGATATATTGAAGCAACATCTCAAGACATCAGTCAGGAAGTTAAAGCTTGGTCGCAAATGGGTCTTCCAAATGGACAATGGCCCCATGCATATTTCCAAAGTTGTGGCAAAATGGCTTCAGGACAACAAAGTCAAGGTATTGGAGTGGCCATCACAAATCCCTGACCTCAATCACATAGAAAATGTGTGGGCATAACTGAAAAAGCGTGTGCGAGCAAGAAGGCCTACAAACCTGACTCAGTTACACCAGCTCTGTCAGGAGGAATGGGCCAAAATAAGCTGGGAAGCTTGTGGAAGGCTACCCGAAACGTTTGACCCAAGTTAAACAATTTAAAGGCAATACTACCAAATACTAATTGAGTGTATGTAAACTTCTGACCCACTGGGAATGTGATGAAAGAAAAAAAGCTGGAAAAAATCATTCTCTTTACTATTATTCTGACATTTCACATTCTTAAAATAAAATGGTGATCCTAACTGACCTAAAACAGGGAATTTTTACTAGGACTAAATGTTAGGAATTGTGAAAAACTGAGTTTAAATGTATTTGGCTAAAGTGTATGTAAACTTCCGACTACAACTGTATGTACTTGTGAAAGACCAGTCCAGAAATAGCCAAAGTAACAGTGAGACCTCATTAGAGACAATGTACCATGTCAATACATCATGAATAGGTATTTCACATGTAGGTGCAAAGTAAGCAACATGAGCACATGCACATACAGAATAGGATACTAGGCAGTCATTTTATGTATCCATTAACACATATTTAGCTATTTTTTTAAGCAAGTCACTGATGTTTTGAATAAACATATATATTCCACTTGCTGAAAGGCATTCTTATTCAGATTTTTTTTGGGGGGGAGAGGGGGGTGGTCTCATTGCAATGTTTATATCTGTTATTCTAACAAACCCCACACAATTGAAAATGTGGTTAAAAATAAACACATTCTTCACATAGCCAATACATTCCAATAATGTTTTTTTTTTAAATGTATAATTACATTTTTTTAATGTGTATGACCCAATGTGGTCATGCTTTAAATGACGTGTCAAACGTGACTTAACCCATTATGTCAAATATTACATAAATCTGTGCTTTATAAAGGGTGGCATAAGCACCTCTTAATAAAGGCCATATAAGTCATTCAATTGAGTCTTCACAAATAGGATTTATAACCCTGTCATACATCTTGGTAGAGCATTGCAACGCCAGGATATTGGGTTCGATTCCCGGGACCACCCATATGTAAAAATGCATTCACGCATGACTGTAAATTGCTTTGGATAAAAGTTTCTGCTAAATGTTATATACTGAACAAAAATATAAACGCAACATGCAACAATTTTACCAAGTTACAGTTCATATAAGGAAATCACTACATTGAAATAAATGCACTATGCCCTAATGTATGGATTTCACATGACTGGGCTGGGGTGCAGCCATAGGCTGGTAGCCAGGCCCTGCCAATCAGACAGAAATATTCCTGTTTCATCAACTTTCCGGGTGGCTGGCCTCAGATGATCTCGCAGGTGAAGAAGCCGGATGTGGAGAGGCTGGCGTAGTTACACATGGTCTGTGGTTGTGAGGCCGGTTGGACGTACTGCCAAATTCTTTAAAGTAGATTCTTCTACTTTGAAGAATCTAAAATCTAAATATATTTTGATTTGTTTAACACTTTCTTTGTTACTACATGATTCCACATGTTATTTCATAGTTTTGATGTCTTCACTAATATTCTACAATGTAGAATATTGGACCTGACCACAACTTCCCCCAAAATGCTGTGCTGCAGGATGATACAAACACTAATGTAAAGTCATTCACAGCAAACAACGTTGGTAGAGCCTTTTTAAATCTTATTCTTTGCCTACTTTAGTTTTTTTATTACGTTTTCTTTGTTTTGTTTTTCCAGGTTTCGGATTTCCCAATTTTTTTTCTGTGTTCATAACAATGCTTAAACCACATCAGAGGATTACTTTTGAGGTCTTGGAAAAATCTAAGAAACTGTGTAATTGGCCTTTAATTCAGTGAGCATGCCCTGCACTTTTGTTTTGTTAGCAGGTTTTCTGTAGCGCAGTAAGCGCACATGTGATGTGATTCGGCTGCCAATGGAATGGGGGGAGTAATCAAAAGCCCACTTGTGCTGCCACTGGGCAGCGAAAAACTAGTAAGTTAACCTTTATTAATTTGAATTTAAATTAGTTTTGTAGTAGTTAAGTGATGCATTAAATTACTGTAGCTACCTCAATCGTTATTTCAAATCATTTCGGTGAGTTCACAGAAATTGCTAGCTATCTGACATTTAACTAGCGAGCATGCTGAGCTAAATACAAATCCCCCTAGATTTGTAACTGAAAGAGTAATATAATAATATGAATTGAATGGAGTTTCCCATCTTCCCATTTAGAGTTTCTGGCGGAGCCAAAAATGCCCTTATCCAGATGATGTGACAAAGGCATTTCCAAACAGACCTGCTAACTTTCTTTGTTGTTCCTTTTAAGGTTGGAACCAACATGGAGTACCTCCAGTAGGAAGAGAGGCAAGAACCATTCGTCTGCCAGCTCAGGGACAAGCTACACTATTCACAGCAATTACATTGCAATGTTCAATGTAATTGCATTGCTGGACTTTTTGAAACTTAATGTATTTGTATTGCTTAAAAAATTTACAAATACAAGGAAATGTATGGTTTAAACGGGTGTTTAATGTTAATTTGTTTTAGCTGTTAGTGATCATTCCCAGTGTTAATACATTTGTGTTTACATCATTAAGCCTTTATGTATCTGTTATGATCAAAGGGGTCTGACTTTATAGTAAGCAGAGCCTCATAGGATACAAGGCATTTATGTATGTGTTATAAATTACCAAAGGGGTCTGACTTTAAATTAAGTACAGCTTCATGCGATATAGTCTTTATGGACGTGTTATGAATGACTGAAGGTGTCTCACTTCAAACTAAGTATTACAGGACAACAGTGTCAATAAATATGTTAACGTTCTGCTGATTTCTCTCATAATTTACATATTACTGTAGGAGTGAGAGGTATTTACATGGGTTGATGGACCTGCAAAGCTTGTGTTTGTGTGTGTGTGTGTGAGAACCAAGATGATTTGGAGTAGTCCAACCTGAGACCGCCGCACCAGGTATTCCTCTTCAGTTCCCATGGAGACCAGGGCTTGATTACATCCTGTTACAATGGCAACAACATTTTGTAGCTGATCATTCAGCGGGGGAGTGGGTGAATGTGTCAAAGACCTGACTAGGCCCAGCACTGTGCGGTATGACTCGTTTTTGCTGGGTGTGTGTTTGTGTACTGAGGAACATGTAACTTGGTTCCAGAAGACACTATTAATTTATTTAGATTGGGAGCTTTCATCAAGGTAAGTGTCTCTTGGGGTAACGTCATGCCCAGGCTATTAAACACACAGCACATAAGCCTGGGATATCAACCATTCAAAGTTGGCCTTAGTGGGAGTGACCATAGAACTCTACAGGAGTGACCTTAAGTAGTGACGATGACAAATACTTTACTCCGTAACACAGTCAAAAAGTCATAACGATGACTAAATCCTGCCCATTACCATGAACCCTTTATAAAGCATGACATACGGTTATAGATGCTTTGTAACGCCTTAATCAGCTGAATGTCATTGAAAGTGAGAAAGATTCACATAAAGATTTACTATCAGCCTTGTGTAAAGTGGAAATTACAATGCTGAAGAAAACAATGAAAATATTTTATTTATGCTATAGACCACCATCAAAACAGATTGTCAACAAAGGAGCAGGTGCAAGTATGTGTGGCACACCTTGAAACACTTTATAACCGTTAAATCAAAGTAATACAAATGAACAAACTAGGTGAGATATACACCTACTACTAAGTGTTACATTTTGTCAGAATTCTGTGACACAAAGTTAAAGTCTGTAGCCTGGACCCAGGTATGCATGTGCCCTTGTCTACTCCATGCTGACAAACAATGTTTGGCATGACAATTCCAGGAGTTGCAGGTTGATGTTTAGGGTTATGAATCTTGCCCTGATTGTAATTTAAGATTAGGGTTAGCAGTGTGGTTAAGGTTTAAAATCAGATTTTATGACTTTGTGGCTGTGCTAGCTAGTGACCACAGCAAAGCTGCCTCCAGGTCAAGATTCATGACAATAAATGCTAACCTGCTAAGGAGTTGGCAAGAAAGCAGAAACAAACTGGCAGATCTGGGTACAAACATTAAAGTTCATGGAAGCAGTATGCCATATTTCAAAAAGCCATCTGCTGAATGTAATAACATTGTAACATTAGAATGGACTACAGTGATTCTCACAACACCTGAGTGAAAAAGCACTTGACCATAGATTTTCTAAGAATGGTAACTGACTGAATTATTAATTAGTCATTATAAACATTGTATTTTCAGGAGACAAAAATAAATCATAACACATGTTTACAAACAGAAACTGTTATAAAGGGATGGAGTGTGATTTACAATATTCACTGAGCAGGCATCTTTAAAACAAAATAGTTATATGTTTAAGAATGAGGATGTAAAGGCATTGGACCGTGGTTCCACATTCCTTCACATGAAAAAAATGTAAAAAAACTAACATAAGGCAAGCATGCAACATTTACTGAAGACATAGGCTAAATTAAGAGTACTTTTTATTTTATTTATAAATATACAGTAGAATGTACTTAGAAACACTGGGGCCATTTTGATTTGTGAAGTGTTAATGGGTAACTAAAAGTTATTATGAAGAGGACAGTATAGAGACAATGAGACTTTCCTGTTCGTCTTACAGTGAAATGAGAGCAAAAATATGTCTTGCCTTAGAAAAAGTCAACATCGGTTAGAGAGAGTGGTAACAGAACATTGTCCAAGCATGATGACTAGGCGAGAAAATTAAGCCATTACAAAGCACTCCTCAGAGCATGATAGTAGTTCTGTTCATAACATTTACATTTACATTTAAGTCATTTAGCAGACGCTCTTATCCAGAGCGACTTAAGAACACTCAATCAAGACACCATTCATTGAGATCTGTTTTCACTTAAAAATAAACATCTGATATTTCTTTAGTAAACAATAGTGTTTATTTCTCCCGAAATTAACATAAATATAAAATGTAACAAATATAAATTGACTCAAATATGAGCACATTAAAGACGTTACCATTGATTGTACCACAGTAGAAACACAAAGCACATATTTAAATGCAGCAATATATAACATGTAAACAATTTCAATTGCTAGTACCCTATGAAAGTGTTCGACCAAATAGTTGGCCAGTTACAATGACCAGTACAAACACCTGTGCATGAATTGTGTGCGCTAACCAGATAAAGAGGGATATTATTGATTTGTATGTTCTGTAGCAAAATCCTCTTCACTGGCTCATCCATCCTATAAGTTCACAACATTGTATAAGTTTGTGTCTCAAGTAGAGGGCCTATTGTGCGAATCTCAAATAGTATTTGGTCATATAACAGCATACTCTTCTAGTCGACTGTAATTCAATATTCTCAAAACTGCAAAATCCCTCCAATCTTTTTCTTACAACAATGAAATAAACATTAGAAACTATTTGGCACTATGTTAACGAGGTGTTAAGCAGCTCATTGTTAAGATTCATATAAAAATACCTTTCAGAAAAGAATGAACAAATATATGTCTGAATCTCGTAGGTTTCTATTGTTGGCTGGTGTTGAGGTGCAAGCATCCAACGCACATTAGTTGCGTCATGTAAAAAATGTTGCACTAGCATTTTCTGCGCATTTTCCCCTAACGCCAGGTTCGGCATTTTAACTGCCTAACATCAGTTGCTTGTGCTGAGGTGGGATGGGTGGCAAGATTTGAGGCGTGTCCTTAAAAACTATTTCATGCAGTGCTATAGGGAAGTTTGAAGACCCACAAAAAGCAGGTGGAGCGGCAGGTAGCCTAGTGGTTAAGAGTGTTGGGCCAGTAACTGAAAGGTTGCTGGTTTGAATCCCCGAGATAACTAGGTAAAATAAACTGTCGATGTGCCCTTGAGCAAGGCACTTATCCCTAATTGCTCCTGTAAGTCGCTTTGAATAAGAGCATCTGCTAAATGACTAAATGGTAAAAATATCTTAACGCTCATGCAATGGCCATTAGCCAAAATTAGTATGAATAAAGCAATTTTAAATAGTCTGAGAGTGCTTTGAAATTAAGTTTTCGCCCTAATGCTTTTTAATTATTCACATACCAGCATTTCGCGTGTTCAAGTAGGCTATCCATCCCCATTTTCAAAGAACACCCCTCGTCTGATTACCAAAGCCACACTCCTCCAAACTATTCAGTCCTACTATAATGACATAACGGCAGATTTTTTGGGAGAATCAGCCTGCAACATAGGCAACGATACAATTGACAGGAGCCTAGTATTTTTGTATAGTCATCAGAATGTTGTGTGTAAAGACGTTTAGACCACGTGTACACAGTGCCATGCAACGAGAAGCCATGTATGATCTCATGCTTCTGACCCGATCCTATTTAGAAACATTGTTTTTGGTTTAACGCATAAAATAGCGTAAAACACACAACTTGAAGCCACCACATATTTAGCCATGGAGCACGTTCTGATTGGCCGGTGAGGGGCCAAACCTCGACACACCAACAACATGTTTGTTCATCAAAACCCAGCTCTTTCGCACCACAGCCAGCTACTGCGCCAATAATTCCAGTAGTGAAAATACTAAAAATATGACATCCCGAACCCATAAAGCCACTGCCAGCACAAAGACTTACCATTGTGTTAGCCTTGTTAAAAGAGAGCCCTTAGTCTTTATTCATGATATACACCGAGTGTACAAAACATTTATGACAGACTGACCAGGTGAAAGCTATGATCCTTTATTGATGTCACTTGTTAAATCCACTTCAAATCAGTATAGATGAAGGGGAGGAGACAGGTTAAAGAAGGATTTTTAAGCCTTGAGACATGGATTGTGTATGTGTGCTATCCAGAGGGTGAATGAGCAAGACACAAAAATATTTAAGTGCCTTTGATAGTTCTTGAGTGTGTCAAGAACTGCAATGCTGATGGGTTTTTCATGCTCAACAGTTTCCTGTGTTTTATCAAGAATGGTCCACCATCCAAAGGACATTCAGGCAACTTGACACAACTGTGGGAAACATTGGAGTCAACATGGGCCAGAATCCCTGTGGAATGCTTTTGACACCTTGTAGAGCCCATGCCCCGACAAATTAACCACTTTCTGAGGGCAAAAGGGGGCAAAACTTAATATTAGGAAGGTGTTCCTAATGTTTTGTACACTCAGTATATTGAACCATATTCCATTAATATTTTAGAACAAATATGGTAGAAAGTAATCTGTATATTTCTTACAATACAAACAGATTGCACAGATGAACAGTCAAATGCACAAATGGTCATCTATAAAAATCACAATATGAACATACAAATACACCTTGTTAGTGAACTAGAATGTAACCCTTCCCTACACCATGTTCAAGGGTGTAAATGGGAGAACCCTGTCACGCCCAACTACTATTTCTCAAAAGAATGAGAACATTCATGCTACAACATAGCGTCTGTGTTGGATTGTAGTACCCATTACAGCCACCAGGACGACTATTGTTACTTTCGCTTTATATTTCATACATCTATCCATGAGAAACAAAGGCTGCACTTGATCTGTAAAGATGCTCAAAGGCATGGTCGTCACAATACTCAGGTGCATATTAGATTTACAGATGTTGGATCTTCATTTGACCAATATTGTCAGAGCAAATATAATCCTGCAGCAACAGGATTTGAACTTTTAGTGTTGCTTGTTCTGTGGTTAGACTATTAGCTGGCCAAAATTAGGCTTCATGAAGTGCAATACTGTTAATATAACTGTGTTATAAGTGCAGATTTTGTGAATTTATGTCCATCATGAAGGTCATTTGCAGGGAAATTCTCAGCAACAAAAGAGGGATCAAATTAAGACCTATACCTGTAGGTTATGCTCAAATGTATAGACTCTTACACTCACACATGGCAGTCAAATCGTACATTATTGTAGGGAATGGATTGATTCTAAAGAAGGCTGCAGCTACCAAAGGGGTTTTTGCTTTTCTTTGTCCTCTGTTTGTTGGGTCGCAAGCTGATGACTTCTCGGCCGTTGCTGGAGTTCTGACTAGATAAGTTACTACTTGTGGTGTTGAAAACTCCTGTTAGGGTAGAGATGTTAAGATGTGTTACAACGTTAATGACTCATTGCTGACACAAAACATTTACAAGAGCACTCTTATGAAATCCCTTGGATTTCTAAGCACGTGTTCTGAAAGCTAAGAAATTGAGAATCATAATGAATACCGCTTTGATGTCATTCAAGCAAACCACACACCCGAGTCCAAATATGCACTTTACATTTCTATATAAAACACATCGTTTTTACTGATGCACAGACATTTAGGCCTTCAAGTTGAAGCCAACTACAACAATTTGGACTGCAAACACAAACATATTTAGCAAAACTGGATGCATTCTAATTTTGCTATTATTCGTTACTGTATGCTATTTAATGTATGGTATCAATCCACAATGGACTAGGATGGGAATATTCTGTGCCCTCCAGCCGAATTGGAGTTGATAACGCAAAGACAGTCAATAGCCTACACAACCTCGTGCACTATTAAGCCATGTAGAACGCCGATTGGCCAGTGAGTGGTCAAACCCTCGTCACACCTAGAACTTATTTATTCATCAAAACATGGCCCTTTCGCGCCACCGTCAGCTATTGCGCTCATGATTCCCGCTGTGAAAATATAATAAATATGTCTGACACACCCACAACTCGAAAGCGCTGCGAGAAGATTTATCATTGCGTACGTTTTGTTAAACTAGAGCCGAGAGACATATTTCTTACTCAAACCTTTTTTAGGCCTTGTTGTATGAATCCCAAATGTTGCATGAATGTTGTCGTCATGTTACCGAATGTAATTGACAAATGAGAAATGTATAGTGAAGATAAAATGGGGAGGATCATAAATGCAAACTATCTTTGCAGAGCTTGCAGTACAAGACAAATATCTCTGTGGCACTGTACAATCCAGTGCCAAAGGTCTGTACTAACTGGAGACGTGACTAACATGGTTATCAGGATGCTTACCAATTTTATTGCTAGTTGTATGGACTACCTCAGGAGCTTCTGCTGTTTGCCGCTTCAGTCGCTGCAGATACTTATCTGCTAGGTATTTAAAAACTGAAAAGAAATTTCATTTTTAAAATAATTCCTATTACATTCTTCCTAACATAACAGTTGTTTACCTGGTCATTTGTACACGTTTTCATTGACTCACCTTCATTGACATTGAGGTCCTCCTTTACGGAGGTTCGGTAAAACCTCAACTTGAGCTTCTTGGCCAGACCTTCTGCCTCCTCACTACAGTACCAGGAGAAAAAGAGCAAGGGTTACTGATCATGTCTAATGTTTGTTATCCTAGCCATGCATCTAGAAATGTTTATTAGTTTATTTATCAATATATCATAACAGACCAAGTTCAAGAAGGAAAATGGGTCTATGGAAGTGTTACTTTTTGATCACCGTGTCATCCAGAAGGTCAATCTTGTTCTGCACCAGGACAGTGGGGATGTCTCCCACCTCTATCTCCACCTTTTCCCACCAGCTGCCGATGGCCTCAAACGACTCCCTGTCGGTGGTGGAGAAGACCAGTACACACGCCTGGGCACCTGGAACACATCATGCGTGGCTCAGTAATGTATAGAGCCATGTCATTGTGGAATGCTCTGCCACCAGAGGTTACTCAGACAAAAAAATGCAAGTTTAGCTTTTTTTTTATTTTTAAACTGATTACAAAAAACATCTTGTATCACAGCACCTCTTCTCTTCTAAAGCTCTAAATTAACTGTACCGTATATAATTATAGGAAGTGTGTAAATAGTATTTTTGATGTCTTGACAAGAACATAAGATAATATCAAATACAAATAAAATAAGAATGATATATTGTCAACAACTGTTCTGTACTCTGTCATTTAGGCCATTCAATGTTTTGTGTGGATCCCAGGAAGGGTAGCTGCTGCATGTGAAACAGCTAATGGGCATCAAGTAAACCTAAACATACACAGGCCAGCTGTCACCACAATGCTAAGAAATGCTGTATCCTCACAGCCCTCACAGTTATTTTGGTGTTTCAAATCAAATAACTGATTTTGTAAATGTGTTTTTATTTTATTTTATTTGTATTGTTCAAATTCCATACACCCCAGTTTGTATTTCATGTGTTAGGAGAGGTGTAGCTGCCTGGGCCATACAATAACAGAAATACAAGATGGACATAATACTAGTTGAATTGTTCCCTGTGAGGTCATCTTGGTGCAGTTACACAGCTGAATCCATACTGAAAAAATATAAAACAATAAAATAAAGTTGGAAAGTGAGAGGCTGTCTTCTCTGGCAGACCCAGTGGAGGAGGATCATGTCCTTCCCAGGGAGGGAGGAGTCTTACCGCGGTAGTAGGCCTTGGTGATGGCATCAAACTCTTCCTGCCCTGCCGTGTCCCACAACATCAATCTCACATCTTCATCATTCACTCTGAAAAAAAAAGGCGATTTCAATACTTGGTATTGTGAGTTTCTCAATGTATAGACAAAGCAGTATCAAATGTATACATTTCTACTTGACTATCATATCAAACTATTCTCTCAGTTCTGCGCTATACGTTACAGGAGCAATAGTCTTTTGAGAGTCAAATATCCTCCACACCTTTACTGTTTTATAAAAATAATGCTTCAAGCCTTCAGTGAGCGAACCTTCATCTGACAATTCTGCCTGTTTTATTCAATGCAGTTAGAGTTTCAATGTTTTCCGGGTTTCTCTGGTATTTCCTGAGAGTATCCATGCTTCCTCGTACATTTTGGCACTCGAGGTAGCCTAGTGGTTAAAGCGTTGGGCCAGTAACCAAAATGTTGCAGGACAGAACCGGAGCTGACAAGGTAAAAATCTGTCGTTCTGCCCCTGAACAAGGCAGTTAACCCACTGTTCCTAGGCCGTCATTGTAAATAAGAATTTGTTCTTAACTGACTTGCCTAGTTAAATGAATGTTCAATTTAAAAAACAAATGTTTTTTATGTGACCGAAGCCATTGTCACATCATATTAATAAACAACTATCTGAATGAAATACCGCTTGACACTTTACATTGGAGTTATGGGTTGGCTTCACATCTGTTAAGCACAAAAACAAGGAAAAGACTGGAAAAAGGAACGTTTGTGGTTTTGGGAAGCAGTTTTAACCTTAGGTCAAATTCTTAAGGACTCTCTTGGGCCAGAATGCAGTTAACTAACAGTTTGTTGACAGATGCCAGGGATCTCTTATAAAATAACATGTTAAGAGAATAAAGAGATGGTCTGTGCAGCCAAAATGCATGTATTTTGATTTCAGTGGTCACTTAGGACACAGTACGGTCCCTGAGATCTCTGGGTATAGCTCCTATTGTATGTACCTCGTCAGATTGTACTGCATATCTGTAAGAGTATTGTGTATTTTTATGCATCTTAATATACATACTGTATGTATATTCCGGATGTGCACGGTTATTCGAATATCTGAACGGATGTTAGCATTTAACACTTATTCATTTTAGTGAGAAACAAAAAGTCTAGGTCTATTTTAACACTGAAAAGGATTATTCTAAATTCAATTAAAATATCCATGTGACATTGTTACATACAAGGACATACTATGACATTTCAAATTATTAATTTAATACAACAAACTTGTCATTGTAGTTTTAATGCCGTGCGCCCCATAAGAAAAACAGTAGCCGACCGGTAGCCTTCACGTGTGTAGCTTGTTGTTGATGTTGGGAACCGAGTGGCGCAGCGGTGTAAGGCACTGTCTCGCAGTGCTAGAGGCATCACTACAGACCCATATTCGATCCAGGGCTGTATCACAACCAGCCGTAAATCGGGAGTCCTATAGGGCGGCACACAATTGGCCCAGCGCCGTCCAGGTTAGGGGAGGGTTTGGCTGTCATTATAAATAATAATTTGTTCTTAACTGACTTGCCTAGTTAAAAAGGTAAAATAAAAAATAAAATGTTGGCCAATCAAAACAGCAAAGAGGCTCAATGTGTAGCAAGTGTAGTGAGACTTCACTAATGCAGCACAAGATGGAATAAAGTTACAGAATTAAAAGTTAGCTAAATTAGAAGGAGTAGGCTACAATGAGCAACCAACAGGTAGGGTTGGGAAGAAAGTGCAGAATGTAGCCTTCATTAGCCTAGCTAGCTATAGCTGGCTTCTCTAGGCCAGGGGTTCTCAAAAATAGCATAGCAGGAGTTTTACTATGACTTGGGCAGTGCATGGGGTCTGTGGCAATACTGCAGGCCACTGACCAAGTCAAAGTAAAACAACGTGCATGCCATGTTTTTTTTATCTCACTCGAGTTGTGGACTGATTAATTTGCTATCACAAAAGGAGTCCCAGGCCCTAAAAAGTTTGAGAACCCTTGCTCTATGCTACTCCAGTCAAGACAGGAACTGTTATATGGGATGATAAATGACATTCTGTCCGCTGCAAGTTAGCTCTTCTTGGCTGTAGCTGAGTTGCCTTGGCTAGTGGCTACTGCATCTCTCTATCCTTTCGGGCGGCAGGTAGCCTGGTCGGTAGGAGCATTGGGTCAGTAACCGAAAGCTTGCTGGATCGAATCCCTGACAAGGTAAAAATCTGTCCTTCTGCCCGAGCAAGGCAGTTAACCCACTGTTTCCTGGGCGCTGATGATGTGGATGTCGATTAAGGAAGCCACCCGCACGCACCTCTCTGATTGAGAGGTTGTGTTAAATGCGGAAGATACATTTCAATTGAATGCATTCAGTTGACTAGGTATCCCCTTTTCCCCTCTGTCTGCTCGCGCCCATCTCACACACTGTTCCCTCCGCAGCTGCAGCAATAGATCGCCAGCCTCTCCCTGGCGCAGCAGTGCTCAGGTTAAAACGGAAGTTTCAAAACCCACATGCATTTCAAATATCTGACAAAAATTCATGATCCTATTCGAATAGTAAAAATATTTCAAACAACCATCCCTAATGTAAAATATGCATAGACACACTAACAATGGGAAATCTCCTTACAGTAGCTGTCTCTCCAGGAAGTCCACACCGATGGTCTTCTTGTAGTCCTTGGTGAAGATGCCCTTGCAGTAACGCTGGATCATGCTGGACTTCCCCACCGCACCGTTGCCCACCACCACCACCTTGATGGCCACTTCCATGTCCTCCTCCAACATGGCTGTGTGTTGCTGGGCTTTCTTCACACTTCCAGGCAGTCTGGTGTTGGTTTAGGGGGGCTGTCACTGGATCACTTAAAACACCTCCTGATAGAGACAACACAAACTGATGTTTTACACATTGATAACATGACTTAAGGTCTGAATATTGTTATTTTCCTCTGCACAAAACCCTTGTCGTTCTGCTGTTCAAACAGCCAAGTCACCAACTGACGAGCCCAGCCCACATAAAAACATCCCTCTGTTTATTCAGCAATATGATGTCTTATGTTTCGATGCGGAGAACACTTTCTACCTCACTGCTCCTCAGTCTACCCATAAAACCCTCACTAGCTGGCCCTCTGTTTTACAGCCGAGTGTAAACATTAGCCAGTGCATCCTGGCTGCAGCCATCTGAGGTAACGTCAGCTGATGGGTTCCTCGTTCTTACAGGCTACAGTCAGCTACACTTAGCTCAGTTACTGCCTCCGTAGGTCTGCTCCCACACACTTTTCCATTAGGTAGCAGTCTGGGCCTGCCTGCCTGGGTCTGGCTAGGAGAGGGTGTAGCTGACGTGGCAGGCATTTAAGAGAGGAGAGGAAGCTGTCCGGGCCTGGCTTGGAGAGGGTGCAGACGTCTGGGCCTGGCTGGGAGAGGGTGCAGACATCTGGGCCTGGCTGGGAGAGGGTGCAGACGCCTGGCCCTGGCTGGGAGAGGGTGCAGACGCCTGGCCCTGGCTGGGAGAGGGTGCAGACGCCTGGCCCTGGCTGGGAGAGGGTGCAGACGCCTGGCCCTGGCTGGGAGAGGGTGCAGACGCCTGGCCCTGGCTGGGAGAGGGTGCAGACGCCTGGCCCTGGCTGGGAGAGGGTGCAGACGCCTGGCCCTGGCTGGGAGAGGGTGCAGACGCCTGGCCCTCGCTGGGAGAGGGTGCAGACGCCTGGCCCTCGCTGGGAGAGGGTGCAGACGCCTGGCCCTCGCTGGGAGAGGGTGCAGACGCCTGGCCCTCGCTGGGAGAGGGTGCAGACGCCTGGCCCTCGCTGGGAGAGGGTGCAGACGCCTGGCCCTCGCTGGGAGAGGGTGCAGACGCCTGGCCCTCGCTGGGAGAGGGTGTAGACGCCTGGCCCTCGCTGGGAGAGGGTGCAGACGCCTGGCCCTCGCTGGGAGAGGGTGCAGACGCCTGGCCCTCGCTGGGAGAGGGTGTAGACGCCTGGCCCTCGCTGGGAGAGGGTGTAGACGCCTGGCCCTCGCTGGGAGAGGGTGTAGACGCCTGGCCCTCGCTGGGAGAGGGTGTAGACGCCTGGCCCTCGCTAGGAGAGGGTGCAGACGCCTGGCCCTCGCTGGGAGAGGGTGCAGACGCCTGGCCCTCGCTGGGAGAGGGTGTAGATGCCTGGCCCTCGCTGGGAGAGGGTGTAGACGCCTGGCCCTCGCTGGGAGAGGGTGTAGACGCCTGGCCCTCGCTGGGAGAGGGTGTAGACGTCTGGGCCTGGCTGGGAGAGGCAGTAACTGGCTAGGAGAGGGTGTAGCTGACGTGGCAGGGATTCAGTCATGTTCCAGATGACTATGTTTTATGGGAACTGATATCATATATCCCAGATCCTTTGGATATGAGCAGGGGAAACATCCCCACTATGACACCAATGACAGATTCAGCCTAAACCTCTTGCCTGGTAATGTGACTGATAATATCACATGTTGGCCTAAAAGTACCAGCTTGGTAGCAAAATAACACTAGAGACTAGCGCTACGGGCCTATCGTTAACGTAGCTACGAAAACAAAACATTGTGTTCACAATGTGAAAAGCTCTGGTTTGACTTAACCTCAACAGACTATGCAAGGAAAGTGTTGTGGATCTGTCTAGGGTTCCACTGACTGCAAACAAAGCAAAGGTAGGCCTTTTTCCTGAGTTTAAACTCTCATAGAGATGTTTGTTATCCAACATCATCTGGTCCTATTCGTAAAGTGGATGATCCAAGCCACACTGTAAACAGGCTGGCTTCGCAACCACAACAAAAGCTACCTTGATGCCTGCTAACCAAACCATGTCCCATTATCCAGACTGTCAGCAAATTGCCAAGTTGTCAACACACAATCCAACACAACACAGACTAACCAAACATCATGGAAGATTCTAGGTAGACGAGTATACTAGGTGACTGGAAAGACCACAGATTGAGTTACAAAGTAGAGCCTCTCCCACAACGTCTCACCAAAGGTAACTGAATACAGAGTTGGCTGTAACTTAGCTGCATGCAAGGACACACCAGCTTCATGTACCATTCACTCCAATTTTGCACAGACTATTGAACTGGCATGCACTTACAGGAATTTAGCCCAAACTGCAGCTGACACAGCAAAGCTTGCCAGAACTGGATGTTCCACTGTATACAAACATATTTCCTTGGCTACATTGACGCTTCAACAGATGTAGCTTAAAATAAGACATTTGTCTTAGAGGAACGTGCTGTTATGTCTAGGCTGCATAGTTAGATTGTTCCGCCTGACAAACGGGTAAACAGGCATACACATCCACAGTGCTTGTGTAAACACTCCACTAAGATCACAACATGACTTCAAACATCAATATACCTATTACGGCTTACTTTAAATCAGTAAATTGGACGACAGTTAATTGACAAATTGCCAGAACATGCACAGCATCTGCTGATTTACAATAAAGAATGGCACTACTTGACATCATCACCAGCGAATGTTTCATGCAGTGAGCTGAGGGAGGATGGGGTCACATAGAAAATGTGGCTTTCCAAATAGTGCTTGAAAAGGTGTTTTTAAATCCACGAAATAAAATAGATTCATGCAAGTTCATGATTTTACAGTAGCTAGCTAATCATGTTATTTGTTCAGAAGCTGTCCAACGCTTAATACAAAGTCTCACTGAAACAAATCATATAATTTACAACAATTGTATAATTTCAAGTGATACAATCGTAACATTGTTTCTCTTACCTGCATCCAGTTACATGACCGTCTGGCTCTTGCAGCTGCAACAGGCAACAAACAGCACGAGACGAAAACAAAATACAATTGCTGCGCAATGAAAGAGAATAGGTCCTGTGTTTTTTTTAATGGACCAAATGAAATAACAAGCTATAATAAAACGTAACGTAGTAACAATCAAATCGTTTCAACAATTTGTAAAGCTAACTTAGCGAGCTAGCCATGTAAGTTAACGTTAGCTAGCTAACGAACGATGGATTGTCCAGTCTCCACGTTCAGCTAACGTTAGCTAGTACGTCTCCTAGCTGGGCTTGCTAGCATTTAACACTCTCGTTTATATCATAAATCACAACAAGAGGAGACGAATATCCACGCTTTTCATCAATGTAACAAGTCGTCTAATCATATTTCACAAAGCGACGACTTGAATTCAATAAATTGTTGTTGCCTTGCTAGCTCTATTTGCTTGGCTCTCACCCACAACTGCAGTCCGGTTGCTATAAACGCTTTTGGTTTCCGATAGCAGATGCGCAGTTCACTGCAACTCGCTGGGTCAGTTTATGAACTACAGCTCCTGTAAAATAAATTAATCTAAGCTGATCTTGAGTCTGTGTGTGGCCAGGCTGTATCGTGAACATCAGGGCCAGTCCTCGACTTTATGCCGCCCTAGGCGAGACAAAAATCTGCCGCCCCACATTTTTTTCTCTCAGCTAAGTCGGAGATAGAGAACATGATAAACTCAGCAAAAAAAAGAAACGTCCCTTTTTCAGGACCCTGTCTTTCAAAGATAATTCGTAAAAATTCAAATAACCTCACAGATCTTCATTGTAAAGGGTTTAAACACTGTTGCCCATGCTTGTTTAATGAACCATAAACAATTAATGAACATGCACCTGTGGAAAGGTAACAGCTTACAGACGGTAGGCAATTAAGGTCACAGTTATGAAAACTTAGGACACTAAAAGAGGCCTTTCTACGGATTCTGAAAAACACCAAAAGAAAGATGCCCAGGGTCCCTGCTCATCTGCCTGAACATGCCGTAGGCATGCTGCAAGGAGGCATGAGGACTGCAGATGTGACCAGGGCAATAAATTGCGATGTCCGTACTGTGAGGCTCCTAAGACAGGCTACAGGGAGACAAGATGGACAGCTGATCGTCCTCACAGTGGCAGACCAAGTGTAACAACACCTGCACAGGATCGGTACATCCGAACATCACACCTGAGGAACAGGTACAGGGTGGCAACAACAACTGCCCGAGTTACACCAGGAACGCACAATCCCTCCATCAGTGCTCAGACTGTCCGCAATAGGTTGAGAGAGGCTGGACGGAGTGCTTGTAGGCCTGTTGTAAGGCAGGTCCTCACCAGACATCACCGGCAACAACGTTGCCTATGGGCACAAACCCACGGCAGGTCCTCACAGCAAGAACTGGCAAATCTGGTGCAGTCCATGAGGAGATGCACTGCAGTACTTATTAATGCAGCTGGTGGCCACACCAGATACTGACTGTTACTTTTGATTTTGACCCCCCCAACTTTGTTCAGGGACACATTATTCCATTTCTGTTAGTCACATGTCTGTAGAACTTGTTCAGTTTATGTCTCAGTTGTTGAATCTTGTTATGTTCATACAAATATTTACACGTTAAGTTAGCTGAAAATAAACGCAGTTGACAGTGAGAGAATGTTTCTTTTTTTGCTGATTATTGTAGCCCAATTAATAGACCTATGCTACAAATTAAACACAATTTTAACACATCTGGTTAGTAGGCTAAATAATCAGTTCAATGTCAATAACATAGCCTAATATTTCCAATCTAATTACATTGATGAAATTACCAATGCCCTGGAAGTTCTGCCGCTCTAGGGGAGACAAAAATAATTACATCTTAGACATCCTTATGAATCTAAGCATGGCACTTTCAAAAGTTACCTTTCCACCCAGACAGAGGCTCTACTTACTGATGCAGAAAACTGTACGCTTCAACTGCTGGCTACTCGTCCATTGTACAACCCACAAATAGAGGTGCTTCCCTAAAAGCTGCCTGGGTTTAAACAAACATCTTCTCTTTTCAGAAAGAGAAAAGCTCAATTAGCAAAGCAAATACAATTTGTTTAACCTCCTCGAATATTATAGGCTGCAGTTTAGTTTCAGATTGTCATAGAGAGGAATCAATATATCCCCATATGCATCTGATTCACGTCTTTCGTGGGCATTTTAGAGCTTGTTTCTACCATAAGGCATCACAGTGTTAAGCATTGTTATAGAACCCTTGATATAATCTGGACACGTTTTATGTATTTATTTTAAAATATAAAGCAAACAATAGATATCCTTTTTGCCCTCTTCTTTAACTTCTCTAGGGTAGGGGGCAGCATTTTCACGTTTGGATGAAAAACATACCCAAATTCAACTGCCAGTTACTCATCGCCAGGAGATAAGATATGCATATTATTAGGCATATTATGCTTTCATAAATGCATGGCGGGTCTCCTTTCGCTGGAGCAGTGTAAAATAAGCTTTATGTCAATGACCCAGCCTTAACGGATATCGTTTATTTACATATCGAATTTGATTGTCCATTGGTCCATCATCAGTTTCAACTATTTATTTATTTAGTCTCCACCTAGAGTTGCCTCTTTCCTCTGCTGTGCTGCTGCATTGCAGTCAGCAATGTTTTCTCTCGGGAGCTATCCATAGCCCGAAAATCAAATCATCTGTCTGCTTGGACACCAGCCTGATCTCCAGCTCCTTCCGCCTCTGGAAACTGTCTAGGTGGTCATGTGACTTCTCATGCGAGCTGAGGAGGTGGCACTGATTCTTCCAGTCCCTGGTTTACATCCCTGACCAGCACAGATCTGCACTCGTGTGAAAAAAGTTTGCCGCAAAAACAGAAGGCTACATCATTTTGCATGGAATAGACAAGCCTTGGTCTCTCCACTCTCTCCCCGTTTGCCATCCTCCTATTGTAGTGGGCCACCGAAAACTTTAGTTGCCCCTAATCTCTTGGGAAATCCCCCTCTTTATCCTGATGTGGCCCAGCCTGCACTAACATATCCCATAAAGATCCATTCCTATATTTTGGCCACTCACCGGGATATTTCATGTTTTTTGTGTGGGAGTTGGATTTAGTAAGGCAGCTCCAAAATGCAGGTGTTTCAGCCTAGCTCAGTGCTTTCTGTGGTGGTGGGGCAGTCAGGATAAAATACAGAGCTCAAAATCATTGGCCACAGATAAAATAACATCAAATCACGTTATATCTACAGTAGCTTTGATTGGACTGATTATGTCAACATCATACCTTCAAAATCTTAGCTAGCAGTCATCATGAATCAAGTCGACAATCTACTAGCAAATCCTTTTAAATCCTTATCATATGAAGAGAAATAATGAAGAGAAATATAGATACAACGTATTGGTGCTCATCCGAGTTTGGACATAAACATTACACAACAAGTTGGAAATGGAAAATTCAACAATGAGTGTTTTGGAAAGAATCAGTGGCTAATTGCAAGCATTGCAAAGCAATCACTACTCTGCTGTTCAGTGGAGTGGCTGTGTGGTCCCAAGTCTAAGATTAAGGGTCTCTTTTCCTAGTTTAAAATGATAAACATTCAACATTGGCCATGTTGTCAATGAAGCATGATTTGTGCGGCGCTCAAAACAACTGTTAACTTTCATCCAACTCTGAATTGTATATCGGGAACTCGGGCTTCTTTCTGGAGCTATGTCCTGAAAATCACTGACGTCATCATGATTCAACTTTTTTTGTTGTTGAGTTCCCAGTTGTCTTGAAAGCACTATAAATACAGAGAATGCCAGACTTTGATGACAAAGTTTGATTACAAAAATTTGCCCACGAAGGACCGCCGTGCCACCTTCCAGTAGCTATATTGACTACGTCTGTCCTAGCTCGCTAATTAATGTCTTAATTGAAATGACAGATTGCCTCTTATCCGCTTGTCGTCCCCCTTATGCCATAGTTTGTACATCTCAATTGTCAGTAGAAACCACATTAGTTTAAGCAAGTCAGCCATATCAGCTTTGTTTTTTTTTAAAGGTAGTAAATGAGGCTGAATGAACTGTTTCGCTGCCAGACAAGTCTCCGCTGATAGCCAGGTGTAACAGTGGTAAGGTCTTGGGACAGCTTTATGTAGGCCCTAACAGTTTGTGGGCACCGTTTGTCACAGTTATAGTGCAATTAATGTTTTGTTTAGTGTTGTGTTGTGTAGTGGCTTTGCTGGCATGCATCCCACTTCTTTTTTTTTTCCCCCACCAAGATTTACATGCTAAAATCACCACTGGTATAGCGAGATACCGGTAAGTTGTTGGAATTGTTTAACTTGTGAAATCTGAAATATAAACCTAAAACCTGTTCATATTGCACAAGTAGTTACCAGTAGCTTGCTAACGCCAGCCAGTCAATGTTATGAAGGCAGTGTTTGTTTTTATTTTGATCAACTGTCATAGAGGCTCTCTTACTTAATAGCCAAGAAGATCATTTTGTTAGCTAGATCATATTAATGATATTTGAGATGCATTGCCTCATCTTCAGGAACCATGCAGTTCGGCAGCAGAAGAAATGAACTGATTGGCAACTCTCAGACTGAGCAGCTGTATAGACATTGTCTTCAGTTCTATGGTCAGCCTCCCATCAAAAACATTCCTATCTCCGAGTTTCAGACCTTCTCTGTGGAAAGGCTGAAATGTAAGTTGTCTAGCTAGCTTCAGTTACTTACTGCTGGTTTAAACGTGTATTGTTACTGACTGTATACATAACATTTGTCTGATAGTGTCACCTTTATATACATAACATTACAACCGAGGTAAAGACAGTTTCATGTTGGATATTCAATGGATATTCAATGGATATTCGCGCTTTCAAACCTTCAAAGACTCCAAAATAAGTGTCACGATGTTGGAAAAATTGGGCACAACGTAGCACAGGTCTTATTTTCACGATTTGGACATTAGTTTGCTTTGCAAAGCTAATAAACATGTGGAAATGTGAGCAGCATTTTGTTTTCCTCGTTGAATTAGTTAGAGCGTAAACACAGAACAAACTTTTTTTTACATTCAAATTTCAATAGCTCCTTGGTCATGTGACCTACTGACCTCAAACAAGGTTCAGAATGTCCACTCAGTGGGCCTACACATTGCACACCCTTTAGTTTGTCCATTTTCATCTCACACGTTTTTAAATTAATTTTTCAAACTTTCACATATCAACAGCTTCTTGGTCATGTGACCTACTGACCTCAAACAAGGTGCAGAATGTCCACTGACTACCTGTCATGTTTTGTCATTGATTATCATGTCTTGTCCCTGTGCTTCCCTTCTATTCGTTTCCCTCTGCTGGTCTTATTAGGTTCTTTCCCTCTTTCTATCCCTCTCTCTCCCTCCCTCTCTCCCTCTCTCGCTCTCTCTCTCTATCGTTCCGTTCCTGCTCCCAGCTGTTCCTCATTCTCCTAACTACCTCATTTACTCTTTCACACCTGTCCCCTATTTTGCCCTCTGATTAGAGTCCCTATTTCTCCCTCTGTTTTCCGCTTCTGTCCTTGTCGGATCCTTGTTTGATGTTTGCTGTTCTGTGTCCTTGTTCCGCCCTGTCGTGTTTTTGCCTTCTTCAGATGCTGCGTGTGAGCAGGTGTCTATGTCAGCTACGGCCTGTGCCTTCCCGAAGCGACCTGCAGTCTGTGGCCGCGTCTCCAGTCGTTCCTCTCTACTGACGAGAGGATTTCAGTTTTCCTGTTTTGGATTTACCTAGATAATATCCAGGAGTATCGGTTTTTGTTTAAGACTGGAATAAAGACTCTGTTTCTATTAAGTCGCTTTTGGGTCCTCATTCACCAGCATAACACTACCCTTCTATATTGCACACACTTTAGTTTATCCCTTTTCATCTCACAAGATTTTACATACATTTTCCAAAATTTAAGATTTCAATAGCTCCTTGGTCATGTGACCTACTGACTTCAAACAAGGTTCAGAATGTACACTCAATCAATCAATCAATCAATTTTATTTTATATAGCCCTTCGTACATCAGCTAATATCTCGAAGTGCTGTACAGACACCCAGCCTAAAACCCCAAACAGCTAGTAATGCAGGTGTAGAAGCACGGTGGCTAGGAAAAACTCCCTAGAAAGGCCAAGCTTTTCCACTCAGTGGGCCTACACATTGCACATTGTCCATTTTCATCTCACACAATTCGAAACAGGCTCTGTGCACCTGGTAACCCGCCCACTTTTTTCTGCTCACAGACTAAATCCGCACTCCAACCTCCATGGCCTGAGTGCTGCCCCAACCCCCGAGTTCGGCCACCCCTGCTTGGACTTGGAATGCCCCCCGCTTTGATGGAGGCATCCTTGTGCACCTGGTAACCTGAAATAAGCTCTGTGCACCTGGTGACCCGCCCGCTTTTATCCGCTCAGAGACTAAGTCCCCAACCTCCACCTTCTGAGTGCTGCCCCCAACCCCTGTGTCCGGCCGCCCCTGTTCGGACTCTCAGTCCCCCCCCCCCCCCACTTTGGGGGAAGTCTCCTCGTGCACCTGGTGACCTTTTGACTTCCACAGCGAGTCCCAACCTGATTCACAGTCCCACCAGAGGATGGGCCTGGGCGGATGGGCGACCACCACCTAGCCCCCTACCTATCCAGAGCCCAATGTCAATGTCTTATGCCTTCTACCCGCCTGCCTGGGCTCTCTCACACTCTGTGTCTGGCCTCTGGCCCCTCGCCATTCTCCGTGCACCTGGTAACCCGTAAGTAAAGATGGAGGATGGTGGAGGAAGATGCCTTCTGTCCTCGACAAAAGCTTGGATCGAGGGCTCACTTTCAATAGATCGTAGCGAGTGAGCTACTCTGTTACGTACGAAACCCTGACCCAGAATCAGCTTGTCTAGGAGTGATTTAGCACCAGTTTCCCCACAAACATGCGGTTCACATCAGGAGAGAGGCGACAACTCATCCGGCCACACCCCAACCCCGCCACAAACGGTTCTACTCACCTGCCAAAAGAGGCAGGCTAT
The DNA here is from genome assembly GCF_045679555.1 of Salvelinus alpinus. Lineage (NCBI taxonomy): Eukaryota > Metazoa > Chordata > Actinopteri > Salmoniformes > Salmonidae > Salvelinus > Salvelinus alpinus. Next base: position 12,231,448 of record NC_092092.1, read on the forward strand.
CCCGGGCCAACCGAAGATCCACAGCACTACGGTATCTTTACGTTTAGGGGGTATTCTGACTTAGAGGCGTTCAGTCATAATCCCACAGATGGTGGCTTCACACCATTGGCTCCTCAGCCAAGCACATACACCAAATGTCTGAACCTGCGGTTCCTCTCGTACTGAGCAGGATTACTATTGCATCAACACATCATCAGTAGGGTAAAATTAACCTGTCTCACGACGGTCTAAACCCAGCTCACGTTCCCTATTAGTGGGTGAACAATCCAACGCTTGGTGAATTCTGCTTCACAATGATAGAAAGAGCCGACATGAAAGGATCAAAAAGCGATGCCGCTATGAACGCTTGGCCGCCACAAGCCAGTTATCGTTGTGGTAACTTTTCTGACACCTCCTGCTTAAAAGCCAAAAATTCAGTAGGATCGTGAGGCCCTGCTTTCACGGTCTGTATTCATATAGAAAATCAAGTTCAAGCGAGCTTTTGCCCTTCTGCTCCACTGGAAGTTTCTGTCCTCCATAAGCTCGCCTTAGGACACCTGCGTTACCGTTTGACAGGTGTAACACCACAGTCAAAATCCCCACCTGCCACTGTCCCCGGAGCGGGTCACACCTGGCGCGAAAAACGAGAAGAGTAGTGGTATTTCACCGGTGGCCGAGGCCTCCCACTTATTCTACACCTCTCATGTCTCTTCACAGTGCCAGACTAGAGTCAAGCTTTAATAAATCATGTAAAAAACGTGTTAGTGTGAAATATAGAAGAGTAGTCAGTGGACACTCTGAACCTTCTTTGAGTCCAGTAGGTCACATAACCAAAAGAGCTATTGAAATTAGAATGTTACAAAATTAATGTAAAATCGTGTGAGATGAAAATGGACAAACTAAAGGGTGTGCAATGTGTAGGCCCACTGAGTGCACATTCTGAACCTCGTTTGAAGTCAGTAGGTCACATGACCAAGGAGCTGTTGAAATTGTAAAGTTTACAAAATTCATGTAAAATCATGTGAGATGAAAACGGACTAACTAAATGGTTTGCAACATAGAAGGGTAGTCAATGAACATTCTGAACAGTGTTTGAAGTCAGTAGGTCACATGACCAAGAAGCTATTGAAATGAGAAAGTTTGAAAAATGTATGTAAAAACACGTGAGATGAAAATGGACAAACTAAATGGTGTGCAATGTGGTATTTCACCGGTGGCCGAGGCCTCCCACTTATTCTACACCTCTCATGTCTCTTCACAGTGCCAGACTAGAGTCAAGCTTTAATAAATCATGTAAAAAACGTGTTAGTGTGAAATATAGAAGAGTAGTCAGTGGACACTCTGAACCTTCTTGGTCACATGACCAAGGAGCTATTGAAATTAGAATGTTTACAAAATTCATGTAAAATCGTGTGAGATGACAATGGACAAACTAAAGTGTGTGAAATATAGAAAGATAGTTAGTGGACATTATGAACCTTGTTTGAAGTCAGTAGGTCACATGATCAAGGAGCTATTGAAATTCTAAAGTTTACAAAGTTAATGTAAAATCGTGTGAGATGAAAATGGACAAACTAAAGGGTGTGCAATGTGTAGGCCCACTGAGTGTACATTCTGAACCTTGTTTGAGTCCAGTAGGTCACATGACCAAGGAGCTATTGGAATTCTAAAGTTAACAAAATTAATGTAAAATCGTGTGAGATGAAAACGGACAAACTAAAGGGTGTGAAATATAGAAGGGTAGTCAGTGGACATTCTGCACCTTGTTTGAGGTCAGTAGGTCACATAATCAAGGAGATATTGAAATTAGAAACATAGAATTTAAATAGTGCAAGATGTAATTCGACAAAAACAAAGTGTGTGCAATGTGTGTCTATGCCATTGGGTTAGCTAGAACCCGTTTAAAAAGTTTTAGAAGTTATGGTTAAAGAGCTATTGAAATTTGAAAAATGAGATTTGTCACTATGTTGACGGTCTCTAAGGAAAGGAAAACTACAGGCGAATATCCATTTAATATCCAACCTGAATCTGTATTTACCTTGGTAACATACCATGGGGTTTTGATCTGGTTTTGTCATTCCAGTGTTGAAGACGGTTGAAAACCTTTGAGTGAGCTATGTGAAAACATCTGAACAATATACCAAGAAACTGGATGCAGTTCTCCAATTGGAACTTTCCTTACAAAATAGAGGCTGTGAGTACAAAATGGCGATCAATATAATTCAAATCGAAACATTCAGAATTCCATAATAAGTACCTAAAGAAGATATTCATATTGTGTATTGACTTTAAATCTTTCATCAAAGGTAAATTGAAAACACGGTTGAATTGCTGGTGGTAAGTAAGAGCTTCATATTGTAATGGTTTCTTTTGGGATGTTGAGATTCTTTATTTTAAAGCCCGCTAAAGATGACCGGAAGTTTCAAATTGGGCCCAGTGAATATGAGAAGCGATGAAAGGACCACATCTCCCACTTCGTTCTCCGGCTTGCATACCGCCAAATGTAACTGACAGCCTTTTCAATAAACATGTCATGTCCCTTTCTCCAAATAGGCTTGTACCAAATTATTAGTGACAGAATAACAAGTAATTCTCTTAGGGGCCAATTCTGACTTCGAATTGAAGCATGAGAATGGCATGATATTCATCCACTATTTGTTTGGGGTGGAGATCTAATAAATGAAGGTGTGGCGGAGCTGTATTCTGACCTTGACTTAATTCCCTGATAATTCCACCACCTTTACGCGTGAGCAAACCTGGAATAAGGCCTACGAGCAAACCAGGAATAAGGTCTAGCGAACCTACCGGTTCCAAGTGGAAAAAGCATCTACTTATTTTTGTTCCAATAGAAATAACACCATTCTCTTTACACTGTAATTTACAACTTGATAAGAGCTAGGTAAATGAGTCATCTGTTTGGATAAGGGAATTGTAAATATAAATGACACTTGTTTTACATCTATTTTACCTTATGGTTGAGACAAATGTGTAACCAGTCATATGGCAGCAAACTGAAGCATATCTTTCCCACATGAATGTTTATGAAATGTTGTGCCATTATGTAGAATTGAAATTGTACAGGCTTTTAACTTCCAGTGATGGGAACTCGTTAACATCTTAATTATAGGCTACCCAGACTTTCTGTATGCTATTTCTATCTTGTTATTAGCCACTATCAGTATCGACCGTCAGTAGGCAGAGTAACTACATATTGTAATGACCCGGCTGGGTCATAAAGGGAAAAGAGACGGACTCTAGGTGTGCAGGTCAGAACACAGGTTTATTCCTAAACTGGGCTATTGTTCCGGCCACAGCCCACGCCGCTAAATGCCGAACATACACAATGTTACACTGTCGAGTTAAGGGTCACTCTCAAAGGAACAGATCAAGGCCCCGAACAGAAAGAAAAGAAAGATGATACAGTAATCCCTATTTATGCATTTCCAAATCCCGCGGGATTACCCATCATACTCCTGACATATTTAACCCCTGCTAGTAGCCATGAGAACCATAACACACCCACAAACACAGAACACAATACCGGGTCGTTACAATATACTCAGCTGCCAATTTACTGTTGGTTCCCTTCAGTTGGTATAGCCTACAATACTATTCAATATTACTACTTAATTTGCTTCCTCTATAAATTCAGTCATGGCAGTGTGGTTGTTGCTGAGGATTATTACTAACACTTGATAATATATTTAGAAAAAAGACATGTAGGCTAATTAAATCCTTGTGGAGCGGAGTAGCGCAATACTTGACCGTGTCATCACACAGCTCCCTGGTTAGTGCAGGCAATAGACGGAGGGTATAGCCAGCCTACTATTGTACACTGTTCTCCCTATTGTAATTATATGTACACTAATCTTCCAACATTACCATGGGTTGAAGAACTGAATGTGGCAATTTTCAGAATGAATCAAACCACCATTTTCTTTCTACGTGCGGATCTTCGTCAGGTCTTTCATTGATCCCTAAAACTCGGAACCCTTCTCTTACTAAATTCTATTGTCGTCAAAAGGTACACCGTATTTAAAGGGATGGCTTAAGTTAAATGTTCTGAAAACCCCATTGAATGAAAACTCCACGAGAAAATATGTTGTCCAGCAAGTAGGAGGGTTTTCAGCGGGTTGAATGAAATTTATTAATTTTTAAGAGCGTGCATTTAGCCACACCTGCAGAGCGCGTTACGCGACTGAATAAGGTAAGTCTGAATACCAAATACTGAGAAGTGCGTACGAAAGCCATACATTCCTATGTCAGAATCGGGCCCTTATTTTGTAAATTGAACAAACAATGTTCATTTAAAAAAAAATCTTATAGAGAACATCTCAGACGGTGGTTTATCCAGCAAGAGATTTACCTTTTCAGTTATCGTTTCAATGACCTGCTTTCCAAATGCAAATGCGATTTTCTACATCGCAATAATCTTCACTATGATACGGGGAGTCTTTATATTGTTGTTGGGAGGGAAATACACATTGTACTCGCAAATGTGAGCAAAACACCTCTGACACCAATTTAATGACGGGAATTGGCAAAACCAAGTAATTGGTTCATCTATGTCGTCGATCGGTGAATGCAACAAGTGTTTGCGCTGATGCAAAATTGATTTGATTTCTATTCAAAAACATTTAAAAAGTAACAGGTGTAAACTTTGCTAAGTGTAAATTCTCAGTAAATCGGGGTATATATTCATTAGTCCAATATAAACTCTGGATTTCGTTTGGAGTAAACCGTTTCTGAAGCAAAACGTTTTGCAACAGAACAAAACGTTTTGCAACAGAATCCGAATAATGAATACACTCCTGGTCATGGCGCTGTTTGGACATTCTATATTTATGGTATTGTTACAGACCTGCCAGCAGATGGTGCTGTCAGCTCGCAATAGTATACCTGTCTGAAAATGTCTGCTGTGAGGGGGGTTGTTTTTGCAATGGGTCTGTTTGAAGTGTAATCTTATTATTTTACTTCAAAGGTGCATTTCATAAGATTTGTTGCAGCTAATTGCGATAAATTAATACTTGTAAAAGATAAATCAATTGAACTTGAATGGGATGAATTTACAGTAGTGTATAGAACATTTTCCTTCTCGTTTTATTTGACAGGACCATTGAGTGAACACTGTTTTTAGTAATGCAATATGGCAACGAGGGAGGTGACCTCCACCCACCCCAATTACTCTTGCCGGTTAGTTGTCAACTAAAATAGATTTTTGCACTGTGAAAGGCCAGGAAAAGGTGTTGATCACCTGCATGCCCAGAAGGAGATAGGTAAAACATTTTCCCAAACAGTCCCTGGATAGAATTATTTGAGTGGCAGGTGGTGAAGCGTTTGTTATGGCCGCAGGTTCTACATAGCTGGCAGCCGTTCTTTGTTAACGGTTTTGACTTGGAGATGGGCGGCAGGGTTCTAACTGTCTACCCTTTCAAGGTTAACTGTGTTTACCTCTAATTAGTGTTAACACCTGATGCTCTGTGACTATAAAGGCTCTGATGCATTCTGGGTCTTCAGTGTAAGATATCCCACAATGGTCAAAACTGACTGAAACCGGGAGGGACTAATGAATATGACCCAGCTTACCACATTCACTCACCTTACCATGTGTTTACACCTTACTTTATTGATTTAGACACATACCAGTCAGATAGGTCATCGACAGACCGGGGACACATACCAGTCAGACATTGTAGATCATCGACAGACTGGGGACACACTGTCTTTCATTTGTTTAGGCCTAAGAGGACACGATTGATGGCCAAGTGTACTGTACAGTCTTCATCTCACTCCTGAGAATGCAACAACATTACATTGTTAGCTATACAGTCAAGTGTCAATATGTGTCTTTCTGTCACTTTCTACCACCTTTTTTCTAATGTCTGATGAGTGTTGAGAAGAAGAACCTGATGGACAAATTCATTAACTCAAGCTTTGCTGTCAGCACGATCACGCTTGAAGACCAAGACTTCTACAAAATGAGTTATACATTTTTTTGGTATTATTTTCTACAAACATGACAACATTCTATTAGAGGACATTTAAGTGCATCCCAGTTTAAAAAGAACAAATATTCTATTGGGAGGCAAAATATTTGAATGCGCAAGTTGTGTTGAATGTATAACCTCACACCCCCTTTCCTGTTTTTTTCTCAAGGTCCCTTTCCAAGATGCATTGGATCTGGTGAGAACCAGGAAGGTGTACCTGAAGGGGGGTTATGTCTATATCCCTCACAAGGACATTGTCACCATCGGTCTCAACGACTTCCGAATAAGACTGTCCAAAGCACTCGCGGTAGGGAGATTTTTGTAGACCTCAGTTTTCTTTTTTAATGCCAAATAATGGGAAACCGTGTGAAAGAACTACTACATGGCATGTAACCTGTATGTAATTTGAGGACTATGGCATGGGTTTAAACGTGTTAACATTACAACTTTCCCAGCCTGACACAAATTGTTCCTATAGGACTTCATGGAGGTAACTTCATATTATCCTTCATACTCGTAATTAGTAGGGATTATTTTGCCCCTCATTAGAAGTATTTCATCCATGGAGAAGAGAGGGAGGGATATGTTTAGTATTCTCAATCAATTGATTATTGGGGGCAATTCCTTCTCTGCAGACCATATTTACTGGGAGGTATTCCTTCTCTGCAGGTCATATTTACCGGGGGCTATTTCTTCTCTGCAGGTCATATTTACTGGGGGCTATTCCTTCTCTGCAGGCCATATTTACTGGGGGCTATTCCTTCTCTGCAGGCCATATTTACTGGGGGCTATTCCTTCTCTGCAGGCCATATTTACTGGGGGCAATTCCTTCTCTGCAGGTCATATTTACTGGGGGATATTTCTTCTCTGCAGGTCATATTTACTGGGGGCTATTCCTTCTCTGCAGGCCATATTTACTGGGGGCTATTCCTTCTCTGCAGGCCATATTTACTGGGGGCTATTCCTTCTCTGCAGGCCATATTTACTGGGGGATATTTCTTCTCTGCAGGTCATATTTACTGGGGGCTATTTCTTCTCTGCAGTTCACATTTACTGGGGGCTATTCCTTCTCTGCAGGCCATATTTACTGGTGGCTATTCCTTCTCTGCAGGTGAAGGAGGGCTCTAACAATGATACCAAAATCAATAGGAATAACGCAGTAAATTAAACTGTGCATGTGTAGGTCTCACAATGCCATTATCACACTAGCTCACAGGGAAAAAGGGATCTCAAATGTCTCTGAGTGGATATCTACCAAAGCCCTGTGTTATGGAGCACATTGAAATGCCAATGCCTTCTCTGAATAGTAGAACATGACTCTGAATAAAAGCTTTGGTTCAGTAAATATAAGCAGTTTATGAATGAAATGCATATTTAACATAGTATATTAGAAGATAATGGTCGGCGTGCTTTGGTTAAATGACCATTCATGCGTTTAGCTGTTATGTTGTAAGACAGGCCATATCAAACTAGCACGTCTTTGGAAAGCACCAGCATTAAAGCCCCCAGCCCTGACAAGAACTATGAATTCCATTGTCAAGGTCCATTGGTCAGACAGTCCGATCAGTCATACATACTTAAACAAGGCAATCTAAGATGTCTGCAGCTCATTGTCATTTGCCTGCAATAGAGTAATTACCTGCATGGATGTCAGTGAGCAATGAGTGGGATGTCTGATGAGATGATGGTGTGTGTGTGTTGGGATGAGGTGGTTGTGTGAGAGATTGGAAGGCAGTGGGACTGGATTGCTTTTTCAGACCGTTGACGGGAGTAGGTGGGAAAGATGATGGTTTCTTGAGGCCCGGCTGAGACAACATACACTTGTGTAGGAGTTCTAGATCATTCCTGCAAGCCTCCATCCTCCCCCTCCACGGACCAGGCTGAGATTAAAACCAGGCTGGGATTAGAGAGATGTTCTAAGGTTGGCATTTTGAGAAAGCAGAAGCACTGTGTTATAGGCTAGATCGCAAGGCTTTTCTCCCAAAGATTGGCCTAGGCCTCTTTGTTGGAGCCCCATTATCCTTGGCCTATATCATTACAGAATTGTTTATTGGGCTCCTTGTGTAGGCTACAGGTATAGTAGGACCTATTTGGCCATTTGGAAGTTTCCCTTGGAAAAAATATTTGCTGTTGCGGTAATGAAAATGCACCAGGGACTTCTGTGAGAGATGGTTTATTAAATGGGAAATTGACATGATTACTTACACCAACATGTGTTTAGTGTTGATCGTGTCGATCTGAGCTCTGGTGATATACAACACTTTATATAGGCTATCAAGAATATAAACAATGAGAAATATAAACACCTGTCAAATGTGTTACCAGTAAGCTTCTTTGCTTTACGATACATCATGCAGTACTTGTGTAGGTTGGGCTGTAGTAATTAAAGACAGTCTGTGCTTAGAGCAGGTAGTGGGGTCTTTAGATACTGTCAAAAAGTATATACACTACCGTTCAAAAGTTTGGGGTCACTTAGACATTTCCTTGTTTTTGAAAGAAAACCTTTTTTTTGTCCATTAAAATAACATCAAATTGATCAGAAATACAGTGTGGACATTGATAATGTTGTAAATGACTATTGTAGCTGGAAACAGATTCATTTTTAATGGAATATCTACATAGGCGTAAAGAGGCCCATTATCAGCAACCATCACTCCTGTGTTCCAATGGCACGTTGTGTTAGCTAATCCAAGTTATAATTTTAAAAGGCTTATTGATCATTAGAAAACCCTTCTGCAATTGTTAGCACAGCTGAAAACTGTTGTACTGAGTAAAGAAGCAATAAAAGTGGACTTCTTTAGACTAGTTGAGTTTCTGGAGCATCAGCGTTTGTGGGTTCGATTACAGGCTCAACATGGCCAGAAACAAAGAACTTGATTCTGAAACTCATCAGTCTATTCTTGTTTTGAGAAATGAAGGCTATTCCATGTGAGAAATTGCCAAGAAACTGAAGATCCCGTACAACGCTGTGTACTACTCCCTTCACAGAACAGCGCAAACTGGCTCTAACCAGAATAGAAAGAGTGGGAGGCCCCAGTGCACAACTGGGCCAGAGGACAAGTACATTAGATGGTCTAGTTTGAGAAACAGACGCCTCAAGTCTTCAACTGGCAGCTTCATTAAATACATTTTACATTTTTTACATTTTAGTCATTTAGCAGACGCTCTTATCCAGAGCGACTTACAGTAGAGTGCATACATTTTATTACATTTTATTTTATTATATTTTTAATTTTAAATTTTTTTTTTTTACATACTGAGACAAGGATATCCCTACCGGTCAAACCCTCCCTACCGGCCAAACCCTCCCTAACCCGGATGACGCTATGCCAATTGTGCGTCGCCCCACGGATCTCCCGGTTGCGGCCGGCTGCGACAGAGCCTGGGCGCGAACCCAGCCCAGCCTGGGCGCGAACCCAGAGTATCTGGTGGCGCAGCTAGCACTGCGATGCAGTGCCCTAGACCACTGCGCCACCCGGGAGATCGTATAGTAGTACCCACAAAACACATCTCAACGGCAACAGTGAAGAGGCGACTCCGGGATGCTGGCCTTCTAGGCAGAGTTCCTCTGTCCAGTGTCTGTGTTCTTTTGCCCATCTTAATCTTTTATTTTTATTGGCCAGTCTGAGATATGGCTTTTTCTTTGCAACTCTGCCTAGAAGGCCAGCATCCCGTAGTCACCTCTACACTGTTGACATTGTGACTGGTGTGATGGTTACTGATAATGGGCCTCTGTACACCTATGTAGATATTCCATTTCCAGCTACAATACAGTGGCTTGCACCCCCCTTGGCATTTTTCCTATCTTGTCGCCTTACAACTTCGAATTAAAATAGATTTTTTCGGGGTTTGTATCATTTGATTTACACAACATGCCTACCACTTTGAAGATGCAAAATATATTTTGTGAAACAAACAAGAAGACAAAAAAAACAGAACTTGAGTGTACTTAACTATTCACCCCCACAAAGTCAATACTTTTTAGAGCCATCTTTTGCAGCAATTACAGCTGCAAGTCTCTTGGGGTATGTCTCTATAAGCTTGGCACATCTAGCCCCTGGGATTGTTGCCCATTCAAGGCAAAACTGCTCCAGCTCCTTCAAATTGGATGGGTTCCGCTGGTGTACTGCAATCTTTAATTAATACAACAGATTCTCAATTGGATTGAGGTCTGGGCTTTGACTAGGCCCTTCCAAGACATTTAAATGTTTCCCCTTAAACCACTCGAGTGTTGCTTCAGCAGTATGCTTAGGGTTATTGCCCTGCTGATGGCGAACCTCCGTCCCAGTCTCAAATCTCTGGAAGACTGAAACAGGTGTCCCTCAAGAATTTCCCTGTATTTAGCGCCATCCATCATTCCTTCAATTTTGAAATGTTTCCCAGTCCCTGCCGATGGAAAAACATCCCCACAGCATGATGTTGTCACCACCATGCTTCACTGTGGGGATGGTGTTCTCTTGGTGATGAGAGGTGTTGGGTTTTTGACAGACATAGTGTTTTCCTTGATGACCAAAAAGCTCAATTTTAGTCTCATCTCACCAGAGTACCGTCTTCCATATGTTTGGGGAGTCTCCCACATGCCTTTTGGTGAACACCAAATGTGTTTGCTTATTTTTTTCTTTAAGCAATGGCTTTTTCTAGCCACTCTTCTATTAGCCCAGCTCTGTGGAGTATACAATTTAAAGTCGTCATATGGACAGATACTCCAATCTCCGCTGTGGAGCTTTGCAGCTCCTTCAGGGTTATCTTTGTTCTCTTTGTTGCCTCTCTGATTAAAGCCCTCCTTGTCTGGTTTTTGGTGGGTGGCCCTCTCTTGGTAGGTTTGTTGTGGTGGCATATTCTTTCCATTTTTTAGTAATGGATTTAATGGTGCTCTGTGGGATGTTAAAAGTTTCAGATATTTTTTTATAACCCAACACTGATCTGTACTTCTCCACAACTTTGTCCCTGACCTGTATGGAGAGCTCCTTGGTCTTCATGGTGCCGCTTGCTTGGTGGTGTTCCGTGCTTAGTAGTGTTGAAGACTAGGGACTTTCAGAACAGGTGTGTGTATATATATATATATATATACTGAGATCATGTGACACTTAGATTGCACACAGGTGGACTTTATTTAACTAATTATGTGACTTCTGAAGGTAATTGGTTGCCCCAGATCTTATTTAGGGGCTTCATAGCAAATGGGGTGAATACATATGCACGCACCACTTTTCCATTTTAATTATATATATTATTATTTTAACAAGTTCTTTTTTTAAATTTCACTTCACCAATTTGTACTATTTCGTGTATGTCCATTCCATGAAATCCAAATAAAAATCAATTTAAATTACAGGTTGTAGTACAACAAAATAGGAAAAACGCCAAGGGAATGAATACTTTTGCAAGGCACTGTAGTCATTTACAACATTGATAATGTCTACACTGTATTTCTGATCAATTTGATGTTATTTTAATGGACAAAAAATGTGCTTTTCTTTCAAAAACAAGGAAATGTCTAAGTGACCCCAAATGCTTGAACAGTAGTGTGTATATATACAGTACCAGTCAAAAGTTTGGACACACCTACTCGTTCCAGGGTTTCTTTATTTTTACTATTTTCTATATTGTAGAATAATATTGAAGACATCACAACTATTAAATAACACATATGGAATCATGTAGTAACCAAAAAAGTGTTACGAAATCAAAATAGATTTTATATTTGAGATTCTTCAAAGTAGCCACCCTTTGCCTTGGTTACAGTTTTGCACACTTGACATTCTCTAAACCAGCTTCATGAGGTAATCACCTGGAGTGCATTTCAATTAACAGCTGTGCCATGTTAAATGTTAATTTGTGGAATTTCTTTCTGTTCTTAATGCGTTTGAGCCAATCAGTTGTGTTGTAACAAGGTAGGGGTGGTGTACAGGAGATAGCCCTATTTGGTAAAAGACCAAGTGCATATTATGGCAAGAACAGCTCAAATAAGCAAAGAGAAATGACAGTCCATCGTTACTTTTAGACATGAAGGTCAGTGAATCTGGAAAATTTCAAGAACTTTGAAAGTTTCTTCAAGTACAGTTGCAAAAACCATCAAGCGCCATGATGAAACTGGCTCTCATGAGGACCACCACAGGAAAGGAAGACCCAGTGTTACCTCTGCTGCAGAGGATAAGTTCATTAATTACCAGCCTCAGAAATTGCAGGCCAAATAAAAGCTTCACAGAGTTCAAGTAACAGACACGTCTCAACATAAACTGTTCAGAGGAGACTGCGTGAATCAGGCCTTCATGGTCGAATTGCTGCAAAGAAACCACTACTAAAGGACACCAATAATAAGAAGAGACTTGCTTGGGCCAAGAAACACGAGCAATGGACATTAGACCGGTGGAAATCTGTCCTTTGGTCTGAGTCCTAATTTTTTGGATACAACCGCCATGTCTTTGTGAGACGCAGAGCAGGTGAACAGATGATATCCGCATTTGTGGTTCCAACCGTTAAGCATGGAGGTGTGATGGTGCTTTGCAGGTGACACTGTCAGTGATTAATTTAGAATTCAAGGCACACTTAACCAGCATGGCTACCACAGCATTCTGCAGTGATACACCATCCCATCTGGTTTGTGCTTAGTGGGTCTATCAACGACTCAACACACCTCCAAGCTGTGTAAGGCATATTTGACCAAGAAGGAGAGTGGAGTGCTGAATCAGATGACCTGGCCTCCACAATCACCCGACCTCAACCCAATTGAGATGGTTTGGGATGAGTTGGACCGCAGAGTGAAGGAAAAGCATCCAACAAGTACTCAGCATATGTGGGGACTCCTTCAAGACTGTTGGAAAAGCATTCCAGGTGAAGCTTGTTGAGTGTGCCAAGAGTGTGCAACGCTGTCATCAAGGCAAAGGGTGGCTAAGTATATATTGATTTGTTTAACACTTTTTTTTGGTTACTACATGTTTCCATATGTTATTTCATAGTTTTGATGTCTTTTATTCTACAATGTAGAAAAATAGTAAAAATAAAGAAGAAACCCTGGAATGAGTAGGTGTGTCCAAACTTTTGACTAGTACTGTATATAGAATAATATTATAGGAAGGGGTTCTTAATGTTTGTTATACTAAGTATGTATGTACAGTGCATTCGAAAAGTATTCAGACCCCTTGACTTTTTCTACATTTTAATATGTTAGTCTTACTTTGAAATTGATTTTTTTTTTAAGAATCCACATCAATCTACACAAAAAATACCCAATCATGACAAAGCATTTTTGCAAACGTATTAAAAACAAACTGAAATATCACATTTACGTAAGTGGTCAGACCATTTAATCAGAACTTTGTTGAAGCATCTTTGGCAGCGATTACAGCCTTGATTCTTCTTGGGTATGACGCTACAAGCTTGGCACACCTGTATTTGGGGAGTTTCTGCCATTTTCTCTGCAGATCCTTTCAAGCTCTGTCAGGTTGGATGGGGAACGTCGCTGCACAGTTATTTTTAGGTCTCTTCAGAGATGTTAGATTGGCTTCAAGTCCGGGCTCTGGCTGGGCCACTCAAGGACATTCAGAGACTTGTCCCGAAGCCACACCTGCGTTGCCTTGGCTGTGTGCTTAGGGTTGTTGTCTTATTGGAAGGTGAACCTTTGCCCCTGTGTGAGGTCCTGAGCGCTCTGGAGCAGGTTTTCATCAAGGATCTCTCTGTACTTTGCGCAGTTCCTCTTTTCCTCGATCCTGACTAGTCTCCCAGTCCCTGCCACTGAAAAACATCCCCAGAGAACCTTGTTTTTCATGGTCTGAGAGTCCTTTAGGTACCTTTTGGCAAACTCATAGCGGGCTGTCATGTGCCTTTTTTCTGAGGAGTGGCTTCCGTCTGGCCACTCTACCATAAAGGCTTGATTGGTGGAGTGCTGCAGAGATGGTATTTTTTCTGTAGGGTTCTCCCATCTCCAAAGACAAACTCTGGAGCTCTGTCAGTGACCATCAGGCTCTTGTTCACCTCCCTGACCAAGGCCCTTCTCCCCCTATTGCTCAGTTTGGCCGGGCAGCCAGCTCTAGGAAGAGTCTTGGTGGTTTCAAACTTCTTCCATTTAAGAATGATGGAGGCCATTTTGTTCTTGGGGACCTTCAATGTTGCAGACATGTTTTGGTATCCATCCCCAGATCTACGCCTCAACATAATCCTGTCTCGGAGCTCTACGGACAATTCCTTCGACCTCATGGCTTGGTTTTTGCTCTGACATGTACTGTCAACTGTGGGACCTTATATAAACAAGTGTGTGCCTTTCCAAATCATGTCCAATCAATTGAATTTACCACAAGTGGCTTCATAAGAAAGGGTCTGAATAGTTATGTAAATAAGGAATTATTTGTATTTTACTTTAAATACATTTGCAAACATTTCTAAAAACCTGTTTTTGCTTTGTCATTCTGGGGTATTGTGTGTAGAAAGATGAGGAAAACTATTTATTTGATCCATTTTAGAGTAAGGCTGTAACGTAACAACATGTGGAAAAAGTCAAGGGGTCTGAATACTTTCAGAATGCACTGTGTGTGTGTGTGTATGTATGTATGTATATAGAGAATAAATACTGAGCTATATTGTATGCTCAAAAAAATATTGTTATAATACAATTGCTCAGAGAAAGAGCTTTTGTTTAACAAATAATAAAATATAATAGTCTGTTACTGTTTAACTTTCCATGAGTCTATATCGGGGAGAACAGAAATAATACAAATAGTGCTGTTTTTTGTGCAATGCATGGCATGATTATGTAGCAGGTGAATAATATAGGACTGATGATTTTGTTTATGAGACTATGCTTTTATTTTGGAATCCACAGCCCCTTATGAAACCTCCCCTGGTTTATTGGCATGGGACCAACATCATGGAGGGACTTCATGCCAGAACACCGAGCAGCTATCATGTCACGCCGTAGAGACATTTTCCATTAGTTATCCCAATAAGTAGTTCTCCTACTGTTCTGGTTCTGTCTGAGATTTGATAATTCTGTTGAAAGGTTGTGAATATTCTCCTCAGCTCCATGATAACGATGAGTGTCAGTATTGACAATAAATAAAAGAAAGATGAGTGGTTCTACAATCCTTAACTCATGACCTTTGGTAATTGGGTTTAGTGAATCGGTCCTCTTACTTTGTGTAGTATAGTTTGTGCTGTATGGTTGCATGGAGTATGTGGGTGTACCCAAGTGAAGTGGTCTGTGAAGTGTGCAGGCAGTACTGTATGGTCTGATGGCGGGCCTGCTGTAGGTCTGACGAGGCGGTTCTACTTTAGAGAATGGAGTGGGAAAGTACACTGGGGTTGCACGCATGTTGGTGTATCTCACTGATCATCCCTAAAGCCAAAACCTCATTTGGACGCCCTTCCTTCCAGTTCTCTGCTGCCTGCGACTGGAACGAATTGCAAAAATCTCTGAAGTTGGAGACTTTTATCTCCCTCAACAACTTTAAAAATCTGCTATCCGAGCAGCTAACCGATCGCTGCAGCTGTACATAGTCCATCTGTAAACTACCCACCCAATTTACCTACCTCACCCCCCATACTGCTTTTATTTATTTACTTTTCTGCTCTTTTGCACACCAGTATCTCTTCTTGCACATGATCATCTGATGATTTATCACTCCAGTGTTAATCTGCTAAATTGTAATTATTCGATTTATTGCCTACCTCATGCCTTTTGCACACATTGTATATAGATTCTCTTTTTTTTTCTACCATGTTATTGACTTGTTTATTGTTTACTCCATGTGTAACTCTGTGTTGTCTGTTCACACTGCTATGCTTTATCTTGGCCAGGTCGCAGTTGCAAATGAGAACTTGTTCTCAACTAGCCTACCTGGTTAAATAAAGGTGAAATAAAATAAAAAAAATAAAAATGTTACTTTTGAAACCTGGCTCACATGTTACGTGTCTCTGTGAAACATGGCTCACATGTTACGTGTCTCTGTGTGAAACATGGCTCACATGTTTATCTGGACTTATTTATTTCTATTCAACATAGAAGTAGATTGCATCTTGGTTTTACAGGTTGGTTAGATTTCGGCTACGTGACCAATTTCCTTTCCAAGTTAGACAAGTTTGTCTCGCTATTACTACTTTCCTATTCTTGGCTTGCATTATTTATGTTTTCTATTTATGTACTCTGTACCATACCTCTCTCTATGTAATAGGGCGGTCCCCGACAAAAATATTATCTTGGTCGACCAAGTCGTCTGTGATTTCGACCAAACAGTTGGTCAAGATTTTGCAACTTGTATTTTTCCATATATAGACACATCCTATGTGTTAATCAACTACATATATACACTGAGCTTGTCAGATTTTTTAAAAGCAAACTGCTGAAGTAATTAAGACAAACGACTAGAGGGATTTCAAACCGCTACTGATTTAATTGTGCCTGGCTTAGACTTGCTGTGAGTGTGTATAAACACTCACATCACTTTTCAGTCAGAAATGGCTGAGAGAGGCAACGGGTGCTAGTTACACAGTCCCTTGCTGTCTTTTTATATATGAACTCAGCAAAAAAAGAAACGTCCTCACTGTCAACTGCGTTTATTTTCAGCAAAATGAACGTGTAAATATTTGTATGAACATAAGATTCAACAACTGAGACATAAACTGAACAAGTTCCACAGACATGTGACGAACAGAAATGGAATAATGTGTCCCTGAACAAAGGGGGGTGTGGGTCAAAATCAAAAGTAACAGTCAGTATCTGGTGTGGCCACTAGCTGCATTAAGTACTGCAGTGCATCTCCTCCTCATGGACTGCATCAGATTTGCCAGTTCTTGCTGGGAGATGTTACCCCACTCTTCCACCAAGGCACCTGAAAGTTCCCGGACATTTCCAGGGGGAATGGCCCTAGCCCTCACCCTCTGTTCCAACAGGTCCCAGACGTGCTCAATGGGATTGAGATCCGGGCTTTTCGCTGGCCATGGCAGAACACTGACATTCCTGTATTGCAGGAAATCACGCACAGAATGAGCAGTATGGCTGGTGGCATTGTCATGCTGGAAGGTCATGTCAGGATGAGCCTGCAGGAAGGGTACCACATGAGGGAGGAGGATGTCTTCCCTGTAACGCACAGCGTTGAGATTGCCTGCAATGACAACAAGCTCAGACCGATGATGCTGTGACACACCGCCCCAGATCATGACGGACCCTCCACCTCCAAATCGATCCTGCTCCAGAGTACAGGCCTCGGTGTAACACTCATTCCTTTGATGATAAACGCAAATCCGACCATCAACCCTGGTGAGACAAAACCGCGACTCGTCAGTGAAGAGCACTTTTTTCCAGTCCTGTCTGGTCCAGCAACGGTGGGTTTGTGCCCATGGGCGACGTTGTTGCCGGTGATGTCTGGTGAGGACCTGCCTTACAACAGGCCTACAAGCCCTCAGTCCAGCCTCTCTCAGCCTATTGCAGACAGTATGAACACTGATGGAGGGATTGTACGTTCCTGGTGTAATTCGGGCAGTTGTTGTTGCCATCCTGTACCTGTCCTGCAGGTGTGATGTCCGAATGTATCGATCCTGTGCAGGTGTTGTTACATGTGGTCTGCCACTGCGAGAATGATCAGCTGTCCGTCCTGTCTCCCTGTAGCGCTGTCTTAGGTGTCTCACAGTATGGACATTGCAATTTATTGCCCTGGCCACATCTGCAGTCCTCATGCCTCCTTGCAGCATGCCTAAGGCATGTTCAGGCAGATGAGCAGGGACCCTGGGCATCTTTCTTTTGTTTTTTCAGTCAGTAGAGTCAGTAGTTCGTGTCCTAAGTTTTCATAACTGTGACCTTAATAGCCGTCTGTAAGCTGTTAGTGTCTTAACGACCGTTCCACAGGTGCATGTTTATTAATTGTTTATGGTTCATCGAGCAAGCATGGGAAACATTGTTTAACCCTTTACAATGAAGATCTGTGAAGTTATTCTGATTTTTATGAATTATCTTTGAAAGATAGGGTCCTGAAAAAAGGACGTTTCTGTTTTTGCTGAGTTTATGTAAGCACCTGTTGTCTCAGACATTTCTGACTGAAAAGTTATTTTACCGAAATCCCTAATTTGTTTAATAAAAACATTCCCTATTCCCTCAACCCTTGCTCTTTTTACGTGACACATGTATGCATTGCATGCACATGACCAATAGGGCCTGACCTATAGCTTATAATAATCACTAAAGCAATAATAATCAATAATCAATAAAACACCGTAACACATGTGACAGCAAAATGGATGCAGAGGACATGACAAACTGGAAACGGGGGAATGTTTACTGCTTACACAGCAGGTAAAGGGGAAGTCAGATGTGTGTGGAAAATACCGGAGCTCAAGAAAAATAAGGTATGGAGCAAGCGCTGCATGCATATAATGTGTGCCAAACAGGTGCTGTTCTATTTCAATATAGGCCTAAGTTAGGGTATTAAGACTAAACAAGATGTACTCTTAGTCCTACAGCTCGATGGTGGTTACACAAGGTTTCTATATTACGCCTACTAATGACATGACTTATTATAATGATGATCATCATAATAATAATAATAACAACAACAATAAGAAAATCAAGGAAAAAGGACGGTTATTATAAATATAATTTTTCGGACAATTTGGAACAGTGTAAACGACACTATATAAATTGTCATAATGCCAGAGAGACTGGTATAACACAAAAGAAGTCTAAAGCCTATTACAGCATAGCAAAGATTAGTTTTCGTGAAATTGTTGTGTGAGGCTTCGTGCTCACGGAATCAGTAGGCTGTTAAACTAACACTTATTTCTGTAGTATATATATATATATATATATATATGATTTATAAAGCCAGGCACAAGTAAGTTAGGCTATTGATTATTGACCCAATTAAGTTGGTTTCTTCTCTCACTTTTCTTAGACAATTAAGGCAAGTGCTGTTGTCTCGTCTCCTAACTCTGCTGCTGCCTCCGCTGCATTGTTCTCAACACCAATACGCTGGTTAACTTTGCTATTATGCGCATAGCTACATGGTCTAGGAAAAGGCACCAATTCAACAGCGTGGGAGAAAGCGCGTTTGTTATAATATCATTTGTATTAGTGTTGCACCATTGTTTTTACATAATGTAACCATATACAATTTCAGTAGCACAAGTCTTCGAGTGATGGACTGTGCCATCCCAACGGCATCCACAATGGATCAGTCCACTCAGACAGGCGGGAATCTTGTACACCATGAATATTTTATATTTATTATTATTATTTAGCTTGCTACGGTTCGACTAAATGCATTTCAGGTTGACCAACAGCCGACCAAACAATTGACCAGTCGACTAAATGTGGTCAGCCCTACTATCTAACTAGATTGGGCTATTGCCACTGCAGTACTAGGCCTAAATCACGAATCACTGCACAGAAGGTCTTGGCAAGATTGTTGGAATCTGTATAATTATTATTTGATATTTTATTGAACATTTTATTTAATCTGTATAATTATACAGATTGTATAATTATTATTTTATATTTTATTATTATTATTATTATTTATTTTTTTAAGTCATAAATTATTTGGCAAGTCAGTTAAGAACACATTCTTAATTACAATGACGGCCTAGGAACAGTGGGTTAACTGCCTTGTTCAGGGGCAGAACATACTTTTACCTTGTCAGCTCGGGGATTCGATCTAGCAACCTTTCGGTTACTGGCACAACGCTCTGACCACTAGGCTACCTGCCGCCCCAGGCAGGCAAGTCACTTAAGAACAAATTCTTATTTACAATGACGGCCAAACCCAGACGATGCTGGGCCAATTGTGCGCTGCCTTATGGGACTCCCAATCACGGCCGGATTCTAACCAGGGACTGTAGTGACACCTCTTGCACATAGATGCAGTGACTTATACCGATGCACCACTCGGGAGCACTTCAACTTATTGCCAGCAGCATACCACCCTGCATCCCACTGCTGGCTTGCTTCTGAAGCTAAGCAGGGTTGGTCCTGGTCAGTCCCTGGATGGGAAACCAAATGCTGCTTGAAGTGGTGTTGGAGGGCCAGTAAGAGGCACCCTTTGGTCTAAACAAATATCCCAATGCCCCAGGGCAGTGATTGGGGACATTGCCCTGTGTAGGGTGCCGTCTTTCGGATGGGACGTTAAACGGGTGTCCTGACTCTCTGTGGTCACTAAAGATCCCATGGCACTTATCGTAAGAGTAGGGGTGTTAACCCTGGTGTCCAGGCTTAATTCTCAATCTGGTCTTCATACTGTATCATCATGGCCACCTAATCATCCCCAGCTTCTAATTGGCTCATTCATCCCCCTCCTCTCCCCTGTAACTATTCCCCAGGTTGTTGATGTAAATGAGAATGTATTTTCAGTCAACTTAAAATAAGAGTTAAATAAAAAGTACTTGTAACCCCAGTACCTGTATGCCATCTGGCTCATGTATGTACATGCTTCAGTATACCCTTCACATTTCTCTTCAGATGTGCCGTCATTGCACATAAGATTTTGTTCTTAACTGACTTGCCTAGTTAAATAAAGGTTATATAAAAATGTGCAGCATGACATTTTTTCCCTGTGGCACATCCTCAATGAGATCTCACACCATCTCTGGTGTTATTAGAGCCCAATGTCTCTGGTGTTATTAGAGCCCAAGGGGCCGTTTCCACTGGGAGTGACCATAAAAAGCCTATTGTAAGGAGTGTCCTGGTGTCATTTGATCTAGGGGATTATTCATGCAGAGACACGACACAGCCATTACTGTCTCCTTCGTCTCTAGTGGAGGAGAACAGAGGAGCTTGAGGCTGCT
The DNA here is from genome assembly GCF_045679555.1 of Salvelinus alpinus. NCBI lineage: Eukaryota > Metazoa > Chordata > Actinopteri > Salmoniformes > Salmonidae > Salvelinus > Salvelinus alpinus. The sequence goes on from NC_092092.1 coordinate 12,252,180, forward strand.
GCCATTGTGTGAAGTAACAAAAGCTGTCAAACAGAGGACCTGAGGTTTCATCTGGGAGAGGAACCTTTAGTTTGTGGGGAAATTACGTTACATGTTCCCAACTGTATTTTTAAGATAGATCTTCTACAGTACTCAACACATGGTCCTTTACACACTATCAGATCACATCATCCAATTTAAAGTGTAGGCTATGGAGTATGGCATCTGCTGTTGAATACAAGCAACAAATGTTCTAAAAATGTAAATTTACCAATTAATAAGGAAACGGTCAATTAACTATGTAAATGATTACTGTAAATTGTGTTAAGTTTGACATTTAACTGTACATTGCAGCTGCAGCAAGTGTTCACTTAGTTGGATATGTAGCTACCTCATTATTATGCAAACGTTTAGATACGATGTGTGACTAAGTATATGACATGGTGGGTTCTGTGGTGGTAATCTGTGGTAATTCAAGGTACAGTTTTATGACCTCTAAAATTCTAACTAGAAACTCTGTCATAGTAGACAATGTGGCAGAGGATTTAACTGCTGCTATAACCAGGGATATTAAAATGCGCGCATGATATGCAAAATAATAATAAATCTCACGGCTTTGGGAACAGAAAGTACTTTATGTCCTGAAATTGCCCACCCAAAGCCTGATTAATTAAAAAGCTCAAAGTCTGGAAACAGTACTTAAAGTTTGCATCCAAAGTCAATCATCAGACAAAGTAGTGGCTGAGGTTTCGCTCAATTAGGATTTGCTGAGAGATTCAAAGGAAGTCGCTCTGTGTTCATTACTCAAAGTTTTTAGCTAGATGCAGGGCTGTTCAATGTCGGTCCTGGAGGGAAAGAAATGCTTCTAGTTCATCCTCCTCCTTCAATAAAGCCAAAATCGCACAGAGACGCAGTCAACATTTGCATGCGAGAGTGTCAATTCACATTACACTGCGTAGCGTATACCAACTTTAATTGTCATGAGAATACATAATAAACAGTTGTATTTGTTATGTTCGCTGCGTAGCCCTTGGGAATTATTGTTGTGTGTTCCTTTTGACTCACTTTATATGTCCTACAGGAGCCACCATACCTGCCTGCGCTAAACAGTTATGTTAGTTTACGAATGTGAGGAGGGTTGTAGCTAGTACACCCAAGCTGTAAATAAAGAATTTAGCTAGTCTCGTTCGTCTACATAACAGGTATCTTGATATCAGAGTTCTTTGAGTCTCAGCCGTAGCCTACTTACATGCTGACCAGACCGCATGCATGTTGATTTTGTCCCCCCACACCAGACGTGATCAGGACACGCATGTTGATTTTGTCCCCCCACACCAGACGTGATCAGGACACGCAGGTTGAAATATCAAAAGAAACTCTGAGCCAACTATATTAATTTGGGGACAGGTCGAAAAGCATTAAACATTTATGGTAATTTAGCTAGCTAGCTTACTGTTGCTATCTAATTTGTCCTGGGATATAAATATTGAGTTGTTATTTTACCTGAAATGTACAAGGTCCTCTACTCCGACAATTAGTCCGCAGATAAAAGGGTAAAAGTTTGTTTTCTAGTGATCTCTCCTCCTTCAGGCTTCTCCTTCTTCTTTGGACTTTATATGGTGGTTGGCAGCAACCAACTTTAAGTTGCATTACCACTACCGACTGGAGTGTGGACCTCAGTTCATCTTTCAATCACCCATGTGGATATATGCTCCTAAAAACCAATGAGGAGATGGGAGAGGCGGGACTTGCAGTGCGTCAAGCGTCACAAATAGTACCAAGTTCTATTTTAGCGCCTGGCTATGCAGACGCGCGCAAGCAGTGTGGGTGCAATGATTGAATAACATGTGTAGCATGTTAGGCTGCGTAGCATGTTAGGCTATATGCCTATGATCGAAATCAACACCTGGACTACTGTTCAGTCATGTAGTCAGGTGCCACAAAGAGGGACTTAACAAATTAACATTTTCCTCCGAACTTGGCAGCACGGCTGGCCCTTAAATGTATACGGAGCGCTAACAATGATATGCATGTCAATCTCTCATGGCTCAAAGTGGAGGAGAGATTGGCTTCATCACTGTATGTTTTAGTAAGAAGTGTTGACAAGCTGAATGCACCGAAGTGTCTGTTTTCACAGCTCGGACACCCGTGCATACCTCACAACACATGCCACTAGAGGTCTCTTCAGTCCCCAAGTCCAGAACAGACTATGGGAGGCACACAGTACTACATAGAGCCATGGCTACATGGAACTCTATTCCACATCAAGTAACTGATGCAAACAGTAGAATCAGATTGAAAACAAATGAAGATAAAAAATACACCTTATGGAACAGCGTGGACTGTGAAGAGACACACAACCAGGTACAAACACACATATATACGGGCGCTAACATACGCACTCTACACATACGTACATGGTTGTATGGTATTGTTGTGGATATGTAGTGTTGTATCTTTTGTTTTGAGTGTAATGTAAGTATCTTGGTGTGTTTGGACACCAGGGGCCTGTTGCACAAAACTAGGATAAGGGATTAAGCCAGGATATCTTGGTGATCCTGGCTCAATTGATCCGTAATCCGGTTGCACTAAAGATGGATAGGGGGCAGGAGGATATGTTATGGTATAAATTACCATGGAGATTTATTCTGTGGAGCTAGCCTGCTCCAGACCAGGCTAAATTCCAGGATCTATTTAATCTCATCCCTAATGTCAGTCAGCAGTCACCACAAATGGAAACCAATAGTTATTTCACTGCTCACTATACATTGTTATCACATATAACTAGACCCACTGTTATTATTTAAACGTTTGTGATCATTAATTTCAATGATTTTGGATAAAAAATGATTTTTAGATGATGTTGCTATCATTAGATAATTTACAGTTTCCCATAGACTATAAGGCTATATATAAAATGATAGAATATTAGGGCCACAGAGGGGAAAAAAACACAAGTCATAATATTGTAACCAGTTGTTTTAAAGGAGGACAGTTGTTAAAATGACAGATGTGGGGCATTTCGTGAAATTGTACTTCAGTATGGTTTCATAAACAAAGACATGCTGATGTGCCAGAATATTAAGTATCACATTGTCATAAGTATCAAAACAATATGTAGCTTTTCTGCAGAAAGAACCAGCCTCATAAATTTATGACTTTATCCTTTTTCTTCAGTGTGGCCCTAGTACTCTGTCATATAAACAAATACACATTCCATATGAATATAAAAACACAATGTGTAACATTATGTTCCTTTATTGAATAAGGACAAAACAAAGCAGGTAAACCATCAGCTCCTTTCGAAACTGAAGTCACAGTGACTCTACAAGATGGAAAGCACAGAATCCAAGCATATTATACAAAATGATACATACACATTCAAAGGTCTGTATATAACACACCCTGCATGTCTGCACACTAAAATAAATGCAGGACAAATCCATACACATCAACAGAACAGACAAATGAATGGATGCAGTAGCCTCCCTGCAGCCTTGTATTACACACAGTATACCGCACAAACATCATAAGAGGCCAAATTCGTCAAAAAACGAACCCAAAAAAACCCAAATTCCTCTGCCACCGCAGGACATATTTAACCAAAATTGAAAGCACACATACTAACTAAAATAATTCAACACATATTGGTCCCTCAGCAGCCGACCACTGTCGTCATCAGGGAAGATTGCCGGATTGTCCCAGTCCATGGCTGGTGGCACTCTGGGGGCCCTCTCCTTCCTCAGGCAGGCCACATTGTGGAGGACAGCACAAGCCACAGTAATATCACATGCCCTAACAGGGCTGACCCTTAATTTGTGAAGGCAGTGAAAGCGTGCCTTCAGGAGGCCAAAGGTCATTTCAACTCTGGCCCTGGTCCTGGCATGGGCATGGTTGTAGGCCTGCTGTGCTTCCTGGGGGTCTGTGAAAGGTGTCAGGAGAAAAGGCTGGCAGCCATACCCCCTGTCTCCCAGCAACACACCAGAGAATTCACCTGTCAACACAAAATCTCATCATTACTACCTCATAAACACAGTGATATTCTTGACACAGCCATGATGGTTATAAATAGGGGTTGTGTGGCTTACCTTGTGATAGGCACTGATAGATTTCAGAGGCCCGAAAGATTCTGGAGTCATGGACTGAGCCAGGCCATTTTGCCACAACATTGCTGATCACACAGTCAGCATTGCAGACCATCTGAAATCATAAGATGAGGAATATTACACCAATCAATGCACATCACTGGCAATGCAGAGTGTTCGTCAATGGACAATATCAAAAAGTTATGTTCACCTGAACATTAATGCTGTGAAAGGATTTCCTATTCACAAAATCGGCCTCATGGGCACCTGAGGGGGCTTTTATCCTTATGTGTGTGCAGTCCACTGCACCAATGACATTGGGGAAACCTGTCACACAAAGTAATGAGTATCCTACTATGTGTTAACAGTTGTCCTGTAATTTGTAGATCCTCTTACCTGCAATCCTATAGAACTCCTCTTTGATGTCACAGAGTCTTCTGTGGCCAGGGAAGGAGATGAAGACATCTGCTAATGCTTTGATAGCCAGACACACACTCCTTATTGTGCGGCAAATTGTGGCCTTGTTCAGCTGTTCTGCATCCCCCACTGAGTACAGGAAGGCTCCACTAGCAAAAAAGCGCAAGGCCACACAAACCATTTGCTCCACACTCAGTGCATGGCTCCGTGCAGTGCGGTGCTTAATCCTGGGACCCAGTAGTCTGCATAGATACCTGATGCCATCTGCAGAAAACCTGTATCTTTCATATAGATGGTCATCAGGGAAGGCCAGTGGGTCCAACCGGTCCCTGAAGACCCTTTCTCGCCTGAAGGCTCTCCTCAGCACAAGTGCTTCTTCATCCACCACATCTCGCACGAATGGGCATGCCATTGTCAGAGCAGAAAGGAACACACAATTTTGGGCCTTCATATAGGCTAGTGGCCACACCTGGTGCTGGGGGGGTGGGCAAAAGAGGGCGATGCCTTATAACGATGACTTGGTTGTACTGATTGCTGGGAAAATAAAAAAAACCTTAGAAAGATGCCACCGTCCTGTGTGCTCACAATAAGAGCTCATATGTCATGGCTCACTTGACTTTACGAGAATATACCTAATTTTTATTTTGAGCTGTGTCATCTTCTTGGAGCTGGGGGAGGAAAGAAAAATAATGATTAATACATTTGTGTTACAGTTAGCATACAGTGTACATTGAAGGCATATCTCACCTCCCTCTCAAGTTTTTTTATTTCAAGGTCCAGTTTCCTAATTGTCCTCTTTTTTATTTCGGACTCCAGTGCAAGATTTTCCATCTTTTTCTTCTTGTACTGAATGTCTATGTCTGCCAGTTCTATTTGGCGCCGGAGGTGGTTGCCATACAACTTTCTGATAGCTTGTGAGCTCTGTGAACACAATACAATTAGCGCAGCTGGAATTTGGCAGGATGTGGTGTCCTTTTATTAATACGCACTATGTTGCCAGGCTGGTTTTCCCACTGTATAGCATCTGGGTCCTGTAAAAGAAATTCGATTTTTTGATTTTGATGAGGACTCCTCACCATTGTAGAGTAAATAGTACTTTCACAGTCTTAACATGATACCTCATGCCTTCTGGAATCCAGAGAGATGGTCTCCTCCTCATCATCGTCTCCATCATGTGCTGTTGCTGCTGCACTGGGGCCTTCACCCTATCACATTTAATCGGATTCATATTGAAGCTAGTAGACAAGACATGCCAGGCCTACAGTATGCCTTTGATGGAGTACTCACTGGATCAGCATCGTCTGGTGCTTGTGCTGGTGGCTCTAACAGGAACACAGTGCTGCCAGACACTGCAAGGCAATAGGTAAACCAAAGTCAGACAGTCCAAATTGATTCAATATGAATGTGGTTGTATCCCATGTAGAGATGGAAGGACATACCTTGAATGAAGCGGGTGGCATCTTGGGAGGAACCTATGCTCGTCTCTTTCCCCCCAGGGATCCCCTCTAAGACGGGCCTGCCTTTATTTAGCTCCAAGGCCATGTCCTCTGCTGGGGTAAGGTCAGCCTTTGGTGACCCACCACCCGTGCCTTGTCTGTGGGTATTCTTTTTCACTGTTAAAACAGTACAGACAATGTGTGAGCAGGCACCTTCTGGGTACAATATATGCTTGTGCTTTGTTAAATATTAGTCAGGGACCATACCATTCTGCAGAATGTTCTTGTATTTGATTTTGACCTGCTGCCATGTCCGTTTTGGCCCGTTCATGTTTAATCTACACACACACACACACACACACACATTTAATGGAGTCACACTGCAAAAAATTACTTGGTATTTTTGTCTTGTTTTCAGTAAAAATATCAAAAAATGTATCATAGCTTTATACAGTGTGATGGAGTTACTTTACACAATTTCACTCATATCTGCAGTGCATTTCAATTAAAAATTTAACCGTTTCATAATTACAGTACAACTGCATTTTTGGAGATGTGAATTAAATATTTGAATTGTAATTGTGATGTTTCAGCGGAGCGGTGAGTGTGTAATTGTGCACTACTTACGCATTCAGGCGGTCTGCAATACTTTGCCACGCTTTTTCTCTTTGCTTTATCACTGTGGCGGTGTTGCTTTTCTTCTTAATTATATCTTTTACCTCCTCGTATGCCTCCATGAGGATTTGTGCTTCCGACGGTGAAAAGTACGCGGCTCTAGTTGCCATGGTAAATCAGTTAATCTGTGATCTGTGGCGGGGTCTATTTGAGTGAGCCGTGAGCGCGCACCTATCCAGGATTGGTTTCACCTGGCTTAATGAATCCGTGTCTGCTCATCCTGGCTTGGTCTTTGTGCAACCAATTAAGCCTGGACGCACATGTTTTGGCTTCATTGAGCTCAGCTGAGTCATTTATCCCGGATGTCTTAATTCTACTTTTGTGCAACAGGCCCCTGGGACACCAGCTGAGTGCAATTAACTACCAGGTAGGAACAAAAACTAGTGTTTTGGTCCTCCAGGACCTGAATTGAACAGCCCTGATAGGCCTAGGTCTCTCTCTCCCCAAACTGTAGTGCCCTCAAACTCAACTTTGGACCGCAAAGCTAGTTCCACAATTTTTTTTTTCTTCTTTTCAATTGTTTTAGGGACTGATTTAGACCTGGGACACCAGGTGGGTGCAATTCATTATCAGGTAGAACAGAATACCAGCAGGCTCTGGACCTCTTAGGGTAATAGTTGAACACCCCTGCTGTAGTGTAAACCTCTTTCTAAAAAAAAGACTTTATGAATCTGCCTAGTCTGTTAATTAAGGAGGCCTATGTCATATTTAAAGGTGCCTTTTGGTAGATGGCAAACCAGTATTTGCCTCTACCAGCCTCCCATGTTACGCAAGCCTCGTTTGCATTCCTGCCAGACGCATTGTGACAGCTAAGGAATGAATTTCATTTCTGGACAGTATTCCTGCTCTTCTGTCAATCAAAGAAGTCATCTAAATTATTATTTTCGTAAACTAGTGTCTGCGGCGGACGGATACAGACATTGCCAATCAGGAATTGCCACTCATGCAGTGCATCAAGAAGCTGTGTGCTGGCTGTATGAGAGATCACTGTAATCCATCTCTCCAAATGAAAACATATGCTGCCTGTACGTTTTCTATACGATGCCATTCAGAATATCGGCCACTGGAAGAAAAATGAAATGTGTCAATCTTCATACGGCAGAGACCCGGCCATAAATCAAACCCAGAATGAGACTTTTTACGAGACTCAATAGTTTCCATAGAGTAATGTTGAAATCAATTGTCAGGTTAAATCGCACTAGACACTTGGGGTGAGTTTTTCCTCCCGTTATCGTCTCACTGTTTGATGGATGAAAATCACATTGGAAGAAGTGTCAGACAGTGAACTTGTACTTTGTAGATATCTGGAACAGCCCTGGCCCAATGCAAGTGTGAAAAATAACACCTTGAAACCCTTCTCAGAAAAAGAGTTTCCTTAATTAAAAGAAATATAGAACAAAAATATAAATGCAACATGTAAAGTGTTGGTCCCATGTTTCATGAGCTGAAATGAAATATCCCAGAAATGTTCCATACGCACAAAAAGCTTATTTCTCTCAAATTTTGTGCAAAACTGTGTTTGCATCCCTGTTAGTGAGCATTTCTCAAGATAATCCATCCACCTGACACGTGTGGCATCAAGAAGAAGATTAAACAGCATGATCATTACACAGGCACACCTTGTACTGGGGAAAATAAAAGGCCACTCTACAATGTCCAGTTTTGTCACACAACACAATGCCACAGATGTCTCAAGTTTTGAGGCAGCGTGCAATTGGCATTCTGACTGTAGGAACGTCCATCAGAGCTGTTGCCAGAGAATTGAATGTTCATTTCTCTACCATAAACTACTTCCAATGTAGTTTTAGAGAATTTGGCAGTAGGTCCAACCGGCCTCACAATCGCAGACCACGTGTAACCATGCCAGCCCAGGACCTCTATATCTGGCTTCTTCACCTGCGGGATCGTCTGAGACCAGCCATCCGGACAGCTGATGAAACTGAGGAGTATTTCTATCTATAATAATGCCCTTTTGTGGGGAAAAATTTATTCTGATCTGGGCCTACTGTAGCTCCCCAGTGGGTGGGTCTGGCTCCCCAGGCCCACCCATGGCTGCACTCCTGCCCAGTCATATAAAATCCATAGATTATGGCCTAGTTCATTTATTTCAATTGGCTGATTTCCTTATATAAATTATAACTCAGTAAAATTGTTGCATTCATATTTTTGTTCAGGGTGTGTGTGTGTATATATATATTTTGTATATATTCCCCAAAAATATAGAAAATCTTTGGTATTGTCAGTCTTTCTTCACCATACTCTTCTTGGAGTATTTTGAGGTGGTAGGAAGCCTAGTGGTGAGAGGCAAGGCAGACACTGAAGGATTGCCCATTCCAATCCCCAGGCTGATGGGAAAAAGCTGTCAAGAAGTGAGCTGGCAGCTGGAGGGTTGCTGGTATCAAATCCTACATGCTGTTGCGCCCTTGAGCAAGTACTTAATCCCCCACAATAATTGCTCCACGGGCGCCCAGTGTGACAGCCCCCTGCTCTAACCTCTCCAACCTCTATATGTATCTAACAGCCCCCTGCTCCAACTTCTCCAACCTGTATATGTATCTAACAGCCCCCTGCTCCAACCTCTCCAACCTGTATATGTATCTAACAGCCCCCTGCTCCAACTTCTCCAACCTGTATATGTATCTAACAGCCCCCTGCTCCAACCTCTCCAACCTCTATATGTATCTAACAGCCCCCTGCTCCAACCTCTCCAACCTGTATATGTATCTAACAGCCCCCTGCTCCAACTTCTCCAACCTGTATATGTATCTAACAGCCCCCTGCTCCAACTTCTCCAACCTGTATATGTATCTAACAGCCCCCTGCTCCAACTTCTCCAACCTGTATATGTATCTAACAGCCCCCTGCTCCAACTTCTCCAACCTGTATATGTATCTAACAGCCCCCTGCTCCAACTTCTCCAACCTGTATATGTATCTAACAGCCCCCTGCTCCAACTTCTCCAACCTGTATATGTATCTAACAGCCCCCTGCTCCAACTTCTCCAACCTGTATATGTATCTAACAGCCCCCTGCTCCAACTTCTCCAACCTGTATATGTATCTAACAGCCCCCTGCTCCAACTTCTCCAACCTGTATATGTATCTAACAGCCCCCTGCTCCAACTTCTCCAACCTGTATATGTATCTAACAGCCCCCTGCTCCAACTTCTCCAACCTGTATATGTATCTAACAGCCCCCTGCTCCAACTTCTCCAACCTGTATATGTATCTAACAGCCCCCTGCTCCAACCTCTCCAACCTGTATATGTATCTAACAGCCCCCTGCTCCAACTTCTCCAACCTGTATATGTATCTAACAGCCCCCTGCTCCAACCTCTATATGTATCTAACAGCCCCCTGCTCCAACTTCTCCAACCTGTATATGTATCTAACAGCCCCCTGCTCCAACTTCTCCAACCTGTATATGTATCTAGCAGCACCCTGCTCCAACCTCTCCAACCTGTATTTGTATCTAACAGCCCCCTGCTCCAACCTGTATATGTATCTAGCAGCCCCCTGCTCCAACTTCTCCAACCTGTATATGTATCTAACAGCCCCCTGCTCCAACCTGTATATGTATCTAACAGCCCCCTGCTCCAACTTCTCCAACCTGTATATGTATCTAACAGCCCCCTGCTCCAACCTCTCCAACCTGTATATGTATCTAACAGCCCCCTGCTCCAACCTCTCCAACCTGTATATGTATCTAACAGCCCCCTGCTCCAACTTCTCCAACCTGTATATGTATCTAACAGCCCCCTGCTCCAACTTCTCCAACCTGTATATGTATCTAACAGCCCCCTGCTCCAACCTGTATATGTATCTAACAGCCCCCTGCTCCAACCTGTATATGTATCTAACAGCCCCCTGCTCCAACCTGTATATGTATCTAACAGCCCCCTGCTCCAACCTGTATATGTATCTAACAGCCCCCTGCTCCAACCTGTATATGTATCTAACAGCCCCCTGCTCCAACCTCTCCAACCTGTATATGTATCTAACAGCCCCCTGCTCCAACCTCTCCAACCTGTATATGTATCTAACAGCCCCCTGCTCCAACCTGTATATGTATCTAACAGCCCCCTGCTCCAACCTCTCCAACCTGTATATGTATCTAACAGCCCCCTTCTCCAACCTGTATATGTATCTAACAGCCCCCTGCTCCAACCTCTCCAACCTGTATATGTATCTAACAGCCCCCTGCTCCAACCTCTCCAACCTGTATATGTATCTAACAGCCCCCTGCTCCAACCTCTATATGTATCTAACAGCCCCCTGCTCCAACCTCTCCAACCTGTATATGTATCTAACAGCCCCCTGCTCCAACTTCTCCAACCTGTATATGTATCTAACAGCCCCCTGCTCCAACCTCTCCAACCTGTATATGTATCTAACAGCCCCCTGCTCCAACCTGTATATGTATCTAACAGCCCCCTGCTCCAACCTGTATATGTATCTAACAGCCCCCTGCTCCAACCTCTCCAACCTGTATATGTCATTGCTCATCCATATATTTACATATACTTAGATTTGTGTGTATTAGCTAGTTGTTGTGGAATTGTTAGTTATTATTGCACTGGCGGAACTAGAAGCACAACATTTCACTACACTCGCATTAACATCTGCTAACCATGTGACCATGTGACCAATAACATTTGATTTGATGTATGAGTGTCTTTCGGAGGGGTTGGGACAAAGTGGAAGTAACATTTCGGTTGGACCTTGTGTACAGTTGACTAATAAAGTGGTCTTGATCTTAAAAGGAATATTAACTAATTAACTGCAAACATTTCCTGCACTGTCAATGTTTTTGTTTGCGCACATGACCTTGCACTGTTCCCAGGTCTTCAGCTTCACATTGAATGTTTTTACTCTCTTGAGTCACTGAAGCCATAAACTATTTATCTTTGGATGTCTGTCAGAAGGTTCTGCACGGCACTGATCTGGACCTTTTTTCCCAAACTCATTGTTTTGTGCAGCCGTTTGGTTAGGGCGCAAGCTGAAGTGCTTTCTTATGTAGCCTGTGACCCTGTGCTCTGTGGTGCAATGTGAGGAATTTCAATGAAGCCGGCTTGTTCCACGTGAAGAGAAAAGAATGGAAGCAATACATCTTTGGAACCGACACTTTACCCAATCAAACGTCCTGTTTCCTTTTCAGGGATGGCTGGAGGAACCCTGTGGCTTGTCTTGCTTGTTTTTCCTGCCCCCTGGCAAGTCAGACTTTGGGTTCAAGTGATTCACATACTTGCCCACTGTAGGGTGCCAATTACTGTGTGAAAGCACTGTTTCATCATTGGATTCCAGGTCATTCTATTGTGCACATTTATCAGAGGGTGGAATTTTGAGGATCTTTGGATTTTGTCCTGTTGAACTTGTGCCCTTGATGAACAAATAGCCTATGACAACGGACGTCCGTTTTCTGTTAAGAGATGCTGTTATTTCCATTAAGTTGTGTAATTCTCGGCTCTATTAGGCCCAGCTGATTAGACTATTCACTAAGAAGACATTTAAAAAATGTCTGAAAATTACCATTGATTTGGTATAGAGGAAATGAAACATTCCACAAGGCCTGTGCCAGTAGTGCCAGCAGTGAGTATGGCTGTGTGTGTGGTTGGTTGATACTGGATTGAGATCCATCAATACAAGTTGGTATTCATAGTCCCAGCATTAATTTTGATGAACCCCAGCTCACGTTGGCTCATAACAATGGTGGTGATCTGGATAATCATACTTTTTATCTGCCGCAATGCAAAGCACATCAAGAGACAAATGGTGATGTGCACAAATCACCCTGACCTTATTAGTGTGCACCCTTTTCTTGTACAGTATAGTTTTTTTTGTGCTACTGTAACAGTTTAACTTTACGTCCGTCCCCTCGACCCGGGCGCGAACCAGGGACCCTCTGCACACATCAACAACAGTCACCCACAAAGCATCGTTACCCATCGCTCCACAAAAGCCGCGGCTCTTGCAGAGCAAGGGGAACCACTACTTCAAGGTCTCAAAGCGAGTGACGTCACTGATTGAAACGCTATTAGCGCACACCACCGCTAACTAGCTATCCATTTCACATCGGTTACACTACTAGGAAATATAATTATTTAATGTGTCAGTTTGAGCTAATGGCTGTATATATGAATGGACAAAACTATTGATCACGTGACACCATTCATTCCTATGTGAAGACTCAACAATGCATTGAAGCCAAATGAAGTCGCATAAGATGGCATCTCATGGCGACATAACGTACAGTTTGAGCTACTCCAGGAAGTGACATTCAAGGCTACCCCAGTGCTGTCCCAAGTCGAGGGCTAACCAGGGTACTACAGTCTACCTACAGCAAATAAATTATCCTTAAAGGAAAACTCCACCCAAAACCTTTTGGGATTTGTTTCATCAGTCCATTGTTGACATAGTCCCAAAGTTATCAGCAATCAAGTATTCAAGATATGCAACTTTCAAAATATAGATGAATGGATGCAAAACGCAGCATCATATGTTGCATTATGCATCATATGGGGAGAATTTCTGCATTTTGAAAGTTACATATCTTGAATACTTGATTTCTGACAAGCAAAATCGGTTCAAGGACATGCATCTGGTGTATTAGAACCAATTATTGGTACCATGATTGTCTTCTATTTTATTTATTTTTTACATGAAGATTGACCACAAAGATTGCCATTTTTCCATTCACTATAATGGGGGGATCCTGTTTTCTGCTAACAATGCCTGCAGTACCGTGGTCGGCCTTGAACTTTTGTGGCATCAATGATAGGGGCAGTCTTTCAACGCCTTGATTTGTGCCAGGTGCACCTCAGACTGAAATCCTCTTCCACAGGAGGTAGCTGGAGAGAACATTACCAAATCATGTCACTCTCCACTCGCATGGTGACGTGTTAATGCCTCACAAATGATGTGCAGTCACCGTCGCGAGAGGCCAAATATGCTACTTCAGCCAACACCTCTCAAGGGCTTAATGTAATGTTGTCATCTCTTAAAGCTATTGATTGGGCCTTACCACTGATGTCAAGCAACATTTAATAGTTCCACTGGATTATCAAATGCAACTCATTTGTTCTCAGATTGTCTAGCTTTGTGCCATCCTGTCTTTGCATACACACTGGACCTACTACACTACATTTGACATAACCGCTGCTCACACTATTAGGACATCTATTCTGACTTGCTTCATCAGTTTTCTTGTACTGTTAGTGCTCTTGAATATTCCAACATCTGTTTTGTGTTGCTTAGACTTTATGATACAAGTATTATCAATTGTAAATATGTGTACTCTTACCTGGAATAGTTATAGGATATCAGTTACCCTCTGTAGTGAATGGCATGATCTTGAGGACAAGTTCCCCACATGGCCCCAGTTGTTTTTATTATGTGGAAAAGTTGAAGCCTCGTCAAAGAGCTTGGAAATGGGTAATGTGAAATTGGAACATGCATGACATTGAGTTTGATCCAAGTACTTGTGTTTATTCTTTGGGAAAACCCATTCACACAAAAACCTACAGATATCTTTGCTGAATTTGACTTCTGTGTTCAGTGTTTTGCCCGTAGAACAATCACTTTAATACATTCGTCACAAACGTGATGCAAGTTAAAGGAAAATGTTCACCCATTTTGAATGTTATTGTTTTTGTGCATCTCTGAGTGATGTTCTATGGATTCCCTGGGTCATTTCATGTTTTCACCTGTATCTAAGTTATTGGCGTTCAAGCAGGCAGACATATGGCCGGTATGATGCAGCAATGTGATAAAATCGCTCTTCACTACATTGGAAGTTAATAGAAATACGACTTTTAGATCGTGAAAACGTCAATAATACATGTCAGATTCTAATACTGGCCGATGTCATAACTCAGATGTCTTCTCTCGAATGAGCCATTGATCATATTTTTGCAATATTCCTTGTGTAATTTAACGGTGGGTCTATCACATATTTCCTATTTGTCTGCCTCTTTAGTCCTGGATACATTGCATGGTGCCGTTGCCAGATATATTATAGAAAGGAGATAGGAATCCCATGAATGATAGAACATAACGGCCCAACCAGCAGACTGTCGACCAATTGCTTTCACGTTGTCATGCTGCGTCACGCGATTGCGACGCTAATCGTCACACAGTCCCTTCTCAAAGTGTGTATATGTCGAGAAACGTGCCTATTTTCCTCAAGTACATAATGTCACAATTCCAAAGCTATGCGATATTACAGATAGCAAGTTAATTATCTCACATCTCGGAAAATATTTGTAATGTTGTACTTCTTGTTGACGAAATTCGTGCTAATGTTGAGTTTTTGAGCTAGTGCTCAATAGACTCCCATTCACTCCTTGAAGGAGAGCACTCCTTGTCCTAGAATCGCCCAGAATGCACCGCGTGGCCCATTGCCATAGCATGGGCAATGTTTCCCATCTCTTCTAAAGTATATCTGCTGTTGCGAATCTCAAACATTGATCTGCAGGTTGAACATAGTGAGATTTTAGACTCCGAAATTGATAGTGCAGTTTTTTTGTGTGCCGATTTTACAGCTAACTAGCTACTTTACATGCTGATATTGTCTTTGGTATTATTGTGTGTAGCTACGTTTGCTTGCTAGCCAGCCAGCCCATAGAGAGAGCATTGCATTGTGGATAACGCCAAAATGAAAGGATTCCCTTCCCTCCATTCTTTGTGGTGTTCTGTTTGTCACAGTTGTAGCCTAGAGCTCACACAGAAAATGTAAAAACAACAACAGTACAGATGTAGGATCTTAATTTAATCACCATGTTGCAGGAAATGTCCTGCACAGCAGGGAATTAAAATGTTTAAAAGGCTTCCAAAGTTTGCATTAACAATAAAAAATGTCAGACTTGAGTTGCCCTAACAAAAAATGTATCAACTCCTTTAAAAATGTATATTTAATAATAATCCACACAATAACTCACATTTCTTGTTGCTGCAGGATTATCTTCCTGCTGTGAGAAACTGATCAAATTAAATACAACTATGATTAGACTACTAAATATAGGCAGTGTGGTGATGGGGAAATTAGAAAAGCCACATCATGTGATGTCTTGAATTAGACTTGTTAATTGTCTAGTAACACAACCTAGTTAAGCCATGTTAGTTTGTTATTCTGATTCACTACTACACCATACTCACGTTCTCCTTTCTCAGAGCACTGTCATTTACACACTGTCTTTGTTCTTTCTCCATCACCCATCCACCTCCTGCAAGCATCCTCTTTGAACTGGCCTATTTAAAATGATTAAATTTTCTGATTTATCTTGCCTGGCTCCCGGCGAAGGTGACCTTGAGCTGCACCACAGTGGGGAGTTAGTTTAACGGGCATCCTGTGGAGACATGGATATAAAGTATCACTGAGTCTATTATCGCTGCCCACCGTCCGGGCAGCCCTAACCACTTATTCCAGTGCATTTGAATATTTAGTCAAGCTTTGGTTTTAGGAGCTGCTGAAAGTCAAATGTATTTGTGTGAAGCAGTCGGCCTGGTACTGGGTTTATGGCCAGAAATATGCAATGAAGATATTAGACGAGAGGGAGGCTTGAGTTGACACCCTACTTGTATTTTAATCAGTCTCAAATCCTATGTAAAGCTGCTATACCTAGGCCTATTCACTGTTCTGTCATCGATAAGTGACATGCCACAATACGAGACTTACTCTTATGTTCTTAGTGAAGCTAATCAAATTCCTCTCATTTTACAAACCATATATACAAAAACAGTTATGTTTTTGTTTTGTACATTTAAAGTGTTTCATTAGAGCACACCTAGGAGTCAACAACAATTTAATTGAATGTCACCATTGGGAGGGGGGAAATGTTTCCAGCTTTTTCGTTTAAAGTGCCAACAATCCAATTTGACCTGTCAGTCCAGATTCCAATTTAAGATGCACTGACTCCTGTGTTGACGCCTCTGCTTGGGGCACGGAGCTGGAGGGGGTTGTAGGATGGATGTTTCATGATGGAGACGGAAGATAGATTCTCCATCAGGGTTGCCCCTCTTCGACAGCGAGAGAAAAGCCATCCTGAGAAGTTGAAGGTTTATTTTACTCGCTGTTTGTGTGATTAATGGGTTTGCATCTGTGATGTGGCTGTGTGTCTAGGCGTCAAGAGGGTACCCGTTGGTGACAGGCCAGTAAAAAGGCAAATGTCATTTTAGCCAATGACAGCTCTCGCATTGCAGCGTTCACAAAGCCTGGGACAAACTCAACCGACAGGTTAACATGGCAGTCATTATTATAAAGGGGCAGTCAACGGTGTCCTGTCTGCAAACTCAACCGACTGATTAATATGACAGTCATTATTAGGGGGCAGTCAATATTGGGAGTCACTCAGTTAGTAAGCCTCTGATTTCATTGTGCTGTCAGTCACTGTATCTTGTGGTGGGGATGACTGTTTTATTGCCCCATACAATAAAGCCTGGCGATGATGACAACCCTTCTTGTTTTTAGGCCTATGTTGTGACTAGGAGTTTAAATTTGAAGGTCTGATTAGAAGATAGAATTTCAACGTTGTCTGTCCACTTGCCCATGAAGTAGCTAGCCTATATTAACGCATTATGTAGTGACAATTCAACATTACAAATGTTAGTCATGTAGCAGACGCTCTTTCCCAGAGCGACTTTGTGAATTCATCTAAAGATAGCTAGATGATGTAACCAAAAACATCCATGCAGGTTACTTAGGGCTTATTCTCACTGAATATAGTTATCGGGCCCAAATTTCAATTTACATGCAGTACCAGTCAAAGGTTCGGACACACCTACTCATTCCAGGGTTTTTCTTTTCTTTTTATTATTTTCTACATTGTAGAATAATAATGAAGACATCAAAAATATGAAATTTCACATATGGAGTCATGTAGTAGTATCCTCCAGGAAACAAACTGTTGACTTTCATATCTACATTTTTTACTTACATACTGTTGAAGTCGGAAGTTTACATACACCTTACCCAAATACATTTAAACTCAGTTTCTCAATTCCTGACATTTAATCCAAGTATAAATTCCCTGTCTTAGGTCAGGTAGGATCACCACTTTATTTTAGGAATCTGAAATGACAGAATAATAGTAGAGAGAATGATTTATTTCTTCCATCGCATTCCCAGTGGGTCAGAAGTTTACATACACGCAATTAGTATTTGGTAGCATTGCCTTTTAATTGTTTAACTTGGGTTAAACGTTTCGGGTAGCCTTCCACAAGCTTCCCACAATAAGTTGGGTGAATTTTGGCCCATTCCTCCAGACAGAGCTGGTGTAACTGAGTCAGGTTTGTAGGCCTCCTTGCTCAAACACGCTTTTTAAGTTCTGCTCACAAATGTTCTATAGGATTGAGGTCAGGACTTTGTGATGGCCACTCCAATACCTTAACTTTGTTGTCCTTAAGCCATTTTGCCACAACTTTGGAAGTATGCTTGGGGCCATTGTCCATTTGGAAGTATGCTTGGGGCCATTGTCCATTTGGAATACCCATTTGCGACCAAGCTTTAACTTCCTGACTGATGTCTTGAGATGTTGCTTCAATATATCCACATAATTTTCCTACCTCATGATGCCATCTATTTTGTGAAGTGCACCAGTTCCTCCTGCAGCAAAGCACCCCCACAACATGATGCTGCCACCCCCATGCTTCACGGTTGGGAGGGTGTTCTTCGGCTTGCAAGCATCCCACTTTTTCCTCTGAACATAACGATGGTCATTATGGCCAAACAGTTCTATTTTTGTTTCATCAGACCGGATGACATTTCTCCAAAAAGTACCATCTATGTCCCCATGTGCAGTTGCAAACCGTAGTCTGGCTTTTTTATGGCGGTTTTGGAGCAGTGGATTCTTCTTCCATTCTTCCTTGCTGGGCGGCCTTTCAGGTTATTTCAATATACAACTCGTTTTACAGTGGATATAGATACTTTTGTACCTGTTTCCTCCAGCATCTTCACAAGGTCCTTTGCTGTTGTTCTGGGTGCGAAAAAAGCGTTCTGTCTCCTAGAGATGATCGTGTCTCCTTCCTGAGCGGTATGACGGCTGCGTGGTCCCATGGTGTTTATACTTGCGTACTATTGTTTGTACAGATGAACGTGGTACCTTCAGGCATTTGGAAAATGCTCCCCTGGATGAACCAGACTTGTGGAGGTCAACAATTATTTTCTTTTTTTTAGGTCTTGGCTGATTTTCTTTTGATTTTCCCATGATGTCAAGCAAAGAGACACTGAATTTGAAGGTAGGCCTTGAAATACATCCACAGGTACACCTCCAATTGAGTCAAATGATGTCAAATGATATCAATTAGCCTATCAGAAGCTTCTAAAGCCATGCCATCATTTCTGGAATTTTCCAAGCTGTTTAAAGGCACAGTCAACTTAGTGTATGTAAACTTCTGACCCACTGGAATTGTGATACAGTGAATTATAAGTGAAATAATCTGTCTGTAAACAATTGTTGGAAAAATTACTTGTGTCATGCATAAGAAAGATGTCCTATCCGACTTGCCAAAACTATAGTTTGTTAACAAGAAATGTGTGGAGTGGTTGAAAAATGAGTTTTAATGACTCCAACCTAAGTGTATGTAAACTTCCGACTTCAACTGTATGTCAACCTTTTGAAATTAGTGTCGACATAAAAAATATATATATGGAGGCGGGAATGGACTTTAATAGTTTTAGGCTCAGTGCATCTGGCAGGCGGCAGCTACTGCCACAATTTCACAATGTAACCAGTTGTTATTGAGGTTACATGAAATTGCATTAAGTCCTGTCTCAAATATAAGGAAAATATCTGTACATTTCAGCTATTTAAAAAAAACATTGGTCTGCTATTACGATTTATACTGTAGGAGTGAGTTCAATGAGACAATTCTGTTTCCAGCGCTCTACTGGGGGGGGGGGGGGGGCGCGAACTCCAGAGGTAGAGCTCAAGACGTGATCATTTTGCAAGTTTACTCAACAGTGTTGTCTCCAATCTATACCCCTCGAAAACCTCTCAAATGTCCCTTTGCTATCGTCAATGTGAAAACAGCCCTGGAAGCTCAATTTGAGTGAACATTATCACAGCCAAAGCTAAACTACTCACTTTGAGAATATTTGGGATTGTATGACTCTAACGTACATGGCCATCACTAGGATGTGTAACCTGGAAGAATTACTTTTAGAGATGATGGCCGATTTGTAGTTATTTAAGGTGTATTTAAGGTTAGCCACCAATTGATTTGCAGCATCGGGGCTGTCACTTTCAGCCTGCTTCTGTTTCCTGATGTATGTTGAGTGAAGTAACCTAGAGGACCTCCTTGAGGACCACTAGCAACAACAGGCGCTGATTCATTTGGCTCTACTCGCCAGGCATGCCACGCCAGGGATATAACACTCTGGCCCCCGTCTAAACATTTATCAAGCCTCCTCTGCCGTCTCTGCCTCCTCTCCTTCCTCAGTGTCTGCTCACTCATTGAAATGCAGAACAACGATCGCTTTGTTCAAAAATAATTTGCCCATGCTCTTGTAAGAGGCATGCCTTGGGGGACATGGGGGTGAGAATGGTCTTTTCCGGTGTCTAAATGAATCGTCTGGATGTCTGCACTGGACAGGTAGTCATCAGTTTGGGTAATATACCCCTACAGAGTGTGAGATGGTGTTGATTAGGAGGAGACTGATGGTTTACGTGATATTTGTTGTGCTGTGGAAGTCCAGGCAGGGACTAGGGTTGCTGCACTGCTGCCTCATCGCAATTAACTGCAAGGTTATCGTAGGCCTCAAATGTGAGCTGCTTTTTGACATTTGATATATAATGATGTACTTTGTTGGTGTTTTAATGATGGGACTGTTTCTAGGTGGTGTAAAAGGAACGCTAAGTAACCCCCTACTGGGTTCTTATTCCAAAGTGAGGTCACCAGAAAGACTGCACTAGCCAGTCTGTGATATCCTATTCCACCTGCAAAGAAATGCTGCTTGGGCTGAGTCTGAAGACTCCTTTCCTTACACCTTAGTGCTGAGAGATTACCCAACATTTTATATATATTTTTTTCAGTTATTAAATGACTAATTGACTGACGTTAGTTAAATTACTTGAATTTCATTTAGTTAATTTTTTTGTGAGCCCAAAGCGCCATTTCTCTAGAGAGAAATCAAATCATTCATGAAAGAAATCCAGTGAAGAACTATGTGGGACGCTGGGCTGAAGGGAGATGTAGTTTTCATTAAGCAAATATTCAACCTAGTTTAGTACAGAAATGTGGTAATTAACTACAATGACCATAATCCACTGCACCATTTCCCCCCAGTTTAGACGGATCCGAGAGGAAGAGACTACGCGAGAGGTTTCATTCTCGCCAAAGTCTGTCCAAACTAAGCCCAATGCGTTTCTATGGGCTTATTTTGGACCTAAGTTTGTCGCCTGCCTTCCCGCATTTGGGGCAATGACTTCCATCGTTAGGGGGAGACGTGAGCATCTCATCATTATACAGTATACAGATCTCTGGACAAATACACTTTTACGCCTGTTAGGTTAGACACATATAGACTGCATAGACAACATGAGAGAGGAATGTGCACAACGATGAGAGTGACAAAGACAGTTCGTGAAAGTATGCCTCATGTACTTTGAAGAAGTAGTAAAATAATTTTGTCAGACGGCTCTGCAGTATACTAAGTAAGGCTAGCTAAATAGGATGACTAAAGACAGTACAGTATGGAGAGTACATCCTGTTAGATGGCCTAGCTGGCTGACTGCTACTGCCTGATCAGAGATTACATATTTTATTATTTCATAGTCATTTCCTATTTTTCTATTGATGCCTACCCAATGTGGCCCTGATCAGAGACCCAATGGAATATTTTCAATGTTTTGGCAATTGTATGTTTGCTATTTTTGACTTTGGAATTCCCATTAAAAAGCTCCAAAATCACTGTAACGTCATTATTTCATATTGTATTACATGCTTAAAAAAATGATCCATCGAACCGACCTCAGAAAGCACTAATCACTCGGCGCTATTACACCTTGATAAGGGCTTTTGTGGACAGAAGCTACCCTGATGAATATTTCAAAATTCAAATGATTTGTGGTGAAGAGGGGATGATTAAATATGAAAGGCTTCGTCTCCCTTCCTAGAGCAGTGAGGGTGAAAATCTTCACAAAGAGATCCTGTGTCACATGAACAAGCAGGTTCCGTTACGCCTTGGAGTCACTGTTCTGGCATCCCATTACTCTTCTTCTCTCTTTAAGACACATTGCTTCTTGAACTTTTCAACGGTGTCCCATTTTTTTTACTGTACATTAACCACGGTGTACTTGTGTGAAGCGCCATGTTGCCAATGCGTAGTTTGTGTGCTTTTGCACAATGTACTTGGGTAAACATATTGGTTTGCAATTTTCAAATGTTGTCTCAGGTCAGCCAGAGGTCGGTAATCCAGGGGTGGAGCAAAGGTACAGGACGGCAGGCAGGCTCAGAGACAGGCAGTGGTCAGGCGGTCAGGACAGGCAAAGTTCAAAATTCAGGAGGACAAAAAGAGCGACTAGGAAAAACCAGGAGCTGAGACAAACTGCTGGTAGGCTTGAACAAACAAGAAGACCTGGCAACAGACAGAGAACACAAGTATAAATACACAGGGGATAATGAGGAAGATGGATGACACCTGGAGGGGCGTGGAGACAAGCACAAAAACAGGTGAAACAGATCAGGGCGTGACACCAGATGTGTTGGAGGGTTTTACACCCAAACAGAAACATTCAATTAATTGTATGTTATTGGTGTAGTTTAACCAAATATTAGGCCTAATTAATTTTGGAAAAGAAAATGGAAGGCTGTCATTAAAGCTGCAATATGTAACTTTTTGGGTGACCCGACCACATTAAAGTGTGTGTGTTTATAGATCTTTCATTCTCATTGAAAGCAAGTCTAAGACGCAGTAGTTCTATGTGCGCTATTTCTATGCTTCCCATTCTTACGTTTAGTTTGTGCATCTTTTACTTTAGTACACCTGCTTCAAACAGCTGAAAATACAATATTTGTATTTTATTTGACCTTTTATTTAACTAAGTCAGTTAAGAGCAAATTCTTATTTTCAATGACGGCCTAGAAACAGTGAGTTAACTGCATTGTTCAGGGGCAGAACAACCGATTTTTACCTTGTCAGCTCAGGGATTTGATCTTGCAACCTTTCAGTTATTTGTCCAATGCTCTAACCACTAGGCTACCTGCCGCCGCAATTTATGGAAAATATATTTCAGTGGTTTAGATGGTACAATAATGCTCTACACTGTACTTGCTTGCTTTGTCACAAACTGAAATTAGGCAAACTATTAGAATTTTAGCAACCAGAAAATAGCGGAGCGATTTCTGCGTAGTGCATCTTTAACTGTGGTTGATTTGAATAGGCACTTATTGCATAGTTTTTTTATTGAAGTTTCTGTTGAAGATATAGCGTCATTTTACAGTCATTGTAATTTCCCAAAAATGTTACAATTCATTTGGTGACAGGCCCATTTGTGTGCATTAGTGACTGTCTAATCAACTGAAACTGAGTTTAGGCCATACTTTACATTGATATGACAACAAATGATGGAAGCTTGAGGATGCAGAACTTCCAAAGCAATTCAGGCACGTTCAGTGACTGAATATCCTCCTGCTCTCAACCTCTTTTCCTAGAGCTCTCCAGCCCGTTAGCCTGTACCCAGACCCACCAACATGTGGAAACAGCAGACCGCCATTATGAAGTGTTGAGAGGGCCCTATGCCCTTAGGGACATAACCTTCATTTGGCGTCAAATCGCTATTCTCTGTGCCTTGGCCTTCTCTTCGCTTTTATTGTTGTTCTGCATATTGTCTCCCAGGCCACACCTTGCCTGTGTGTCTGACATGAAGTGCAAATAACATATAAAATGTGCATATATATATAAGCTTGTCAGACCATGCTGACATACGAATTGATGAGAGCTGCATGACCGTTTCGAAGTCTGAACACTGTGGATCATCACTTCACTTAAACAAATAGATCTACTGAGATTTTCATGCAACCATCTAACCAAAGGTATGAAAGTGGACATGGAATCAGAACATCTACAGTACCAGTACCACTAATAAATATACACTGCTCAAAAAAATAAAGGGAACACTTAAACAACACAATGTAACTCCAAGTCAATCACACTTCTGTGAAATCAAACTGTCCACTTAGGAAGTAACACTGATTGACAATAAATTTCACATGCTGTTGTGCAAATGGAATAGACAACAGGTGGAAATTATAGGCAATTAGCAAGACACCCCCAATAAAGGAGTGGTTCTGCAGGTGGTGATCACAGACCACTTCTCAGTTCCTATGCTTCCTGGCTGATGTTTTGGTCCCTTTTGAATGCTGGCGGTGCTTTCACTCTAGTGGTAGCATGAGACGGAGTCTACAACCCACACAAGTGGCTCAGGTAGTGCAGCTCATCCAGGATGGCACATCAATGCGAGCTGTGGCAAGAAGGTTTGCTGTGTCTGTCAGCGTAGTGTCCAGAGCATGGAGGCGCTACCAGGAGACAGGCCAGTACATCAGGAGACGTGGAGGAGGCCGTAGGAGGGCAACAACCCAGCAGCAGGACCGCTACCTCCGCCTTTGTGCAAGGAGGAGCAGGAGGAGCACTGCCAGAGCCCTGCTAAATGACCTCCAGCAGGCCACAAATGTGCATGTGTCTGCTCAAACGGTCAGAAACAGACTCCATGAGGGTGGTATGAGGGCCCGACGTCAGCAGGTGGGGGTTGTGCTTACAGCCCAACACCGTGTAGGACGTTTGGCATTTGCCAGAGAACACCAAGATTGGCAAATTCGCCACTGGCACCCTGTGCTCTTCACAGATGAAAGCAGGTTCACACTGAGCACATGTGACAGACGTGACAGAGTCTGGAGACGCCGTGGAGAACGTTCTGCTGCCTGCAACATCCTCCAGCATGACCGGTTTGGCGGTGGGTCAGTCATGGTGTGGGGTGGCATTTCTTTGGGGGGCCGCACAGCCCTCCATGTGCTCGCCAGAGGTAGCCTGACTGCCATTAGGTACCAAGATGAGATCCTCAGACCCCTTGTGAGACCATATGCTGGTGCGGTTGGCCCTGGGTTCCTCCTAATGCAAGACAATGCTAGACCTCGGAGGCTGGAGTGTGTCAGCAGTTCCTGCAAGAGGAAGGCATTGATGCTATGGACTGGCCCGCCCGTTCCCCAGACCTGAATCCAATTGAGCACATCTGGGACATCATGTCTCGCTCCATCCACCAACGCCACGTTGCACCACAGACTGTCCAGGAGTTGGTGAATGCTTTAGTCCAGGTCTGGGAGGAGATCCCTCAGGAGACCATCCGCCAACTCATCAGGAGCATGCCCAGGCATTGTAGGGAGGTCATACAAGTATTTGATACACTGCTGATTTTGCAGGTTTTCCTACTTACAAAGCATGTAGATGTCTGGAATTTTTATCATAGGTACACTTCAACTGTGAGAGACGGAATCTAAAACAAAAATCCAGAAAATCACATTGTATGATTTTTAAGTAATTAATTTGCATTTTATTGCATGACATAAGTATTTGATACATCAGAAAAGCAGAACTTAATATTTGGTACAGAATCCTTTGTTTGCAATTACAGAGATCATACGTTTCCTGTAGTTCTTGACCAGGTTTGCACACACTGCAGCAGGGATTTTGGCCCACTCCTCCATACAGACCTTCTCCAGATCCTTCAGGTTTCGGGGCTGTCGCTGGGCAATACGGACTTTCAGCTCCCTCCAAAGATTTTCTATTGGGTTCAGGTCTGGAGACTGGCTAGGCCACTCCAGGACCTTGAGATGCTTCTTACGGAGCCACTCCTTAGTTGCCCTGGCTGTGTGTTTCGGGTCGTTGTCATGCTGGAAGACCCAGCCACGACCCATCTTCAATGCTCTTACTGAGGGAAGGAGGTTGTTGGCCAAGATCTCGCGATACATGGCCCCATCCATCCTCCCCTCAATACGGTGCAGTCGTCCTGTCCCCTTTGCAGAAAAGCATCCCCAAAGAATGATGTTTCCACCTCCATGCTTCACGGTTGGGATGGTGTTCTTGGGGTTGTACTCATCCTTCTTCTTCCTCCAAACACGGCGAGTGGAGTTTAGACCAAAAAGCTCTATTTTTGTCTCATCAGACCACATGACCTTCTCCCATTCCTCCTCTGGATCATCCAGATGGTCATTGGCAAACTTCAGACGGGCCTGGACATGCGCTGGCTTGAGCAGGTGGACCTTGCGTGCGCTGCAGGATTTTAATCCATGACGGCGTAGTGTGTTACTAATGGTTTTCTTTGAGACTGTGGTCCCAGCTCTCTTCAGGTCATTGACCAGGTCCTGCCGTGTAGTTCTGAGCTGATCCCTCACCTTACTCATGATCATTGGTGCCCCACGAAAATTGCGCCAACAGTTGTTGGCTTCTCACCAAGCTGCTTGCCTATTGTCCTGTAGCCCATCCCAGCCTTGTGCAGGTCTACAATTTAACCCTGATGTCCTTACACAGCTCTCTGGTCTTGGCCATTGTGGAGAGGTTGGAGTCTGTTTGATTGAGTGTGTGGACAGGTCTTTTATACAGGTAACGAGTTCAAACAGGAAATGAGTGGAGAACAGGAGGGCTTCTTAAAGAAAAACTAACAGGTCTGTGAGAGCCGGAATTCTTACTGGTTGGTAGGTGATCAAATACTTATGTCATGCAATAAAATGCAAATTAATTACTTAAAAATCATACAATGTGATTTTCTGGATTTTTGTTTTAGATTCCGTCTCTCACAGTTGAAGTGTACCTATGATAAAAATTACAGACCTCTACATGCTTTGTAAGTAGGAAAATCGGCAGTGTATCAAATACTTGTTCTCTCCACTGTATATATTAGTGCACATTTTAGGCCCTCTTTATCCGTGGAGTGAAAATATGGAAACGCATGACTTTTCTTTGCCATTTGTCCTTCAAGATATGAAAAGGTTGTTCTTTTAAAATGTATTTTTCAGCACTTTTAGTACAGCACGTTGTAGATGGGAGTACTGTCGCAACCTGACATGTCATTTTGTCAGTGTATTAAGGCCTTTTTCTGGTCCCTAGAAGCAGGAGAGGTGTGTTTGGAGGCAGACAGTTTTTTTCCTTCTAAGATAGGTGACCTTCAACTCACTGTTGATCGAGGGAAGAAATTGGTTCTGTGATATTCCTGGCTGAACAAATAAAGGATTGTTTTATAATTATCCCCTATTACTTCCTTCTCGGCTGAGTTCTAACAATCTGTTAAATGCACTACAGACTTTTTGTAGGGTGACTATAATTCAATAATGTAATTTGGGTTTATATAGACTTGAAATGATATTGAATGGCTTGTTTTTTGCTGAAATGCATTTTTACTGTGAGAAAATAGTGAAATTAAAATAAGTATTGAATTATTGAATTATTATTGTTCTCAGTGGTAAATGCATGTAGATGGGAGTTGACACTTTGGAATTACTTCAAATGCTAACCTTTTGTAAAGTTCGTACATAATGATGTTTGTAAACAAAATCATTAGCTGCCCTTTTCTATTTCCTGGAGTTAAAGACACTCTAAGACATGCATACAGTACCAGTCAAAAGTTTGGACACATCTACTCACTTAAAGGGTTTTTCTTTCTTTCTTTTTTTAAATTTTACCCCCTTTTCTCCCCAATTTTCGTGGTATCCAATCGCTAGTAATTACTATCTTGTCTCATCGCTACAACTCCCGTACGGGCTCGGGTGAGACGAAGGTCGAAAGTCATGCGTCCTCCGAAGCACAACCCAACCAAGCCGCACTGCTTCTTAACACAGCGCGCCTCCAACCCGGAAGCCAGCCGCAATGTGTCGGAGGAAACACCGTGCACCCGCCCCCCTTGGTTAGCGCGCACTGCGCCCGGCCTGCCACAGGAGTCGCTGGAGCGCGATGAGACAAGGATATCCCTACCGGCCAAACCCTCCCTAACTCGGACGACGCTAGGCCAATTGTGCGTCGCCCCACGGACCCCCCGGTCGCGGCCGGCTGCGACAGAGCCTGGGGGCGAACCCAGAGACTCTGGTGGCACAGCTAGCGCTGCGATGCAGTGCCCTAGACCACTGCGCCACCCGGGAGCGGTTTTTCTTTATTTTGACTGTTTTCTACATTGTTGAATAATAGTGAAGACATCAAAACTATGAAATAACACACGTGCAAAGCTGTCATCAAAGCAAAGGGTGGATACTTTGAAGAATCTCAAATATAAAATATATTTTGATTTAACAATTCTTTGGTTACTACATGATTCCATATGTGTTATTTCATAGTTTTGATGTCTTCACTATTATTCTACAATGTAGAAAATAGCATAAATAAAGAACAACCCTGGAATGAGTAGGTGTCCACATTTTTGACTGGTACTGTAGATGTTCTGATTCCATGTCCACTTTCATACCTTTGGTTAGATGGTTGCATGAAAATCTCAGTAGATCTATTTGTTTAAGTGAAGTGATGATCCACAGTGTTCAGACTTCGAAACGGTCATGCAGCTCTCATCAATTCGTATGTCAGCTGTCTGCATGGTCTGACAAGTTTTAATGCCAACTCTGCACTTTCACTGCTGGCTCCCTGAATTTGCATAAAATTAAATTTTTCTGTAACGCTAACAAGACACTTGGTGTTCATTCAATCAGCTCCTGAAGTCTCCTTTGTTCTGAGTGCCATCATGGGGCTGTGTGGCTGAAATAAAATAAATAATTTCTTATGCAGCAGGCTTGTGACTGCTCACCAAGGCCACCGTGGGATTCATAATGACAGTTATTTTCAATAGTTTGTGAAAGTAGGGAGCTGAAGACCGCTACTCCCGCTGTAGGTTGATTTAACTCCTTAATATCACCTGCTGGCAACACAACATATCGAACAACATTAATTGAGTTATTCACAATACTGTTGGCAGTATTGTTGAGACTCCCTAAACTAATTCGTTTGCATTGTGTTAGGCATCATGACCGAGTCTTTGTAGTAGAATAATTCCTCACCTGTATCCATTTTTCTCCAAGGTGGTAGTGTTGATGCTCAAGTGAGCGTTTCTTAGCAACCACTCCTCAGCGCACCTGTCATTGCAGGCTTTAAACTAGTGCCCTCAGAGACCTATACCCCCAGATCTATTCTAAATTAATTGAATTTAGAATAGAGATCAGTGTCATTGTCAGAGATTTGTTAAATTAACAATGTCAGTTATTCGTACACAAACAATACATGTGTGACGCCGTCAATGTTGGGGTGTGTTTTTAAAGAGCTTGGTGTAATCATGCTAGCGCAGGGCTTGATTAACCACTAACACACTTTGAGATAGTCCCTATTCACTGATCATGAAAAACATTTCCCCATTCTATAAAAACAATTCTAAATGAACTTGATTGTCCAAGTTGCTAGCTCTCTGATAACCATCAAAGCTGGTGAAATGAACTTGCACAGAAATAGCCAAT
Source organism: Salvelinus alpinus (assembly GCF_045679555.1). Lineage (NCBI taxonomy): Eukaryota > Metazoa > Chordata > Actinopteri > Salmoniformes > Salmonidae > Salvelinus > Salvelinus alpinus. The sequence continues at coordinate 12,281,241 of NC_092092.1, forward strand.
ATTGTTGATCTCTTGCAGTGGAGCAATTTCACAACACATCTACTCAATCTCTTTTGCCACAGCATCCATATCTTTGTTGGACAGATACACTTTGACGGTTCCAGATGGTTAATCTTGTTAAATTGACTCAATTTACGTATTACTGTTTGCTTATCGAGATTCTGATGTCTCTGTCAACAAGGGGAAGATGACTTTCCATCTTATATCCAGACCATTCTAATCCAATATCCAATAGAGAGTGACCTTTTGGGATTTGCAACAGCATTGGCAATCGTCCTGTTTACAGCATTTCTAGCCCCTAAAATTCAATAAAGTTAACGCCAAGTCTAGATTGATGTCACAAAACGATATGAAGTGTAAATACCTAAGATGATTTGATGGGGAGATATCAAACTGTGGGAATTTCTGTCCTGCTCGAGAATTAAATTATTCATAGATATCCCCAAGGTCTAAAAATCACTCTGGAGTTAAAGTGGCACATTTAGTTTTTTCTTGCATGTTATCAATGTCAGATTTTATTTTTTTTCTCTAATGGACTGACCTCTAAGTTTGCCACACCATTTGCAAATTCTGCAACATGTAATTGCTAGAGCAGATAATTGGCTCATGTTGAATTAATTTGCCTAATAATTAACACTTGTCTTTTGACCCTAATACTGTATTTTGGGCACCAATACTGTCCCATGTTCTTTGCCTGTCATTTTGCCAAACGAGTAAAGGTCCTTACTGAAGGTTTCTTGACTGAAAAAATATATCTTTACTCCTCTCTTCCCAGATCTTCTATGCCCAGATCTTCTCCAAAGGGATCTGGTGTTTCTTGTCTTGACACAGGTAACCATTTCTCTGCCATCGTAATATTTGAGAAATCTTTCAAACTTGTAGAACTGCTGACTAGGGAACCATTTTAGATGCATGCAAATGAGCCGTATGTGAATTTAATGTGATTCCAACCTTTGCCAACGTAGGCTGCTGTGATGTCACAAAGTTCCCTCAGATGCTCTTTATTGACCAACGTTATAGAGATAACTAGAACGTTGACTGCCCCAACTCCCTCTCCTCCACATTCTCCCTCTCTTCTTCTACTCAACGTCCTCCGCCTCCACCTTCTCCCCTTTTCCTTCTCCTCTCATCTGCCTTCTCCCCCTCTCCGCCTCCTCCCACTCTCCTCCTCCTCACCCATCTCCTCCGCCTCCTCCCTATCTCCTTTTCCTTCCCTCCTCCTCTTCACCCCTCTCCTTCATCTCCTCCTGCTCTCCTTCTACTCTCCTCTGCCTCCTCCCCCTCTCCTCCTCCTCACCCCTCTCCTCTGCCAACTCCCCCTCCTCACCCTTCTCCTCTGCCTACTCCCCCTCTCTTCCCCCTCTCCTTCTCTCCTCTGTCTCCTCCCCTTCTCCTCACCCCTGTCCTCTGCCTCCTTCCCCTCTCTACATGCTCAGGCTTGGCAAGGCATTTCCATGGAGCTCCAGTCCAAGGTATTGATGACCCAGGCTGATGAAGAAATGGAGCCAGGACTAGTGGTGGCTTCCTCATCTATGCAGCATGAAGTTTTTCACTGTGCCACTGAAGTGTCAACTTTGACATCACTGTGGTACTTCTTCATTTTCCTACAGTGCTCTTGGCTGGTTTAGGAATCTCAGCAGTCAGCACCATAGGTCTGAGGATAGTTTAACTTCCCTCAGTGTTGCATTACGCTTTAATCACCATCTGGCCGTCTGTGCGTGAGCTCATTAAGATCTCCAACTGATTTTATTTGCTTTCAGATACATGACCCCAGTAAGTCTGAGAAGGACAACTGTTGGATTCTAGTTTGTACTCAGGATGTCCATCAAATCAAATCAAATCAAATGTTATTGGTCACATACAGATGTTTAGCAGATGTTATTGCGGGTGTAGCGAAATTGTGTTTCTAGCTCCAACAGTGCAGTAAAATCTAACAATGCACACAAACCTAAAAGTAAAATAATGGAATTAAGGAAAATATAAATATCAGGATGAGCAATGTGGGAGTGGTATAGACTAAATACAGTAGAATATAATACAGTATATACACATGAGATGAGTAAAGCAAAAATATGTAAACATTATTGAAGTGATTAGTGGTCCATTATTAAAGTGGCCAGTGATTTCAAGTCTATGTATATAGGGAAGCAGCCTCTAAGGGCAGGGTTACGTAACCGGGTCGAAGCGGCCTAGTGATGGCTATTTAACAGTCTGATGGCCTTGAGATAGAAGCTGTTTTTCAGTGTTTCGGTCCCAGCTTTGATGCACCTGTGCTGACCTCACCTTCTGGATGATAGCAGGGTGAACAGGCAGTGGCTTAGTTTGTTATTGTCCTTGATGATCTTTTTGGCCTTACTGTGACATTGGGTGCTGTAGGTTTCCTGGAGGGCAGGTAGTTTGCCCCCGGTGATGCGTTGGGCAAACCGCACCACCCTCTGGAGAGCCCTGCGGGCGGTGCAGTTGTCTTACCAGGCGGTGATACAGCATGACAGAATGCTCTCAAATGTGCAGCGTAAAGGTTTGTGAGGGTTTTTGGTGCCAAAACAAATTTCTTCAGCCTCCTGTGTGGGTGGACCATTTCAGATTGTCAGTGTTGTGTACGCCGAGGAACTTGAAGCTTTCCACCTGCTCCACCGCGGTCTCATCGATGTGGATAGGGGCGTATTCCCTCTGCTGTTTCCTGAAGTCCACGATCAGCTCCTTTGTTTTGTCGACATTGAGTGAGAGGTTATTTTCCTGGCACCACACTCCTGGGGCCTTCATCTTCTCCCTGTAGGCTGTCGTCATGGTTGGTAAGCAAGCCTACTACTGTTGCGTCGTCTGCAAACTTGATGATTGAGTTGGAGGCGTGCTTGGCCACGCAGTCATAGGTGAACAGGGAGTACAGGAGGGGACTGAGCACGCACCCTTGTGGGTCCCCTGTGTTGAGGATCAGTGCAGTGGAGGTGTTGTTTTCTACCTTCACCACCTGGGGGCGACCCGCCAGGAAGTCCAATGGCACACTGGGGAACAGTTACTATGCTCAAGCATTGTGGTCTCTAATACTAATAGTCCACGACCCTCATACTGAACTGGTGGAACGCGGGCTGGATCCGGACCCAGAATGGAGTCAATATGGGTCCCGATATGATACTCCTGGTATCATATGAACACACAGAAGACATGAATAAATGTGTAGAATTGAAGGAAATTAGCTTTGGCCTGGTGATGGACCTGTTTTTATTCTACAGTTTGGCCTGGTGGTGGAGCTGTTTTATTTGTACAGTTTGGCCTGGTGGTGGACCTGTTTTTATTCTACAGTTTGGCCTGGTGGTGGAGCTGTTTTATTTGTACAGTTTGGCCTGGTGGTGGAGCTGTCTTATTCTACAGTTTGGCCTGGTGGTGGAGCTGTTTTATTTATACAGTTTGGCCTGGTGGTGGAGCTGTTTTTATTCTACAGTTTGACCTGTTGGTGGAGCTGTTTTTATTCTACAGTTTGACCTGTTGGTGGAGCTGTTTTTATTCTACAGTTTGGCTTGTTGGCGGACCTGTCTTTTCATTGTACAGTTTGGCCTGTTGGTGGAGCTGTCTTTTCATTGTACAGTTTGACCTGTTGGTGGCGCTGTCTTTCTATTCTACAGTTTGACCTGTTGGTGGAGCTGTGTTTTTATTCTACAGTTTGGCCTGTTGGTGGACCTGTTTTTATTCTACAGTTTGGCCTGTTGGTGGAGCTGTGTTTTTATTCTACAGTTTGGCCTGTTGGTGGACCTGTTTTTATTCTACAGTTTGGCCTGTTGGTGGAGCTGTGTTTTTATTCTACAGTTTGACCTGTTGGTGGACCTGTTTTTATTCTACAGTTTGGCCTGTTGGTGGAGCTGTCTTTTCATTGTACAGTTTGACCTGTTGGTGGCGCTGTCTTTTTATTCTACAGTTTGGCCTGTTGGTGGCGCTGTCTTTTTATTCTACAGTTTGGCCTGTTGGTGGCGCTGTCTTTTTTATTCTACAGTTTGGCCTGTTGGTGGCGCTGTCTTTTTATTCTACAGTTTGGCCTGTTGGTGGCGCTGTCTTTTTATTCTACAGTTTGGCCTGTTGGTGGCGCTGTCTTTTTTATTCTACAGTTTGGCCTGTTAGTGGCGCTGTCTTTTTATTCTACAGTTTGGCCTGTTGGTGGCGCTGTCTTTTTATTCTACAGTTTGGCCTGTTGGTGGCGCTGTCTTTTTTATTCTACAGTTTGGCCTGTTGGTGGCGCTGTCTTTTTTATTCTACAGTTTGGCCTGTTGGTGGAGCTGTCTTTTTATTCTACAGTTTGGCCTGTTGGTGGACCTGTATTTTCATTCTACAGTTTGGCCTGTTGGTGGCGCTGTCTTTTTATTCTACAGTTTGGCCTGTTGGTGGCGCTGTCTTTTTTATTCTACAGTTTGGCCTGTTGGTGGTGCTGTATTTTCATTCTACAGTTTGGCCTGTTGGTGGAGCTGTCTTTTTATTCTACAGTTTGGCCTGTTGGTGGACCTGTATTTTCATTCTACAGTTTGGCCTGTTGGTGGAGCTGTCTTTTCATTATGCAGTCCATTTTCTTTCCAGTGAAACATGTTCATTTGTGAAAGGCATTTTCTCACATTTTCTCTCTCAAGTACTTATAAACTTCAGAAAGCAACCTATTTAAGCCAATTAAAGTGAGTGATTATAGATGATGAAATGTAGAAACAAGATGTTCCATGTGTTTTTCTTCATTTTGCTGAGGTTATTATGACCTGACCTTTTTACAAAGACTGAAATGTTTTCCATGAAACAGTCAATACAATTACTGTTCAGTTACTAACAGTCTAGGCAGCAGGAAGAAACACTGATAATAGTTTTTATTTTCCACGTTTTGTACATCGGATGCACTGAAAGGACATGGTCATTTAATAGTCTCTGAGTCATATAATAACTATTGTGAGCCACAGGCAGGGGGCCGCCAGGGATTTTGGGCCCTATGAAAGATATCACTTTGGGCCCCACCACCACAGGCCACACCAACCCTGTGCAATTGCTGTAACCTCACACCTCCAGAACCCAATCGACCCATTCAAAGCTTTAAATAACTCTACCTTTGCAGGCTTGCAACTCTCTTGTAGTCCAATATTTACTGTACGATATTTACTGACGGTGAGCTGTGAAAATATAACACTGTGCAGACATGCATGCAACATTCTACAGTGGAATTCACTATTTGATGCAAGACTGATACCCTCTAAGAAATGTGCTAAAGGCCATCTTTTACAGTCTAAATGTAATTTTAATGGCAAAATTATTGAATGGAAAATCTCTTAACATTAATGAATAACTTAAAAATAAATATACCTTAAATATACATTAAACTCTTCGATTAAAATAAATGAACATTATCATCTATAAAATGATATAACAAACAAAATAATAAAATCAGCAGCAGATTTTTGAACTAAGTATACATACCAACTAGAAAATCAGCAGCTGTAAAAGTGAAAATGGAAAATGGAAATGAAAAGGCCTGATGGTGGCGCTAGAGGAAAGGTCAAGTGGTCACCAAATCAATAGGTTTCTTCCACTTGGGGTCTTGATTGTGCACAACACATTTTATGGCAATCCAGCCATTACTTTGAGATATATCTTGTTCTCAGTCTTGTTCTCACCCTGTGGGCATTGTGTGTAGTGATCCAATATCCATAGCCTTGCCATTTAACAGTTATCACTGGCCCTTGCTCAGCCTTACTCACCAAGAGCCCAGCGCCGAGCCTTCTTGCTAGCAAAGTCACTGATCAAGTATTTGAAGTCCAGCTTTCTAGCTAACTGACTTTCAATGGACAGCATGACAAGACTGCAAAGCCTGTCCTGGGATATAGTGGACCTCAAACTGTTTTTTAAATCAGTTTTAGCTTACTGAAAGCTCTCTCGCCACCAGCAACAGTCACAGGCATTGTGCAAAATATACGTAAAGCAATGCACACTTCTACAAAAATACTTTGCAGCTGCATCTTACAAATTGCATTCAGGAGACCAAGAGGGGACAAGTTAGGGGGGAAAGTGGCAGCATATACAGTGTTCAGGTGTCTTACTTCATTTTGAAACTCAGGTGTCAGATCTCTGGAATACTTAATGATCAGTGGTTGGCACACAGAAGGGACATTATCCTCACTAATCTGCCCAACTTTCAGAACAGCAGAAAATTCTTCAATTAATTTTTTCAGTGGTGTGGAACCTAGTATCCAAGTCACTTATGATGTTGTCCGTAGCAGTAAAAAACACTGTGATCTGAAACACCATTGCTGCACTGTCCTGAGCTGTCTCTTCTTGAGAGGTCTCATAATGGAATCTCTTCCCTTTCCTCTGGCGGCTGTGTTTCTTGCTAAATTGAGGTGCAACATCCATTTGCGTAGCAATCAGTGCTGCCTCAGACAGGAGAGACTCCCATCCATCTCTAAGAGTCTGCATCTCTTCCTTTAAGGCTCTGATATTGGTTGCCTCTGTGTCTAGTGAGATTTTTCCTGACTGGAGAATCACATTCCTGTCCTTAATGCATTGCAGTACCTGCAATTATGCCAACTGACATGTCATTCAACACAATGCTGCTCACCACCTCCTTCAGTTGGGAGAAGGGCTGGTTCAGGGTTATGGGGATGGGGAGACAGGTCTGCTGAGCCTGAAGCTGCATCTGTTGGGCCTGGCACCAAGCAGGGGCAGGGACAACTGATTTAGTATGAATAGCTTGCTAAAGTTTGCCTGCATTGATTAAAGGTCGGCTAAATGAGGTGTGAAGTGTAAACACAGACTTTTCTGTGAAGATTTAAAGTTAACTAATGTTATGGGAGCAAAAGTAACCTATTTCACTATGGACTAAGCTAACAGGTTAATTTCCACCACTCCACCACTTTGTGAAAAATTGGGTGACATACTGTCACCCTTTTTTTCTCTCTCTCTCTCCTGTCTTTCTTTTCTTTCTTTTCGTTTTTGGAAGCGAGATTTTTCTTTAGGAAGCTGAGACATGATGCTCTACTGCACTCCTCACTCGCAATTCACTGCTAGCAAGTACCGTTCACGCCTGTTTTCGGGTCAGGACCGAACCATTTCATGTAAATAGAGGGGGGTGGGGGTGATTGGGCAATACAGATGCTCTCTGGATGTTTACTTTTTGCCAAAAACAATAAGAAAAATAAAACGTTTGTTTTATTAGTACATTATGAATATTATATTAGTGATGATAGGTATATTTTTTTCAATATTAAATTATCAACCTAACGTTCTAATATTTGTTTAGGGCTCGTCAGTCACAGGCCCTTGGAATCGCCGTAACTCCCACCCGCATATGGCGCCCCTGGGAAGTTATTCTATGACTTGGCTTGTGGGGGGAGGGGGGGGGGGGGGGTCAAATCTCAGAAGGACGGACCTATGTACAGGGACTAAATGGCTGTCTGGGAAGACTGTGGGAAACATCAGTGCAAAACGCTGTAGTCCTGAAGAACTCTGTATTGTCATTAACAACACAGGGAGGCATTTGAATTGGTGTGCGTTAGAAGTGAGTTGCCAAATGTACTTAAAGGCTCACCACAGTTATTTGCCAATAATATGTAAACATGCACTAGAAACTGCTCTTGTGATGTGCAAACCAAATGTATGTTTATTTTATTATTATTCATGTGATTTCCTTCCCCCCCATAATTTTCTGCCAATAGGACGCAGGAACCTTTCATATTGGTATGAAACTTCAATGTTAAGATTCTCTTCAAGTTTAAGACTACGTTAAACAGGTAGAATACTGAAATACTCTGGTTGTCCTCTTTCCTTTATGCAAATTGTTCACCTAGTGTTGTTTGTTCTCCACTTGTAGATTTGGGATATTCACGCTTTACAGAAATTGTCGTTGTTACACAGCCAAGTCCTCTTCCACTTTGGCTTCATGAAGATGTCTATTTTGTAAATATGAAGTGTCAGGGAGGCTTTGCAAAAAAGAGATCAGAATCCAATCCAGTATCCAATCAGGATCAAATAGCCATATGAAGCCAGTACAGCAGAAAGTGATTGCCATGGTAATGAAGTTGGGGAGGGAGGACACTCACTGGCCTCAGGTCAGCCTATGAGATTTCTCAATATGTCTGGCTCCTCCACAACGGGACAGGCTGACCCCACTCTGCTAGACTTCCAAAAGCGTTCGTCGTCCACCTATTTCATGGCAATTATCCGGATCACCAACCGCTGGAATAGAGAATTGTCCCTTTTCATTCTACCCCTATAAGTGCGCCATTGTGGCTGTTGTGTGCTGTTATAATGGCGATTCTCTTCCGTCGAGGTCAGTGAGGAGACATCACAGGAAGTGTAATTTAAAGAGCGTGAAATTCAAAGCTGCTTCCCCATCGGACTAGATTTCCCCACTCTGGAATTTTGATGTCTAGAGACAAATATTTACCTTCCTGTTTTCAGTTTGTCTTTTTTCCACTCTTGCATCTGCAGTTGTTAGGATGAAGTAACACTGTATGGCATCAACACATGGCTGAGGTTTCAAACAAGCCCAATTGTTCTGATAAGCCTTTTGGGATCGAGAAAATAATCAGATAAAAAAATAATCTGATAAAAAAACTGGCTAACTAAACTTTACCCCTTTTTTATGATAGTCTTTGATGATTGCAGAAACCCCATATGATGGTTGAATTAGTAATATATGCTTAAACTGTACCTGCACAACAAGGCCTAAGTTTAAATGCTTATAATTAATGCCAGCATGCAGGTGATCAATAAACATGAAAAATTAGGCAATCAATGGGTCGAGCAGCTGTGGTAGCTAGATGTACAGAACAGAGGGAGGGGCACACTGACTCAGAACAGAGGGAGGGGCACACTGACTCAGAACAGAGGGAGGGGCACACTGACTCAGAACAGAGGGAGGGGCACACTGACTCAGAACAGAGGGAGGGGCACACTGACTCAGAACAGAGGGAGGGGCACACTGACTCAGAACAGAGGGAGGGGCACACTGACTCAGAACAGAGGGAGGGGCACACTGACTCAGAACAGAGGGAGGGGAACACTGACTCAGAACAGAGGGAGGGGCACACTGACTCAGAACAGAGGGAGGGGCACACTGACTCAGAACAGAGGGAGGGGCACACTGACTCAGAACAGAGGGAGGGCACACTGACTCAGAACAGAGGGAGGGGAACACTGACTCTTGTGTCAGTAAATCTGGCTCTAGCTCCATGAGACAAGACATCCGTTACAGTTTTTCAGCATCAGGGTTTTTTGGATGTCTGGCTCTTAATTTCTGAAAGGTGTTCTGATCTGGTGGCGATGAAAAGTGCACGGTGGTCTGGCCACGGTATCCAACTTGTCGCCGCTTCAAAAGCTCCCAAAGCCACGTCTCTTTAAAAGATATGGGTCTTTCTATAAAATAATTGAGCCAATGTGTGACATTGGGATCAAAATTTCAAATGGTTTGAAATAAAAAGGATTTTCATGCAGTTCCACATGTACTTAGAGGAATTAAAGTGAATACATGCAAACTGGCCCATAATACCACCTATACAACAACATCCTTTAAGCAGAGTTCATACAGACATTGGCTAGTCACATTCAAGCACTTAATTGTAATTGTCAAGGACCTCAGTGTTATACAATAGTATAATTTATATAATTGTGTATATGTAGGGCCTAATATAGAACCCCCCCCCAAAAAGCATGCAAAACTGTCCAAAAAAAGCAGCCCATTACCACTTCAAGAATAATACATTTTGTAGGCCTTGCCAATGCATTGATATAAAATGAAATATGTAACAATAATGTGGACATGGTGACTAAATAGATTGGATGCATGGTGATTTTTCTGTACCCTATGTGGCTGACGCAGGCACACATGATAAAGCCAGGAATCTCACCATCACTGTTATTATAATGAGAAAGTGACCAAACACCATGTTCCTTTTTTAATGGAAGGATTTGTATGGAAAGCCAAGTTGAAGCCAGCATTAGACTTTGTCATCTTCATAATAACCACACGTGAATTTACTGCAACAGAGTAGCACAACACCCAGAGTAGCGCAACACCCAGAGTAGCGCAACACCCAGAGTAGCGCAACACCCAGAGTAGCGCAACACCCAGAGTAGCGCAACACCCAGAGTAGCGCAACACCCAGAGTAGCGCAACACCCAGAGTAGCGCAACACCCAGAGTAGCGCAACACCCAGAGTAGCGCAACACCCAGAGTAGCGCAACACCCAGAGTAGCACAACACCCTTCAATTGAAGCTGCGGCAAACAAACGAAAGTGGGCACATCTGTCACAATAATTATAAGGGAGCAGGAGAACTTGTAATTTTTGTAGCCAATTTATAATAACTTTAAGCACCAAATTGAGGAAATGTCAGATTTTCAAGGTAGGCCTATTCAAGTACTTGAATTTCTGAGCTTCAAATTCAAGTAGGCTACTTCAAGCCCCTTACATTTTGTTTTCCATGTCACACAATACATTTGCCATGTTATATCATTACCAGATCATGTTTTGAATAAGACCACTAAGCTATGTAATTTGTCATTCTATCCAGAATAATCAATAGGAATTGGGTTGGGTGTTGTGCAATAGTCTATTTTACACAATTGTGCACAATAGACTCTGTCCTATCTGAGGAACAAAAACATATGAAAACATGAACTCATTACCTTGATGCTTTCTCTGTTAAATCTTACGAGACCCTGTTGTAAATCAAGCAGACAACAACAGATGATCAGCATCAATTCGCTAGTGATATTAGATCCATCCTGGATCCAGGTACAACTGTCTTCCCCAGAGTAACGCATAAGACACCAATATATTCTGGACATTCCTCACAAACACCTTTTCCCCAGCATTTGTTGCATCAGATGTGCTATCACAACAACTGTTTGTCACTTGACTGTCATTCGGGTGAAATTCCTTCCTGGATCTGATGATGATGTGTGAAAATATCAGGGTGTAACTAATCAGCTGGACACCAAATGCACATCAACAAGTATTATGCATAATTATTGAAGCACCACATTAATGACAGTATCAATTTAGGTTTTAAGTGTCAAGGTGAGGTGACTCTTCCGGTTCAAGCATTTGATTTCGCAATGCATACGTTATTTTGAATTTGTCTGTCCATAAACTGTTTTCACCCTGTAACATAAGGAGACATGATGTTGCACTGCATTTCTGAGATTTCTGTACAAACAACGGTCTGACAGATCCAGGATACTTACAAGGTTCAAGTTCAGTATCTAATTTAACTGATTAATGCTTAATACATGATATAGCAACTTACACTACCATATAACAACTTACACGGTTTAATTTCACACACTTTTGTTAATACAGATCTGTCAAGACGTTAACCATGATAACGGGTTAAACAGGTTTTTAAATCAACCTGTGAATTTGATTGAATATAGCTATGATCCCTTATATCTTATGTAATGACATGACCAATTTTGGCTGATTTATTATCAATGACTTATCAACAGCTGTAACAAGTTGTCAAGTGTAGGAAATCCTCACTGGTGTCCTAGTTTATAGAATGACCCATATCCTGTCATGCTGGCTTTAGTGTTGATTGATGTCCCTTGAAAGGTCCTCATCAAATCAAGCTTTTATTTATACAGCACATTTCACACATGGAATGCAACACAATGTGCTTAACAGGAAAAAACAAATACAAATAATGAAAATAATATTTACTACACAACAAACATAAGAGGATAAAAACAAAAGAATAACAATACAAACTAAACTTCTAAAAATCACCCTAAGTAAAAGCAAAGCTAAAAAGGTGTGTTAAGATCTCTTTTGAATATGTCCACAGTTTTGGCCCCCCTCAGGTTCTCTGGCAGGCTATTCCAGAGGCTGGGGTCATAGTAACTAAAGGCTGCCTCTTGGTCCTAGGCTTTGGGATAGTTAAAAGGCCAGTGCCAGAGGTCCTGAGGGACCTACTGGGTACATAAATTACCTTTTAAAAGCATGTTTGACCATGTATTGGAGTGCACAATCATGGATTGATTTAAAAACCAATAGAATAATCTTAAAATGAATTCTAAACTCACAGGCAGCCAGTGCAGAGACTTTAAAACCGGTGTAATGTGTGCTGTCTGTCTGGTCTTGGTCAGTACCCGTGCTGCAGCTTTCTGTATGTTTTGCAGTTGACCAATGGCTTTCTTGGGAAGACGAGACAGGAGAGTGTTACAGTAGTCAAGCCTGCTTGTAGTAGAAGCATGGATGAGTCTCTCTGTATCAGCCTGAGAGAGAAATGGCTGTACCTTGGCAATGCTCCTCAGGTGGTTAAAAAGCTTCTCATGTGCTTTAATTGTTTCAGTGGCCATTTTGGACCTCAAGTCAGATCCATATATATCTCAAAAGTTTAGAATCTCTGCATCTTTTCTGACGGCCTGAGGAAATTTCAGACTTTCTTGGGATTTCTTTCGTGTTAAATTTTACAAACACTATTTAACAATGACTGAATCATGTTAGAGCTTGGGGGCGGAAACATCCAAGTGGAAGCTTTCCCAAGTCAGATGCTTATTGGATATTCGTAAAATATATTAGAGGCTGTGAATTGTGGAATTTGTGCAGACAGGAATATAAGGTTCTTCATGGTTGAGTTTAATAACATCTCTTGTGTAAAACATTAATCACATCGCTGGGTTGGCGTACCATTTCTTCCAACTGGCATGAAGAAGAAAAACACTTCCTCTCCATAAGCCACCAAGTGACATCATTTCAATGAGGATGTTCAACTTTGTAAGACCTTAGCCAGCCTGTATCCTATGCTTGGTTGCAGTATTATTACAGTAACATTTAATTATTTCAGCAACTTTCAGCAAAGTTCACTGATTCCTTCTAAACACGTTAAAGTGCTGCTGTAGCTTGTGCCTCTTTACCGCTTTTGTCACACCCTGATCTGTTCACATGTCTTTGTGCTTGTCTCCACCCCCCTCCAGGTGTCGTCCAATTTCCCCATTATCCCCTGTGTATTTATACCTGTGTTCTCTGTCTGTTGCCAGTTCGTTTTGTTCGTGAAACCTACCAGCATTTGTTCCCCTGCTCCTGCCTGTTTCTTGCTCCTGTTTTTTAGTCCTTCCCGGTTTTGACCATTCTGCCTGCCCTGACCCTGAGCATGCCGTTCTATACCTTGCCCACCTCACAGGATTATTGACCCCTGCCTGCCCTGACCCTGAGACTGCCTGCCGTTCTGGACCCTTTGCACCCTCTCTGTATTATTGACCCCTGCCTGCCTTTAACCTGTCCTTTGCCTGGCCCTGTATTAGAAATCAACTTTTGTTTATTCGACACTGTCTGCATCTTTGTCATACCCCCCCCTCCTCTCTTCTCCAGACCATTTCCGGAGACCTTCTCCCTTACCTCACCTCGCTCATCAACTCATCCTTGACCGCTGGCTACGTCCCTTCCGCCTTCAAGAGAGCGAGAGTTGCACCCCTTCTGAAAAAACCTACACTCGATCCCTCCGATGTCAACAACTACAGACCAGTATCCCTTCTTTCTTTTCTCTCCAAAACTCTTGAACGTGCCGTCCTTGGCCAGCTCTCCTGCTATCTCTCTCAGAATGACCTTCTTGATCCAAATCAGTCAGGTTTCAAGACTAGTCATTCAACTGAGACTGCTCTTCTCTGTGTCACGGAGGCGCTCCGCACTGCTAAAGCTAACTCTCTCTCCTCTGCTCTCATCCTTCTAGACCTATCGCCTGCCTTTGATACTGTGAACCATCAGATCCTCCTCTCCACCCTCTCCGAGTTGGGCATCTCCGGCGCGGCCCACGCTTGGATTGCGTCCTACCTGACAGGTCGCTCCTACCAGGTGGCGTGGCGAGAATCTGTCTCCGCACCACGTGCTCTCACCACTGGTGTCCCCCAGGGCTCTGTTCTAGGCCCTCTCCTATTCTCGCTATACACCAAGTCACTTGGCTCTGTCATATCCTCACATGGTCTCTCCTATCATTGCTATGCAGACGACACACAATTAATCTTCTCCTTTCCCCCTTCTGATAACCAGGTGGCGAATCGCATCTCTGCATGTCTGGCAGACATATCAGTGTGGAAGACGGATCACCACCTCAAGCTGAACCTCGGCAAGACGTAGCTGCTCTTCCGCCCGGGGAAGGACTGCCCGTTCCATGATCTCGCCATCACGGTTGACAACTCCATTGTGTCCTCCTCCCAGAGTGCTAAGAACCTTGGCGTGATCCTGGACAACACCCTGTCGTTCTCAACTAACATCAAGGCGGTGACCCGTTCCTGTAGGTTCATGCTCTACAACATTCGCAGAGTACGACCCTGCCTCACACAGGAAGCGGCGCAGGTCCTAATCCAGGCACTTGTCATCTCCCGTCTGGATTACTGCAACTCGCTGTTGGCTGGGCTCCCTGCCTGTGCCATTAAACCCCTACAACTCATCCAGAACGCCGCAGCCCGTCTGGTGTTCAACCTTCCCAAGTTCTCTCACGTCACCCCGCTCCTCCGCTCTCTCCACTGGCTTCCAGTTGAAGCTCGCATCCGCTACAAGACCATGGTGCTTGCCTGGCACCTCCGTACCTTCAGGCTCTGATCAGGCCCTACACCCAAACAAGGGCACTGCATTCATCCACCTCTGGCCTGCTCGCCTCCCTACCTCTGAGGAAGTACAGTTCCCGCTCAGCCCAGTCAAAACTGTTCGCTGCTCTGGCACCCCAATGGTGGAACAAACTCCCTCACGACGCCAGGTCAGCGGAGTCAATCACCACCTTCCGGAGACACCTGAAACCCCACCTCTTTAAGGAATACCTAGGATAGGATAAAGTAATCCTTCTAACCCCCCCCCCCCTTAAAAGAGTTAGATGCACTATTGTAAAGTGGTTGTTCCACTGGATATCATAAGGTGAATGCACCAATTTGTAAGTCGCTCTGGATAAGAGCGTCTGCTAAATGACTTAAATGTAAATGTAAATACCTGAAACCTGGTAGTACGAACTGGCCATGACTGACCCAGCAAACTTGGACTAGCTCCGCAACACCCTCTCCTCCCAAGGAGCCACCATTGTCTCATGGAAGTGTTCCAGACCTTAGCCAAATGCCATGACCGAGCGTTTAACACATTTCTGGAGCAATTCCGTGGTTTGTCTGTTAGGCAGTCTACCACAATGGTGATCTCCTAGCCTACCACAGTGTCCCGAGAACCCCGCTTACCTCCTCCGGAGCGCTATGCTGGAGATTCCGGAACCTGCCGGGCTTTTCTCTCCCAGTGCTCCCTCATTTCGAGCTGCAGCCTTCTTCGTTCCCCTCGGGCCGCTCAAGGATAATGTACATCATAACGTTGATGTCCAGGAGGGCACTCGCCTGGGACACGGCGGTGTGGGAGCAACAATCCGCCGTCTGCCTCGGTCTGGAGGAATTTGTGGAGGAGGTTCGGAAGGTGTTTGATTCTCTGTTGTTCGCAAGCTGCTCCAGCTACGTCAAAACTCCCGTAGTGTGGCAGGCTATGCAGTGGATTTCCACACGTTGGCAGCGGAGAGTGCTTGGAACCCAGAAGGGCTGTTCGACATGTTCCTACACAGAGTATCAGAGGAAGTAAAGGACGAGTTTGTAGCCCGGGAACTACCGATGGATCTTGACTCATTCATCGCCTTGACCATTCGGATCGATGGGCGACTACGGGAACGAAGGAAGGAGAGGAGATTCGATTCCACCTCACCTCCGAGGTATCCCCGAAGTCCCCAAAGGCTCCATTTCCGAGAGAACCCGAGGCTACCCGAGTTCCACGAGAGTTCCCCGAGTTCCCCGAAAGACTGCCAATTTACCTCTTCCCGACCCCCTATAACTAGGCAGAGCTTGGCTGTCTCCAGCTGAGCGGCTATACAGGCTTCACACTAAGAGCATCCTGTATTGCGGGACTACTGGTCATTTCATCTCGACCTGTCCACTAAAAGACCAGGCTCACTGGTAGGAGCTAGTACTCTGGTGGGCCATACGGAGAACCTTTCCTCTCCCCTTACTCACATCCCTTTTCATGCCATGTTGCTGTGGGGTAACCAGTAAAAATCTCTCCGGGTACTCATTGACTCTGAGACAGATGAGAGCTTTATGGACGCTACCCTGGCTACCGAGCTGGATATCCTCACTCAGCCCCTCTCCATTCCCATGGACGTTAGAGCACTGGACGTGCGCTCTCTAGGCCAGTTCATCCACAATACCATCCCCATCATCCTACGTGTGTCAGGGAACCACAGCGATACGATCTAGTTCCTGCTCATGAAGTCTCCTCAGTTTCCCGTGGTATTGGGATTCTCCTGGCTCCAGCGACACAATATCCTCATTGACCGCTCTGCAACACCCATTGTCTGAAGTCAGCGCAGCCTGCCCCGAGACGTCTTCCTGGGGCTCGGAAGTTGCCCCGTACCTCTCCGCCATTCCAGCAGAGTACCAGGACGGTGTTCAGTAAGGCTCGGGCCACTTGGCTGCCGCCGTACCGACCTTATGACTGCGGGATTGACCTTCTCCTAGGCACCATTCCGCTCCAGGGACGACTGTACTCTCTGTCGGGTCCGGAGACCAGGGCTATGGAGACCTACATTGAGGACTCCCTAGGGTTCATCCATCCTTCTACCTCCCCCGCACGGTGCAGCGTTCTTCTTTGTGGAGAAGGACTAAACCCTGCGCCCATGAATCGACTACCGGGGTCTCAACGACATAACAATGAAGACCTGCTACCCGCTACCTCTCATCTCCTCGGCCTTCGAGACACTCCAGGGAGCCACCGTGTTCTCCAAGCTGGACATACGGAATGCCTACCACCTGGTGCGGATACTGGAAGGGGACAAGTGGAAGAGTGCCTTCAACACTGCCAGCAGGCACTACGAGTACCTGGTCATGCCCTTCGGCCTTACCAACACCCCTGTTAATGATGTTCTCCGCGACATGTTGAACCAGTTCGTCTTCATCTACCTCGATGACATCCTCGTCTTCTCCCGCTCCACCCAAGAACACATGCTCCACTTCCGACAGGTTCTCCAACACCTCCTGGAGAACCAGATTTTTGTAAAGCAGAGAAGTGCAAATTCCACCGCTCCACCTTCCCCTTTCTAGATTACATCATTGCTGCAGGGACCATACAGATGGATCCCGGGAAGGTGAGAGCGGTGGTGGATTGGCCCCAGCCTACGTCCAGAGTATAGCTGCAGCGTTTCCTGGGATTCGCCAACTTTTATCACCTCTTTATCCGGGGCTACAGCACCCTGGCTTCCCCCTCGTCTGCACTCATCTCTCCCAAGGTTCCGTTCACGTGGTCCCCAGCTACCGACCGGGCGTTCCGGTATCTCAAATATCGCTTCACCACAGCTCCCATCTTGGTTCATCCTGACCCGTCCCGTAAGTTCGTGGTGGAGGCCGATAGCTTTTGCATTTCCAATGTGCTGTCCTTTTTTCCCCGGCTGACAGCCCACTCTCTACCGGCAGTGCAGTCTGATGAACGACTCCAACTTTTGCTTAACCACCTCAGGTAATTGGCATATTGATTCCTCTGCTGATGCTTTAGGTCATTCATTATGACAATATAGTCATTATGCACTCCCCAAAAATAATGCTTGTCAAAACCAACGGGGCATGTAGGAACCCAAGTGTAAGGGTACTGAAAGAACTGTGGTCTACAGTCTGGGGTTCGATTCCAGGCTGTGTCACAGCTGGCCGTGACTAGGATCCCTGCTTGGTGGTGCACAATTGGCCCAGCAACATTCGGGTTAGGAGAGGGTCTGGCCAGCGGGGCTTTCCTTTGCTTATCACACTCTGGGGACTCCTTGTGGTGGGCTAGGTAACTGCAAGCTGACTTCGGTCATCAGTCGTACAATGTTTACTCAGACACATTGGTACAGCTGACTTCTGGGTTAAGTGAGCAGTGTGTTAAGAAACAGCGAAGCTTGGCCGGTTATGTTTTGGAGGATGCCTCTCCCGAGCCCGTTGGGAAGTTGCAGAGATGAGACAAGGTCGCAACTACCAATTGGATATCACGAGAATGGGGTGTAATTGATTTCCATGACAATTGGCAAAAATATATTTTTTGCGAAAAACTATTTCACAAGCAAGAATTTTGCTAGGACTGTCCGGGAGTGGTCTGAGTGGGGATTTACCGCCTGGTGATGTCACCATGGAAAGCAGAATCGCCCTCCCATGCAAACCTGCTGATTTAAAAGGTCCTGTGTAGATTGTATTTTCAACCAGCAACTATCAGGAAATAGCACTGATCAAATGTTGTCACACTTTTACAGTGTTGGTTTCATCAGCTGTTGTACAATATGATATAAAACTGAGAATACATCTTAAAGTCCCAGTGCAGTCAAAAATGTGATTGTCCTGTGTTTTTATATACGCTTCCACACTGAGGTTGAAATAATACTGTGAAAATGATGATAAATACCCTTTTAGAGTAAAAGCTGTTTAAAAACTGCCTGAAATTTCAGCCTGTTTTGGTGGCATGGAGTTGTGGCCTGCCTGGTGACATTTACCAGGCGGTAAATTGGTTAATAGACCATAATAAAGAGTTCCAAACCTTTCTGCCAATAACAGCTTGTTTTCTTTTTTCCCTTCCCCACTCAGAACACTGCCAGACAGTCCTAGCAAGGTTCTTGCTTGAGAAAGTTGCTCTTTGATAAGAGCTATTTTTGTTACTTTGTTTTAAATTATAATAGAAATGTTACCAAGGAATGATTTGATGTTGAGATAAAAACAGCTTCATTTTAATAAAAAACATATTTTAAAGTAAATATCTAGGGCACATTTCACAAATGCTCCCAAATCCTCTTTGGGCCACTTTTCCCAGAAATGGCCTAACGTTCCAAACACCAGATTCCCTTTGAGAAAGTGTCTCCTCTGCCTCCAAACACTGTGATAATGGAACACAAACTCCAAACCTAATGTGTCAACTGGAAGCCAGAGCTTTTATTTTTATAGCCAGGCCCCGAGAGCGCCCACCCACCCATGACCGACAGACTGCCTGAGCAAAATAAAGCCAAGGAAAGCCCTTCGTACCGCCACGACCTCTCTGAAGATTACTTGACTCTACTCCTGGGGCAGGCAACTAGATTCAGCCGCAGGCCGAATTTTGACGGAATAAATGGTAGGGGGGATGGAAAATAATAATAATAATTAGTACACTGCAAATTGACTACAACTAAGCCTGAAAAGGGATTATATTTTAAAATATAAATTATTTAGTGGGAATGCTTGAACAGATTTCCTAAATGAAAGCCATTGTTAGCTGAATTCCTGGTGATTTTTATATTTTTTGACACAACCAAAATCCTTAAAAACCCCCTCACTGTCTTACTCTTTAACCCCCACGCCACTGTCTTACTCTTTAACCCCCCCGCCACGGTCTTACTCTTTAACCCCCACGCCACGGTCTTACTCTTTAACCCCCCCGCCACGGTCTTACTCTTTTACCCCCTCGCCACGGTCTTACACTTTAACACCGTCTTACACTTTAACCCCCTCACGGTCTTACTCTTTAACCCCCCCGCCACGGTCTTACTCTTTAACCCCCCCGCCACGGTCTTACTCTTTAACCGCCCCGCCACGGTCTTACTCTTTAACCGCCCCGCCACGGTCTTACTCTTTAACCCCCCCGCCACTGTCTTACTCTTTAACCCCCCCGCCACGGTCTTACTCTTTAACCGCCCCGCCACGGTCTTACTCTTTAACCCCCCCGCCACGGTCTTACTCTTTAACCCCCCCGCCACGGTCTTACTCTTTAACCCCCCCGCCACGGTCTTACGCTTTAACCCCCCCGCCACGGTCTTACACTTTAACCCCCCCGCCACGGTCTTACGCTTTAACCCCCCCGCCACGGTCTTACGCTTTAACCCCCCCGCCACGGTCTTACGCTTTAACCCCCCCGCCACGGTCTTACTCTTTTACCCCCCCGCCACGGTCTTATTCTTTAACCCCCCCGCCACGGTCTTACGCTTTAACCCCCCCGCCACGGTCTTACTCTTTAACCCCCCCGCCACGGTCTTACTCTTTAACCCCCCCCGCCCCGGTCTTACTATTTAACCCCCCCGCCACGGTCTTACGCTTTAACCCCCCCGCTACGGTCTTACGGTTTAACCCCCCCGCCACGGTCTTACTCCACTGTCTTTCATCCTCCCTCTCTCTACTTTCTGCATTCTCTTTCTTCCTCTTTCGAACTCTTCTACACATGCTATCTTTCAATGGCTTTCTGAAATCGCCTCTGGTGTAGTCCCCTGCTCTGTGTTGGAATGATCCAACCTGGGCCCTACAAGTGTAAGCCCGTCCTGGCTTTCTTCAGGAAAGGACCCACCAGGGAGTCCTGGTTTAGATTAAAGCCCCTCCACCTGCCTCTCACTGGCCATCTAGCCCTCCTGTTGCCTTCCTGCACCTGCCAATGATTGTAAAGGAGAGCTGAACAACGGAGGCTTTCCCCAAAGGCAACTCTACCAACCAGCTGTGTCTATTGGTTTTTAATGGAGCCCGATTGAGGCCTCTTTTAATTGGATGCGTCATTGCCGACATAGAGGTTGTTTGACTGCAGAAAGGATCCCACTATGTTCCAATGAAAGGCTATGCATGCTGGGGCAGTCAGATAAGGTAGTGTCATGGGGCCAGCTTGTGCACTAGAAACAAACCTGTGTCCTCAAGCAAACCAGCTGTTGAATCGAAACAAATAAACAAGGGGACTTGGACGCAGAAGCGATAGCTGGCAGGGCAACACTCCATCAGAATTGAGCAGGCAGCATAAGCCCAAAGCCCGTGCTTCAGTATTCAGTGGACCGTCGGTCGCTAGGTCCCACAGCTGATTCCCTTTCACTTTGAGACTTCCTGTGGTAAACGCTAGATTACCAGTGGAGGGTCCGGTTTCATCCGCGGCCAAGGCTTAACAGATTTCAAAGGCAGCTTCTATAGTGTATCATTGATCCCCCTTTACAATATTTTGATCGTAATGTGCACCACCTCTCTTTTAGAATTGTAAGGCACACTAGGAAAACTCAAGACATGAATAGTACATATATATATGTTCTGAATGATTTCTGTATCATATTTTATTAAATATACAGTATTATAATTCACTAATTTTCCATGAAATGACAAAGCTATATATAGATATTGGCCTAAGTCAACATGATAAATCAAAGAGATTAAATGTCCTCATCTAAGTAGTGTGGCAATATGGTTTGGAAGCTTGTGCTTGAGAGGCAATGGCACTGAGCTTTTAGCCCTACTCAGCTTTGCACTGTTTTAGTGATGCTTAAATGACCTTGTTTAATCACACTTTATTTAACTAGGCAAGTAATTTAAGAACAAATTCTTATTTACAATGACGGCCTATACCGGCCAAACCCGGACGATGCTGGACCAATTGTGCGCTACCCTATGGGACTTCCAATCACAGCCAGTTGTGATACAGCCTGGATTCAAACCAGGGTGTCTGTAGGACACCTCTATCACTGAGATGTAATGCCTTAGACCGCAGCGCCACTCGGGAGCCACTATATGACCCAATATATTTTCTAATTGTTGCCTCATGAGCAATTAGGTGGTCAAGGCCTCTAATCAAAGTCACACAGGCTATGGTTTTAGAAACCTGATTAGCCTGTAACCTGGCTGTTTTTGCTCCATTAATCAAATGGCCTTTCAAATGGCATTTAGTCTAAATTTCTGGGTCACCTGGATTACTTCAGTGCCATAAGGTAAGGGCTGTGTGATCAAAGGGTGAGAAAGTGAACCTCACATGTATAAAGCTTTGGGAGGATAATTATGATTTTGACCTTTACCCATGGCATCAAACCAAGAGGCACACATTAGGCCATGAGACATTGCAGTAAAAACATTTTGCAGCAATATTGTGTGTGTAAATTAGAATGTCTCCCAGCAGTTTTTAGCCAGTTAGGTAAGCCCATTTGTTTTGTTAACAGAGTCAGATTTGAGGTGGTGTACTATTAGGAGACTGTCGGAGCGTCTTCATTGATCAGTTTGTTCTTCGGCAAGGCACACTAACGTTGCACAAAGACAAGTCAGTTCATTTATGGAGGGCTCCTGCTCAAATGCTAGGCACTGAGAAAATCAATCACACAGACATCGATCAGTGGGATTGATCTTGACCAATGTAACATTTTGCTGGAAGGGACAATAAAAATGGATACAACTGGAAAACGTGCAGGATCAATGTTACATTTGATTTATTCCAGAAACCTGGTCACTGGTTTTGATTCAGTGGCACTTTAGCCACTTAAAACACATTAAACCATATTTGTCTTGCTCCCCGGTATGCACCAAATGTTCTTCTCTATAGAATATGCGCAAAAAGCTGCCATTCAATGAATAACTCTGACTGCATTTCTGTATAGTGCAACAATAGCTTTCTATGAGGTACAATTACCTTTCTGTATAGTACAATTACATGTTTTATACAAAGATTGTTGAGAGTAAGCTGTTATTATCATAGCCCCAGGTAATGGAGCCAGTGGACCCAAAGTCCTAAATGGACCCTGAGACCGAACCATGTCCTGCTGTAGCACTTTGTAGGCTAATGATGACAATGTGTTCTTTCTCTGGAACTGTTGTGATAGACTGCTGTAATTTATTTTCTCTTTTTCTGCCTCTCTCTTATTGGTCCATTGCTGTCCTTGTAGCCATGGCTACGTGGATCAGGACTACAGCATACAGAAAAGTATTGGGAACATGTCTTTGGAGCAGATCGATCCGGTGAGTATGCATTGAAACACAAAGGACACATTTATACTAGGGAGGACAAGGAAGATGGAGAGGACGCTGGTTATATCAGAACAGAAATGTACAGTCATTGCAGCAGTTTTCTGTCCACCTATCTCAGTATTGGTTCATACTGTATGTTTCCATCAGTGGTGAAGTGGTGAAGCCTTTTACGCACACTTTTTAGATTTTATTTTTGCTCAAACGTTTACCCACCTTTTTATGGACAATAGCATTAATAGTAATAGGGAGCTTTACTTTACTCACAGAAAACTGCGGTCAGCGTTTACCCAACGGTTTTATCACCAATTCATCACTGCTTGCTGTAATCAGACATCCTTAAGATCACCACTAAAACAAGTAGCTAGTTCTCACTGTCTTAAAGACCTTTTTCAATAATTGTTCATTGATTGCACAGGATCATGTCATGCTTACACGTTTTGGCAAATGTCTTCAGTGTTCACAAGAATTACTGCTTGAAACTTAACTTTTGAGGCAATAGTCCTCGCATTTCATGCCCAATGTCATGCCCAATGCGTTAGCGAGACAGAGTGTTCATTCTCTACATTGACATTCAGAAGGGATTCCGAAGGGGTTTTAATGAACCATTGTGGTCTCTATGAGGGGGAATTAAACTGATCGAGGCCACAGCTCAGCTCAGACTCCCTGTGCATTCTTCACTTTCTCCATTTCAGAGACCACTGCTGTTCCAATTAAGTGGCCCGTCAGCAAATGCTAATTTCGTCCTTCAGATTTACACACTCTCAAACAAAGTCATGTATCCACTTGTAAATAGTAGCCCTTTTGAAGCAAGATCTGGCGCATAAACAAGAACATTTCCGTTCAATCAAATGTCACCCACAATGCTTTAAATGTTCACTTTTAGTATTTAGTACTCAATTTCTCAATGTCAAATTCACACAGCATTCTTTCTAAGTGTGTTGACGCAAGCAAGCCATGTATGTGAACCAGAAATGGATACTATACCACAGCTAGGAGTCGATCAGGGAAGCAGCTTTGTAGTCTCTACTGGCGAGACATTCCTCTACTACTTGGTCATGGGAGAACGAATGAGACCGAGAGGGCTTTAATTTCAGCTGTTTGTGATGTGGTGCTCAACAGATGGAAAAGGCTGGCTGTGGGTCTAGTTTTTTCTCTCTCTCTCTATTCGGCACCTGTAGAGTTGGCTTTGGGCTCTGAGTGGCTAAACCAGAACCTTGTGATCACCAGACGGCTGGGCTAGACGATCACCGCCGCTCTCCTGCAGCTCTACTAAATAAGCTTTCCTCTGATGAGCCATTTAATAATGGTGTGTGTGTGTGTGTGTGTGTGTCCTTTACATGATATTGAGCTGTATTAACAGTACCACCACAGCTTTAAGTGATAAGGATGTCTGGCCTAGAGAAAATCAGGAGGACATTTTTAGCATAGTCTGGATTGTGATATTGCGGGCCACGTAACAAACTGACTGCATATCGGTGCGTTCAGAGAGCAAAGATGGAAATATGGAGTCATTGGTGGATGAAACGGATCATTCCATGCAGCTTTTTGGTTGCATTGCTGTCATGGTAAAGTTAGGCAGTTGACTTTTGCCTGCATATCTAAATGTGTCCCCTCTTCCTTCAGCTATCGGTGAAGTCCTACCCCCTGTCCATGAGGCAGCTCCACCGGTTGCTGAGGGAAAGCCACCACCTCCGCCACAGTGTGCGCATGCAGTACAAACTTTTCCTCAAGGGCATAGGCCTCACTCTGGACCAGGCCCTGCAGTTCTGGAGGTACGAGTTCGTCAAGGGCAAAGTGGACACAGACAAGGTAAACTTCTTGGACGTGAATAATTGAAAGACATAGAAAGCAGCTCGAGGGAGAGACAACAGTATAGTACATACAAGGACATTATTGAGGTGGTCCTCTCGGCTGGGTAACAATATTGCTATTTCAATTTCTATACTAGCTATATTTTGAAGTAGGAAGGCAATGACTCCTGACCTACATGACACAAGGTATTCATAAAGAAAGGCTCAGTTCCTCAGCGGTTGATTTTATGGCCTAGAGGTAGATATTTGTATTGATGGTGGAGATGACCTTTCATTCCTCCAGGATCTTAATGCACCTCGGTTATGACTCCATCTTATTTTCATGTCTACGGTACGTTCAACAAGAAAATGACTGTCCTCAGCGGGACTAGTCTCTCCATGTCTCCACTTCTCATTCTGCATCTGAACGGTTCTTTCCAATTGATCCTCAATCACCAGAACCCCGATGAGGTTCCCATCTCTACCCGAGGGGAGGTGTCTAAAGGCTGAGACATTTGAATATAATCGCCTCTGTCAACAGATTCAAGTGCTCATTCACGCTGTTCAGTTGTAAATTCCTTTATCGTTCAAGTGGAATTTCACCTCGGTTAGGCTCAGCTGGAGAATGACACTACCCACTCCCCCCCCCCCACTCTCGTCTTGGCCACTCACCCTGATAGTGTTTCCCTTTGCTAGGACAAGTGTAGTGGTGCCAATTTTCTAGTTGCATGCATCTATGGTCATAATGTTAGTGGCTATTTCAGGTAACTTCAATTTGCGGGACTATGGTAAGTGTGTTGTGGCTGTTGCGTAAACCTGTTATGTCATCAGTTATGGTGGGTAAGAAGAAGAAAATAAAAGCAGCCGTTTTTAAGAACTTTGGAATTCTAGAATGAAAAACGTAATTAGCATGTCTTTGAGGAAGTTTGCTCTGTCTTTTTAGACCCTCATTTTCAGGAAGATAGCGAATTCATACCATGGGTGAGGGAAAGATTTTCAAATCTGCATTAACAACATGCATATGAGGATTCTGCCAAGTGTTATTCCCGGGCTGTATGCATAGGCTTGAATGTATCAACAGCACAAGCGTTATGCTGCAAGAGAAGCATCATTCATTTACGGGGACCTTTTGTTCATTTTATATTTGTGCTTTAATATTCAGTAGAGCTTGAATATGGAATATGAATAATTTATGGATTAAGAAAACATGATTTGGTGAATTGTCACAATGTAACACCTTTATTTCTAGGCCTCCGTTGTTCAATACATTCTCTGCAGTCAAAGCACTTTAATAGCATAAATAATTCATTTTGTGGTATATTCTTCTCATTTGCCAGATAACACAGGTCACGAAGAAACAAACAAATAGCCTTCCAGAGGTATGGTATTGGTGGGGGATGGATAAGGTGTGTCTATATGCACCTCGGATCATGTAAAATGAGGTAAAACACAATGGTTTTCTTTCTACAGATACTGCATTTTTGCTGATTTATTTTTAAAATGGTGTGCATTTTTCTGTGACAACAGCGCAGAGAAAATAGGTGCCTGTGCCACTTTCAAGGAAATAATATGTCGCTTTGTAAGGGCAATAAATTAAGATATAGCCGAATAGTTTTCGGACAATAATTGTTTTGAAACACCACCTGACAAAAAGAAAAATGACCACTGATTTCAGTTTCACAATATAAACTGACAGGCACGGGTAGCTAGAATCAAACAGGGTTTTAGAAACTGGAATTGTCATATAGGTTTTGATCAGAATAAGACTAGATACAAGTTAGACTAGATAATTATAGATATTAACATTAGTCTTCCATGTACATGGCTAGATTTACACTGTGGTCATTGTCCTTCTGGCTGGAGTCAAACCGCATGAACCAGTGACACAATTTGACTGGCACTTTCACACTGCAGTGTATGCTTACTGAGCTGCCCTTTTGATTTTCACATTTGCACAAAGTTGGGAGGGAAAAGGCAGGTGAAATATGTAAATACTGTATATTTTGTCAGAAAAATAGCAGCACTCCTCTTAAACACCTGGAATAAAATAATTTCTGTGCACACTTCTCTGTGAACACTTCTCTGTGAACACTTCTCAACTTTCTTTGGAACTCATTTAGGCATCCAGTTGATTAGGTTAATTGTAAGAGCAATTAAGACTGGCCTTTTCCACTGAGACTTCAGCAGTCCTCTTAAGAACCAAACCTTTGCCAAGCTGTACTGGCTTCTATGGAGACACGCCACAGTTGAAAGAGTTGCTGGCTTCTATGGAGACACGCCACAGTTGAAAGAGTTGCTGGCTTCTATGGAGACACGCCACAGTTGAAAGAGTTGCTGGCTTCTATGGAGACACGCCACAGTTCAAAGAGTTGCTGGCTTCTATGGAGACACGCCACAGTTCAAAGAGTTGCTGGCTTCTATGGAGACACGCCACAGTTGAAAGAGTTGCTGGCTTCTATGGAGACACGCCACAGTTCAAAGAGTTGCTGGCTTCTATGGAGACACGCCACAGTTCAAAGAGTTGCTGGCTTCTATGGAGACACGCCACAGTTCAAAAAGTTGCTTGTGCTTTGACTACTGCTAAGCCACTTTCACTCTCAAAAGCAATAAGAGGATGTATTTTTTTCCTACTCCTCCTGCTCCACTTCCCCCATCCGACAGTCTCCCGCCATTTATTGTGTAAGCGGCTCGTAGCCCGGTCAGGCGTACACATTCTCTGCCAGTCATGGAACGCCACTCTTCAAAGTGCCTTATTTCCAGAGTGGCTGGGTCCCCTCGGTCTGCCCCCCTCAGGTGTAACCTGGACGGCTGCGCACATGAACTAATGTGTGTAAGTTCCATTATTGATTTAAGTTCAGCATGAAGCTGATCGGTGTAAATAAATCATGGCAAGAAGCCCCTTAGCCCTCTCAAAGCTCCTTCCCAGCCCTCTCCATGCTCCTTCCCAGCCCTCTCCATGCTCCTTCCCAGCCCTCTCCATGCTCCTTCCCAGCCCTCTCCATGCTCCTTCCCAGCCCTCTCCATGCTCCTTCCCAGCCCTCTCCATGCTCCTTCCCAGCCCTCTCCATGCTCCTTCCCAGCCCTCTCCATGCTCCTTCCCAGCCCTCTCCATGCTCCTTCCCAGCCCTCTCCATGCTCCTTCCCAGCCCTCTCCATGCTCCTTCCCAGCCCTCTCCATGCTCCTTCCCAGCCCTCTCCATGCTCCTTCCCAGCCCTCTCCATGCTCCTTCCCAGCCCTCTCCATGCTCCTTCCCAGCCCTCTCCATGCTCCTTCCCAGCCCTCTCCATGCTCCTTCCCAGCCCTCTCCAGGCTCCTTCCCAGCCCTCTCCATGCTCCTGGAACATGACTACATCCTCAGAGAACCCTCATCAATATTGCACTGTCTCACGCCTCTGCACTCTAACCGCATGCGCTTCATATCAATAGCCTGGACCATGGTAACCTTTTCTTCTTTGTGGTTGGAGGCCAGGGGCCGAATGAACTGGGATCCTCTGACTGGCTCTCGTGGCCCTCAGGTCTCCACTGTTGCTAAGCGGACAGTGTTAACATTTATGTTGATGGCGCGTGGACAATGTGGGGTGCATCAGGGTGAAACTCATTAGACTGGCTCACTGGCGGACCAATCTGCAGAGGAGCTAATCCTCCTGACTGGCCAGGGAGGGACACTCCATGCCCAATCTACATGAGTGATTCCCATTTCATTTCTGAATTGTATTCCATCTAAAGATGAAAGCAGCAAGTCTGAACCAAAGTGCATTTTTATGTGCTGCCGTTCTCTCTTTTTTTTTTTGAACAGTCTAGCAGGTGTTAGTAGCTTATGTAGCATCTGCATGTTGGAGCATCTTTTATAGCTCCTGCGGGTGAAATGAGCCTATAAGCACAGGCATACGGACCTGTGTAGGTGTACTGTTGACCTCAAGAAGCTGACATCAACACCGATATTATGTTTGATGTATATCCAGGTCTACCTAAAGGCAATAAAAAATGGCAACAGCTAGATATAGTCAGAGTAAAATTGTACATCATAAAACCATAGTTTCCTTACTTCCTGCTCACCTGAATTTGACTCAAGTTACTTTGCTGTTGCCTCTCAAATCAAATATTATTTTGTTAGATTTGGAATTCTCTAGTTTGTTTGTTTCAAGGGATCATTCACTGGAAGTGTAATGAAATTGGTTTAAAATGAGATGAGCATAGATAATCAACTGGCACGCTAACGCCAAGCTAGACCCTAATGACTGTTTATTACTGTTTTGAAGCTCATCAATTAAGCAGAATAAAAGGTGCGTGCATTGTCACAAGGCCTGGATAACAATTACTTAATCAGGTTTACAAATGTCAGTGCTTTAGCAATTTGACAGTTACACTAATTAGGAACTCCAACAACCAACATCGAAGCCAAACACTTTTTTTTAAAGATGAATGCAATTATTTTACGGATTCCAAGGATATTCAAACCTAAGTCAGTTGAAAGGGGGGATCCAAAGACCTTTTTGCTTGCCACCTTATTTGGTCTTGGGGTTTTGAGGGAGAAACGGTGTTTCAAGAATATAAAGAGTCTCTTTGTTTCAGAGGCTCCTAATCCAGTCATTATTACTGTAGTCTTTATCATTAGTGCTCTGGCTCTGAGATAATGCCTGTGGAATGAATTAGCGGTGTGTTGTTTTAAGACAAGGTGAGACCTAGGGAGCATGCTGGCTAATTACATAGTTGGTCAACTTCTCTCCTAGTTTTATTAGCTCTGAGCTTTAGATAGCCTTGTTTTATTCGCTCGGAATAGAAATATTGACTTTTTAATGAATCCGTAAAACTGTTTCATTCTACACTTGTCTTTTCTTTGTATTTGTGTAGTGAATTTAGGGTCGGGTGTTTGCTCATGAACAGCTGTTTTGATAGGCAGACGACAGTGGATGGTTTCACAGGTGAGGTGTGGAAATTGCAGTTCTGCTGTCGTCACAAAGCTTTTCAACATTGCCAGTGTCTTTTCTACTCTAGCAATGTAACCTTCAAAAATAAATGCATCACTCGCAATAGGCTTTGTTCTGTGGGGGCTGTTGAAGGATGACCACTGAGACTCAGAGGGTTGAGGGAGGAGAAGCAGCTCCCTTAACAACCAGCCTAAGGAGTCCACCAGGAGAGGGGCATCAGGATTCTTAATGTTCTCTACTGGTGAGCGGCAACGGCCCAGCGCGGCCTGATTCTGCCTAGGCTGCTGCTGCTTCCTACCGCAGTGTATCCTGGGATGGTCTCCAGATTTCAGTCGAAGCCTGACAGGATGTTTGAGAGCTAGGCTTCGTGTAGGAATTGCACTCCCAACAGTTTAGCTGAATTGATCAGCTCCCACAGTGAAAGAAATACCCTCGCTAACGTTCTCTGCGAGTGTGTGTGTCTGGGGGGGGGGGGGGGGTCAGACGAGTTAATGTTCAGACCGCATCTGTAATTGAGAAGCATATCAAATATTTAGACATCACTCTTGGTATGAGGATGATAATTCATGCCTATTGCAGCGTAAAATTGCATCAGCCCAATACTTGTAATGCAAATTCTAATATTTTGTCCACGTATGCATATAGCAGTATTCTAAATAAAGGTGTTTGTTCTGTGCCTATAGTGCCAAGATATTCTACAACTACTGTGCAGAATAGCTGTGCTTAGTAACAGGGCAGTCCTCTCAATCTTAACTTCTTTATTGCTCTACTGTCTACCAAAGTCTACTTTACTGAACAGTGTATCTGGATGTGTTATCTTCAGGCAGGAAGTGGTGCATCATTTATGGTAAAAACACTGTCCCCTTTCCAATGTCAAAGGTAAGTGGTGTTCAGCAAGCACTGGATTGGTCCAGAGATAATGGACCCAGTTGGGTAGTATAGCATCCCCATTCCTTGACACACAAACGCACATACACACCACACACACACTGGCAAAGCAGCTGCCTGTTTAATTAGTGAACTCTCCTACTCCTGAGGCATCAGCCCACAGCACCAACGTGGCCTCGTCCATCAAATAGCCCTAACTGCCTGGCCTAGATGCTGTTTACTCAGCAAAACCCACCTGCACCTCCATGACTTCCCACCACTAATTGACGGAGAGAGGAGACAATCAAGGGTGGTAGGGTGTGAAGTGGGTGGGATTCACCACTGCTATATCTGTGGAGTTTTCAAGCACGTTAGGACACTGACGAAATGTGCCCTTGACTGAAGTAAATGCCTTCCTTGAGTTGCTCCAGTGGAAACTTAATTATTTCATTCTAAGTGATCCCTGGCCATGACCCCACTCTCCGAGGGTGTCTCTGGGGGAGTGGGATATGCAAAAAAAAAAAAAATCCCTCCACACACTTGTGTATGTGTGAAACAGGACAAATATACTCACCCCCTAGTTGACCTTTTGAAGTAATTCTGTGTCCAAAGCTTGGTTCAATCTATTTATGCAGCAAGATCAAGATAGTGGGATTGTTGAAGTTGGTTTATCTGATCAGAGTCATGTTATCGGATTATTTCACTGATAGTTGTCAAGGATGCATCTCAACTCTTATGTAGCATCCTCTTCTCGTTGTCTCCGTTCCTTAATCTCTCCACTAATCTGAAAACAGGATAGGTGAAAGCAGCATGTCCAAGGCCTATCAGGCATCATGGAAGCTACATCTGCAATGTGTTGTCCTCAAAACTTCTGAAAATGCCTGTTGGGTTCTAAAAACATTCTTGCATAATTAGCACTATGATGATCTTTCTAAAATTAAGACTTGGATTATTGACATTTTGTGTTTTTTGTGCATGACTCATAACTTTGGGATCATTGGGTAACACATTGATCGTTTTTATTTGTGCTCATTAAAGTCTGGGTTGAGAGTGAGAAATGAACACATGAATTAAAGTTTGGGTTGAGAGTGAGAAATGAACACATTAATTAAAGTTTGGGTTGAGAGTGAGAAATGAACACATGAAGCCAATTTGAACCATCAGGAAGGGGGTACTTGCCTGGAGTGTTGATGTTTCCGCCTGGATTAGCCCATAAAACGTACTTATTGGATATGTTAACAGTTTCAGATTATTTATTTTTCACCTACAAAATAGTTAAATTCTGTATTTGTGTGATGAGCAGTAGAACCAACATAGTTTTGGGCTTTTGGTTTATTATGTCAGTGTGCTTGTTTATTTCAATGATGTCGTCTTTCTACTTTGTTTCAACATCATGTGCCTGCCTATAAACCCATGCATGACAGAGGCAGAACAGTGTATTCTGTTCTTTAACTGGATACCTGTAGTGAATAAACGCCAGTGTTCGCTAAAATATAATTATGCTCAATGTTATGGTATTTATTATGTAGGTATTTGTTTATTTTCATTATATCCTACAGTGAGACTAAAGACACCCTTTATAACAAAGCCCTGTTTGCTTCTCCCTGGACTCCTATTCATGACTCAGTCCTCCATAAATCCACTTTGTTTTCCTGTCATCTGATACTTTCTCATTCACTGCCCTTGATTGAAACCGGGTAATTAGGTAATTGACCCAGGAACCTTGAGTGTGTCTGGCGACGCCGTACGTGACTGGCTGCGTGCAAAATCCTTCCCGAACTTCAATTCCTCCTTGAAGGAGCTACAGGTTTTTATTATTCAAGTCACTCCCAGGATGTAATCTCTGTTTCCGTCTAGTTCTGTGCTTAATGTCTCTGCCGAGGCATTAGTCTTTGGAGCTCTCTTGCTTTTGCTGTCTGCTCTTGATACATTTCACACAGCCAGAGGAGAAAGGCAGGGGAGCTGTGTACTCTGTTCGCACCCTGGAAGCCTGAAAGAAAATACTTCCTGGATTGGAAAAACAAAGCTTCTGAACATAGGTGATGATTGCGAAGAGTCTGGTGCCTCAAAATAACCTAAACTATAGGCTTGGATTCTCTGAAGGAACTTTTCCAAAGTTGGATTAAAACTGGATGGATTTGAAGAAGACTTTACATATTAATATAGCCAATATCCTCTGTGCTTTTCACCTTAATCCACAGCCAGGTTATATCCTACAGTTCCCAAAATGTAAGCCCACATTTATTTATTATCCATAAAGGCAGGAAGTGCCTAACAACTACATTGAGTCTACCAAACATTAGGAACACCTTCCTAATATTGAGTTGCACCACCCCGCCCCTACCTTTCGCCCTCAGAACAGCCTCAATTTGTTGGGGCAAGGTGTCGAAAGCGTTCCTCAGGGATGCTGGCCCATGTTGACGCCAATGCTTCCCACAGTTGTCAAGTTGGCTGGATGTTCTTTGGGTGGTGGACCATTCTTGATACACACGGAAACTGTTAAGCATGAAAACCCCAGCAGTTCTTGACACAAACTGGTGCGCCTAGCATCTACTACCATGCCCTGTTCAAAGGCACTTAAATCTTTTGTCTTGCACATTCATCCTCTGAATGGCACAAACACAATCCATGTTTCAATTGTATCGAGGCTTAAAAATCCTTTAAAACTTGTCTCCTCCCCTTCATCTACACTAGGGTTGAATGGAGGGTACCCGGTTACCGAGATTTACCGCCCAAAACCACTCCGTTTTCCCGGGATAAATAACTGCCAGATACTGGTAAATTATGATAAATGATTTATATGAACAGCATAGTGTGAAATGGAACTGTTAAATTATATGCAATGCCTTAATCTGGCTTCTCTATGTCCTCTGCATGATGAACCAACCCTCAGGGTGGGGACAGACAGTCCATCTCCGTATGGAGCGCAGTTCACAATGCATGTAGACTTATCATCTCACCATGCTAACCTTTTCCCCCCTTCTGACAGGTAGGCCTACATTTGCTGCAGCATAGCCTATGATACAGTAATATATAGAACGAATGTGCATCTAATTTACCATCTCCATCTGGCTTTCAAGGGTCACCTTTTGTTTTTTGTAAAGATGTATTTTTTAATTGCAGAGTTTTAAACCATCACTTGAATATCGTTGCTTTAAATCAGTGCACGCGCGAACACTCTTGCACTCGCTCGCACACACAACCTACCTGACAGTGATTGAGAGGATCTGCATAGAAGAATGGGAGAAACTCCCCAAATACAGGTATGCCAAGCTTGTAGCGCCATACCCAAGAAGACTCAAGACTGTAATCACTGCCAAAGGTGCTTCAACAAAGTACTGAGTAAAGGGTCTGAAAACGTATGTAAATGTGATATTCAAGTTTTACATTTTTTTATACATTTGCTAAATTTCGAAAAACCTGTTTTTGCTTTGTCATTACAGGGTATTGTGTGTAGATTGAGGAGGAAAAACAATTTAATACATTTTAGACTAAAGCTGTAACGTAACAAAATGTGGAGAAAGGGAAGGGGTCTGAATACTTTCCGAATGCAGTGTAGATGTCCGAGCCTACCTCTTTCAGGTAATAAATTCAGTGCAGTGTTAGCCTTAT
This sequence comes from Salvelinus alpinus, assembly GCF_045679555.1. Lineage (NCBI taxonomy): Eukaryota > Metazoa > Chordata > Actinopteri > Salmoniformes > Salmonidae > Salvelinus > Salvelinus alpinus. The sequence goes on from NC_092092.1 coordinate 12,315,145, forward strand.
GCCTTAAACTTAGCTAATTAATGATGGGTTATGCATAATAAGCTTCTAATTTATACCCCCTCTGTCTCTTGCTCAATACACAAGGACCTGTTCTCCGCTGGCCTCTCCTTAAAAACCACTCCTTAGCTTTTGGAGTCCCAAGCAGGAAAAGCTAGACTTGAATAACTTGCTGGACATGATTTATTTTAGCATTTCTTATACCAATAGACTATTCAAAGAGGGATGCAATCTCTTTTTTTGCTGAACGTTAAATTCAGCAGCCAATAGAACTCTCGGGGAGTTTGAAAGGAGAGTGAACGCGCTATGGCGGCAGGCTATAGCAGTTATTCATTCAGAACCATAACCATTCAATCTTCTTGAAGAGACGTGAAAGGCTTCTCCATCTAATTCTAGACCTATATTATTCAAGGACATCAATAGAATGATGACGATAAGGACAACAGCATGTATTTCATTTAACTGTTGAAAGCGAGGGAGGAATGAAGTAATCTTAGAGAAAGAGGAGTTAGGCTAATAACATTAGGGGAAACATTATGAATGGTACTGTATATATGAGTCAGCCTACTAATTTGACAAAAAGGCCTATTATATTTCAAAATTAAATTTGCTAGCCTACAGTGCTTTCGGTAAGTATTCAGACCCCGTGACCTTTACCACATTTTGTTACGCTACAGCCTTATTCTAAAACGGATTTGGGGAGTTTCTCCCTTTCTTCTCTGCAGATCCTCTCAAGCTCTGTCAGGTTGGATGGGGAGCATCGCTGCACAGCTATTTCAGGTCTCTTCAGAGATGTTAGATCGGGTTCAAGTCCGGGCTCTGGCTGGGCCACTCAAGGACATTCAGAGATTTGTCCCGAAGCCACTCCTGCATAGTCTTGGCTGTGTGCTTAGGGTCGTTGTCCTGTTGGAAGGTGAACCTTTGCCCCAGTCAGGTACTGAGCGCTCTGGAGCAGGTTTTAAACAATCTCTTTGTACTTTGCTCCTTTCATCTTTCCCTCAATCCTGACTAGTCTCACAGTCCCTGCCGCTGAAAAACATCCCCACAGCATGATGCTGCCACCACCATGTTTCACCGTATGGATGGTGCCAGGTTTCCTCCCGACGTGAAGCTTGGCATTCAGGCCAAATAGTTTAATATTGGTTTCATCAGACAAGAGAATCTTCTTTCTCATGGTCTGAGAGTCCTTTAGGTGCCTTTTGGCCAACTCCAAGCGTGCTGTCATGTGCCTTTTACTGAGAAGTGGCTTCCGTCTGGCCACTCTACCATAAAGGCCTGATTGGTGGTGTACTGTAGAGATGGTTGTCCTTCTGGAAGGTTCTCCCATCTCAACAGAGGACCTCTGGAGCTCTGTCAGAGTGATCATTGGATTGTTGGAGCTCTACGGACAATTCCTTCGACCTGATGGCTTGGTTTTTGCTCTGACATGCACCAATCAACTCTTGGACCTTATATAGACAGGTGTGTGCCTTTCCAAATCATGTCCAATCAATTGAATTTACTACAGGTGGACTCCAAGTTGTAGAAACATCTCAGGGATGATCACGTCACTCCCTGATTTGTTTCACCTGTTCCTGTTATTGTCTCCACCCCCTCCAGGTGTCGCTTATTTTCCCTGGTGTATTTATCCCTGTGTTTCCTGTCTCTCTGTGCCTGACTCTGGACTACTTTCCCGCCTGCCTGCCCTGACCTTGATTCTGCCTGACCTTCGGTACCTTTTGGAGTTTGAACTGGTTTTGACCCTTTTTCCTGTCCACGATCATCCTAATGGATTAATAAATATTGTAAGACTCCAACCATCTGCCTCCTGTGTCTGCATCTGGGTCTCGCCTTGTCATGATATATCAATGGAAACTGGATGCACCTGAGCTCATTTTCTAAATTCTCATAATAAAGTGTTCAAATACTTTTTTAAATATGGTATATCTGTTTTTTATTTTTAATACATTTGAAAAAATATAAAAACCTGTTTTCGCTTTGTCATTATGGGGTGTTGAGTGTAGAGTAGGTTCTTGAGGATAAAAAAAAATATTTTTTAGAATAAGACTAACATAACAAAATGTGGGAAAAAATCAAAGGGGTCTGAATACTTCCCGAAGGCACTGTATATGTACTTAAAGTTTTGTATACTCAGTGTATGTAGCTTGTATCGTCAAGCTATTTACCCAACCCACTAAAGCAGACAAATTGATGTGCATTTTGGGAAGAGCCATGATGTATTGTGGAGTCCCTCACCTTCAATGTTGTACTGTTTATTTTACAAGGTGTTCGTTGTTATGAGGCTTGTAGCAGTGATTACAATGAAACATGTTTTAATGGCATTACACAAGATGGATTAGGGCTAGTGACACATCAGTCACAATGGACTGTCTCTGAGGAGCCACGGCAAGGCTTACACACACACTTCTAATTTCTTCTATTTCAGGTTTCTCTGTCGCCATTGCCAAATCGTGTTGGAATGGAGATGTTAACAGCCTGTACAGTAAGCCCCCAGGGTAGACACTGCATTAACTAACAGGCTGTACAGTAAGCCCCCAGGGTAGACACTGCATTAACTAACAGGCTGTACAGTAAGCCTCCATGGTAGACACTGCATTAACTAACAGGCTGTACAGTAAGCCTCCATGGTAGACACTAAATTAACTAACAGGCTGTACAGTAAGACTCCATGGTAGACACTAAATTAACTAACAGGCTGTACAGTAAGCCCCCAGGGTAGACACTGCATTAACTAACAGGCTGTACAGTAAGCACCCAGGGTAGACACTGCATTAACTAACAGGCTGTACAGTAAGCCCCCAGGGTAGACACTGCATTAACTAACAGGCTGTACAGTAAGCCTCCAGGGTAGACACTGCATTAACTAACAGGCTGTACAGTAAGCCCCCAGGGTAGACACTGCATTAACTAACAGGCTGTACAGTAAGCCCCCAGGGTAGACACTGCATTAACTAACAGGCTGTACAGTAAGCCTCCAGGGTAGACACTGCATTAACTAACAGGCTGTACAGTAAGCCCCCAGGGTAGACACGGCATTAACTAACAGGCTGTACAGTAAGCACCCAGGGCAGACGATGCATTAACTAACAGGCTGTACAGTAAGCCCCCAGGGTAGACACTGCATTAACTAACAGGCTGTACAGTAAGCACCCAGGGAAGACGATGCATTAACTAACAGGCTGTACAGTAAGCCCCCAGGGTAGACACTGCATTAACTAACAGGCTGTACAGTAAGCCTCCATGGTAGACACTGCATTAACTAACAGGCTGTACAGTAAGCCTCCAGGGTAGACACTGCATTAACTAACAGGCTGTACAGTAAGCATCCATGGTAGACACTGCATTAACTAACAGGCTGTACAGTAAGCCTCCAGGGTAGACACTGCATTAACTAACAGGCTGTACAGTAAGCCTCCATGGTAGACACTGCATTAACTAACAGGCTGTACAGTAAGCCTCCAGGGTAGACACTGCATTAACTAACAGGCTGTACAGTAAGCCTCCAGGGTAGACACTGCATTAACTAACAGGCTGTACAGTAAGCCCCCAGGGTAGACACTGCATTAACTAACATGCTGTACAGTAAGCCTCCAGGGTAGACACTGCATTAACTAACAGGCTGTACAGTAAGCACCCAGGGTAGACACTGTATTAACTAACAGGCTGTACAGTAAGCCTCAATGGTAGACACTGCATTAACTAACAGGCTGTACAGTAAGCACCCAAGGTAGACACTGCATTAACAGGCTGTACAGTAAGCCTCCATGGTAGACACTGCATTAACTAACAGGCTGTACAGTAAGCCTCCAGGGTAGACACTGCATTAACTAACAGGCTGTACAGTAAGCCTCCAGGGTAGACACTGCATTAACTAACAGGCTGTACAGTAAGCCCCCAGGGCAGACGATGCATTAACTAACAGGCTGTACAGTAAGCCCCCAGGTCAGACACTGCATTAACTAACAGGCTGTACAGTAAGACTCCATGGTAGACACTAAATTAACTAACAGCCTGTACAGTAAGCCCCCAGAGTAGACGATGCATTAACTAACAGGCTGTACAGTAAGCCCCCAGGGTAGACACTGCATTAACTAACAGGCTGTACAGTAAGCCTCCAGAGTAGACGATGCATTAACTAACAGGCTGTACAGTAAGCCTCCATGGTAGACACTGCATTAACTAACAGGCTGTACAGTAAGCCTCCAGGGTAGACACTGCATTAACTAACAGGCTGTACAGTAAGCACCCAAGGTAGACACTGCATTAACTAACAGGCTGTACAGTAAGCCCCCAGGGTAGACACTGCATTAACTAACAGGCTGTACAGTAAGCACCCAAGGTAGACACTGCATTAACTAACAGGCTGTACAGTAAGCACCCAGGGTAGACACTGCATTAACTAACAGGTTGTACAGTAAGCCTCCAGGGTAGACACTGCATTAACTAACAGGCTGTACAGTAAGCACCCAGGGCAGACGATGCATTAACTAACAGGCTGTACAGTAAGCCCCCAGGTCAGACACTGCATTAACTAACAGGCTGTACAGTAAGACTCCATGGTAGACACTAAATTAACTAACAGCCTGTACAGTAAGCCCCCAGAGTAGACGATGCATTAACTAACAGGCTGTACAGTAAGCCCCCAGGGTAGACACTGCATTAACTAACAGGCTGTACAGTAAGCCTCCAGAGTAGACGATGCATTAACTAACAGGCTGTACAGTAAGCCTCCAGGGTAGACACTGCATTAACTAACAGGCCGTACAGTAAGCCTCCAGGGTAGACACTGCATTAACTAACAGGCTGTACAGTAAGCCCCCAGGGTAGACACTGCATTAACTAACAGGCTGTACAGTAAGCCTCCAGGGTAGACACTGCATTAACTAACAGGCTGTACAGTAAGCCCCCAGGGTAGACACTGCATTAACTAACAGGCTGTACAGTAAGCCTCCAGGGTAGACACTGCATTAACTAACAGGCTGTACAGTAAGCCTCCAGGGTAGACACTGCATTAACTAACAGGTTGTACAGTAAGCCCCCAGGGTAGACACTGCATTAACTAACAGGCTGTACAGTAAGCCCCCAGGGTAGACACTGCATTAACTAACAGGCTGTACAGTAAGCCTCCAGGGTAGACACTGCATTAACCAACAGGCTGTACCCTAAGCACCCAGGGTAGACACGGCTTTAACCAACAGGCTGTACCCTAAGCACCCAGGGCAGACGATGCATTAACTAACAGGCTGTACAGTAAGCCCCCAGGGTAGACACGGCTTTAACCAACAGGCTGTACCCTAAGCACCCAGGGCAGACGATGCATTAACTAACAGGCTGTACAGTAAGCCCCCAGGGTAGACACTGCATTTACCAATAGCTATGTCAACATCTCCTCAGTAAAATGGGTAGAGGATTGTTTGGGATTAAATTGAAATCAAGTTAAACCAGCTTCACGCTAATATGACTTGCATGTATTTTCTCCCTTTTGTCATATTGAAGCCAACTTCTTAGGAACAGTTTCCCCTGGGGATGTTTTATAAGGCTCTGAAATGAGAGCCTCATTGTTTGACTGCATTTGTTTTATTTTATTTTTTTGGTGGTATGCTTATGAGGCATTTTTGGTATTGAATGAATTAGTTTTGTCGATGAATGATTTTGAAATGGACAAATGTTCACATTGTGATTCATCGTTGGATTGGCTAGCTTTTCAGTTATGATTACAGTTTAGAGTCAAGACGTGTCTTTTGATCAGTCTCACTACAACTAACTTACATGTTGCATTCAAACATGGGAAAGAAGAGCAGGTCTCAGGATTTGATGTCTTGAAATAACCTTCCAAAAAGAAAAGCTTGAAATTACAAATAAGAGCTTGCTGCCTATTTATTTCAGCTGGAATCTTTCGAGCTCGGTCATGAAATAACAATGCACTTCCGCCAATGAGCATTTGCATACATTACATTGGAACTAGTTGACATTATTACAGTAATTAGTTAGTGTTCTAAAAGTAAGTGGGGCATGCAGTGGAAGAGTGACAGGCTTTGTGTGCGGCAGTCTTTCAGTGGAACACTGAATGGATGAATGGCTGGCATTTCTGACACTCAATAGCTACGCCTCTGTATAATTAGACTGGCTTCATTTAGCTAATGCCATTGTTGTCCTTGGAGCTAAGCTCCTTGTGAGAAGCTCTTATGACTGAATGGACCAGTAGGTTGGGGGGGGGGGGGGTCGATAGTTACATATCGCAATTATTATTTTGGACAATATTTTCATCCTATAGCTTGTTCTCCATCTTCTTTTTATAGAGCCAACATGTTATCAGCACTTATTTCCATGAATTATCCAAATATATTTTCTCCTGCTCTCTTTTGTCTCTCTGCAGCAGACATACACTGAGTGTACAAAACATTAAGAACACCTGCTCTATCCATGAGACTGACCAAGTGAATACAGGTGAAAGCTGTTGTTCCTTCTTGATGTCACCTGCTAAATCTACTTCAATCAGTGTAGATGAAGGGGAGGAGACAGGTTAAAGAAGTGTTTTTAAGCCTTGAGACAATTGAAACATGGATTGTGGCATTACGTTACAGTCTTAATCTAAAATGGATTTAGTTGATGAGGGGAAAAAGACATCTACAGTGCATTCGGAAAGTATTCAGACCCCTTCCCTTTCTTCACCTTTTGTTACGTTACAGCTTTAGTCTAAAATGTATTAAATTAATGTTTTTCCTCCTCAATCTTCACACAATACCCTATTTGTAGAGTTTCTCCCATTCTTCTATGCATATCCTCAAGCTCTGTCAGGTTGGATGGGGAGCGATGCTGCACAGCAATTTCAGGTCTCTTCAGAGATGTTAGATCTGGTTCAAGTCCGGGCTCTGGCTGGGCCACTCAAGGACATTCAGAGACTTGTCCCGAAGCCACTCCGGCGTTGTCTTGGCTGTGTGCTTAGGGTTGTTGTCTGGTTGGAAGGTGATCCTTCGCCCCTGTCTGAGGTCCTGAGCGCGCTGTACTTTGCTCCGTTCATCTTTCCCTCGATCCTGACTAGTCTCCCAGTCCCTGCCGCTGAAAAACATCCCCATTGCATGATACTGCCACCACCATGTTTCACCGTATGGATGGTGGCAGGTTTCCTCCAGATGTGACGCTTGGCATTCAGACCAAAGAGTTCAATCTTGGTTTCATCAGACCAGATAATCTTGATTCTGAGAGTCCTTAAGGTGCCTTTTGGCAAACTCCAAGTGGGCTGTCATGTGCCTTTTTACTAAGGAGTGGCTTCCGTCTGGGCACTCTACCATAAAGGCCTGATTGGTGGAGTGATGCAGAGATGGTTGTCCTTCTGGAAGGTTTTCCCATCTCCACAGAGGAACTTTGGAGCTCTGTCAGACTGACCATCGGGTTCTTGGTCACCTCTCTGACCAAGGCCCTTCTCCCACGATAGCTCAGTTTGCCTGGCTAACCAGCTCTAGGAAGAGTCTTGGTGGTTCCAAACTTCTTCCATTTAAGAATGATGGAGGCCACTGTGTTCTTGGGGACGTTCAATGCTCCAGAAATGTTTTGGTTACCCTTCCCCAAATCTGTGCCTCGACACAATCCTGTCTCGGAGCTCTACAGACAATTCCTTCGACTTCATCCCTTGGTTTTTGCCTTGGACATTATGTAGACCGGCGTGTGCTTTTCTAAATCAAATCACATTTTATTGGTCACATACCCATGGTTAGCAGATGCGAGTGTAGCAAAATGCTTGTGATTCTAGTTCCGACAGTGCAGTAATATCTAAAAAGTAATCTAACAATTTCCCAATAGCTACCTAATACACACAAATCTAAAGGGGTGAATGAGAATATGTACAAATAAATATATGGATGAGCGATGGCCGAGCGGCATAGGCAAGGTGCAATAGATGGTATAAAATACAGTATATACTGTACATATGATATGAGTAATGTAATATATGTAAACATTATTATCGTGGCATTATTTAAAGTGGCATTGTTTAAAGTGACTAGTGATCCATTTATTAAAGTGGCCAGTGACTGGGTCTTAATGTAGGCAGCAGCCTCTCTGAGTTAGTGATTGCTGTTTATCAGATTGATGGCCTTGAGATAGAAGCTGGTTTGTCAGTCTCTCGGTCCCAGCTTTGATGCACTTGCACTGACCTCGTCTTCTGGATGGTAGCGGTGTGAACAGGCAGTGGCTCGGGTGGTTGTTGTCCTTGATGATCTCTTTGGCCTTCCTGTGACATCGGGTGCTGTATGTGTCATGGAGGTCAGGTAGTTTGCCCCCGGTGATGCGTTGTGCAGACCGCACCACCCTCTGGAGAGCCTGGTCGGTTGCATGCGGCGCAGTTGCTTACCAGGCTGATACAGCCTGACATGATGGTCTCGATTGTTCATCTGTAAAAGTTTCAGGGTTTTGGGTGACAAGCCAAATTTCTTAAGCCTCCTGATGTTGAAGAGGCGCTGTTGCGCATTCTTCACCATACTGTCTGTGTAGGTGGACCATTTCAGTTTGTCTGTTATGTACGCCGAGGAACTTAACTTTCCACCTTCTCCACTGCTGTCCTTTCGATGTGGATAGGGGGGTGCTCCCTCTGCTGTTTCCTGAAGTCCACGATCATCTTATTTTGTTGACGTTGAGTGAGAGGTTGTTTTCCTGACACCATACTCCGAGGGCCCTCACCTCCTCCCTGTAGGCTGTCTCATTATTGTTGTTAATCAAGCCGACTACTGTTGTGTCGTCTGCAAACTTGATGATTGAGTTGGAGGCGTGCATGGCCACACAGTTATGGGTGAACAGGGAGTACATGAGGGGGCTGAGCACGCACCCTTGTGGGGCCCCAGCGTTGAGGGTCAGCGAAGTGGAGATGTTGTTTCCTACCTTCACCACCTGGGGGTGGCCCATCAAAGTCCAGGACCCAATTGCACAGGGTGGGGTTGAGACCCAGGGCCTCCAGCTTGTTGATGAGCTTGGAGGGTACTATGGTGTTGAATGCTGAACAGTGGTCAATGAACAGCATTCTTACATAGGTATCCCTCTTGTCCTGATGGGAGTGTGCAGTGTGATGGCGATTGCATCGTCTGTGGACCTGTTGGGGCGGTATGCCAATTGAAGTGGGTCTATGGTGGGCGGTAAGGTGGAGGTGATATGATCCTTGACTAGTCTCTCAAAGGACTTCATGATGACAGAAGTGAGTGCTACAGGGCGATAGTCATTTAGTTCAGTTATCTTTGCTTTCTTGGGTACAGGAACAATGGTGGCCATCTTGAAGCATGTGGGGACAGCAGACTGGGATAGGGAGTGATTGAATATGACCGTAAACACACCAGCCAGCTGGTCTGCGCATGCTCTGAGGACGTGGCTAGGTATGCCATCTGGGCCAGCAGCCTTGCGAGGGTTAACAAGTTTAAATGTAGAAGAAGAGAAGGAGAAGGGGCGGGCACAGTCCTTGTTAGCGGGCCACAAAGGTGGCACTGTATTTTCCTCAAGCGTGCAAAGAAGGTGTTTAGTTTGTCTGGAAGCGTGATGTCCGTGACTTGGCTGGTTTTCTTTGAATAGTCCATGATTTTCTGTAGATCCTGCCATATACTTCTCGTGTCTGAGCCGTTGAATTGCGACTCCACTTTGTCCCTGTACCGGCATTTTGCTTGTTTGATTGCCTTGCGGAGGGAATAACTACACTGTTTATATTCAGCCATATTCCCAGACCTCTTTCCATGGTTAAATGAGGTGGTTTGCGCTTTCAGTTGTGCGCGAATTCCGCCACCCATCCACGGTTTCTGGTTAGGGTAGGTTTTAATAGTCACAGTGGGTACAACATCTCAATGCACTTTTTTATAAACTCACTCACCGAGTCAGCGTGTAGATCGATGTTGTTCTCTGAGGCTGACGGGAACATATCCCAGTCTGCGTGATCAAAACAGTATTGACGTGTGGATTCTGATTGGTCAGACCAGCGTTGAATGGTTCTAGTCACTGGTACATCCTGTTTGAGTTTCTGCCTATAAGGTAGGAGCAAGATGGCGTCGTGGTCAGATTTGCCCAAGGGAGGGTGGGGAGCGCTTTATGTATCGCGGAAGTTAGAGTAGCAGTGATCAAGTGTATTACCCCTGCGCGTAGTGCAATCAATATGCTGGTAGAATTTAGGTAGCCTTGTTCTCAAATTTACTTTGTTAAAATCCCCAGCTACAATAAATGCAACCTCGGGATATATGGTTTCCAGTTTACATAGACTCCAGTGAAGTTCCTTGAGGGCCATCTTTGTGTCTCCTTGAGGGGGAATGTACACAGCTGTGACAATAACTGACACGAATTCTCTTGGGAGGTAAAATGGCCGGCACTTGATTGCAAGGAATTCTAGATTGGGTGAGCAGAAGGACTTGAGTTTCTGTATGTTGTTATGATTACATCATGAGTCGTTCATCATGAAGCTTACACCCCCGCCCTTCCTCTTCCCAGAGAGGTGTTTATCTCTGTCGGCGCGATGCATGGAGTAGCCCGGTGGCTGAACCGATTCCGACAACATATCCCGAGAGAGCCATGTTTCCATGAAACAGAGAATGCTACAATATTTGATGTCTCTCTGGAAGGCAACCCTTGCTCGAATTTTATCTACCTTGTTGTCAAGAGACTCGATATTGGCGAGTAGTATACTCGGGAGCGGTGTGCGATGTGCACGTCTACGGAGCCTGACCAGGAGGCCGCTCCGTCTGCCACTTTTGCGGCGCCTTTGTTTTGTGTCGGCTTCTGGGATTAGATCCATTGTCCTGGGTGGTGATTCAAACAGAGGATCCGCTTCGGAAAAGTCGTATTCCTGGTCGTAGTATTGGTAAGTTGACGTTGCTCTTATATCCAATAGTTCTTCCCGGCTGTAATAATGTATGTAATGTGAGTAATAATACATCAAAAAACGAAATGCTGCATAGTTTCCTAAGGACTCGAAGCAAAGCGACCATCTCTGTCGGCGCCATCTTGTAAATGATGTCCAATCAATTGAATTTACCACAGGTGGAGTCCAATCAAGTTGTAGAAACATCTCAAGTATGGTCATTGGAAACAGGATGCACCTGAGCTCAATTTCGAGTCTCATAGCAAAGGGTCTGAATACTTATGTAAATAAGGTATTTTAGTTTTTTATTTTGAATAAATGTGCAAACATTTCTAAATTCCACTTTTTGCTAAGTCATTATGGGGTATTGTGTGTAGATTGAGGGAAAACATTTAATTTAATCAATTTTAGAATAAGGCTGTAACGTAACAAAATGTAGAAACGGGGAAGGGGTCTGAGAATGCACTGTATTTCCCATGTGCATCAAGTATTGTCCACCACCCAAAGGACATCCAGCCAACTTGACACAACCATGGGAAGCACTGGATTCAACATCAGCCAGCGTCCCTGTGGAACACTTTCAACACCTTGTAGAGTCCATGCCCCCAACGAATTGAGGCTGTTCTGTGTCAAAAAGGGGGGGGGGGGTGTTATCACATCGTGAGGTCCCAGCCCTACCTGTAGATATCTGGAAGCCACCATGGGAATTGACAAAGTACACATGTTAGGCTACTTACTAGTGGCTTGTGACCTTTCAATCAAAGTTATCAACTTCTCAGTGTGTTTGTGTGGTTTCGTATACAGCATGTACCTGTCAAAGATCCTTAATCTGTTCTCGATGTTCAAAGATCAGTGTAAAACTCTTCATTGTGCACTGTCACTCATGAATATGCATGAATTGCAGTCAAGTCGTAATGGAGGAAACTTATACACAAATGTCTACGCACCGACATAGCTCCTAGAACGATTTTAATACAGTAGGCTGTGATCTTTAAACTGGAAATGGCTTCCTAAATCCTTAAAAGCACCATATAATTAATATATGATCGGTGAGTAGTTTTATTACTCCTTATATTGCCACTATGTAGCTAGTCACCTTGTCAAGTTCAGGGGTTTTATTACAACTTTAATGGATTATGATGAGTACAATTGTGATTAATGTTTTCTCGCTCTCCCACAGCCCACTGTTGATTTTACCATCAGGGGGAGGCTGTATTTCCCTTTTGAGCAGCTACAGGAGTACATATGATTGGTAAATTGAGTTCACCGCTGAGATTGAATGCAGTGACCCCCATCGAACTCAAACAGTGTAATGGTTTCTTAAGCACACGCCATATATTTTGGAGCAGGACCGGAGGCGGAGGCGGCGGCATGGACAGTAGGTCTGTCTGCAGAGACGAGAGCTGTGGCTATGGAATGCAAAGATGAGAATCGGATGGTTTAGAGGCTCTGCCTTCACTGTTGAAAGTGCTTCTCTGGGCTCTCTAATTATACTCATCATAATCCATTGAAGTTGCAATAGAAACCCTGAATTTCATGAGCTAGCCGCATAGTGGCAATATAGGTCTATGTGCCTTTTTTCTACAAGGGTTGATTATTTTTATTGTGTAATCTGCCACAACAATGGGTTCACAATTCAGTAGGGACTTTCCAACAATAGGTTGTCTGTAGTGTACAGTATGTGGCTGTGTGATTGGCGTTTTTACTAATTCCAATCGGTCTCCTTCATGTTAACGCATCTGACAAATGTCGACACTTGTCCGCCTTCATTCCTAGGGGTGAGTGACAGATCACAGCATGTATGTGAAGAGGTGTGCAGCCCGGAACGGGGGAAAGAGACGGAGGGAGGAAATGGGCCACATTATCCATAATCCAGTCACAGCTGTCTTGAGTTTGGTGATACCTCTTCCGCAGTTTCCCTCTAATAGCTCGATTTTTCATGGCGGAAAACACCCTGCCACCACCGACATGATGTATGACAACGTCTCTGTTTTCACCCCCAACCTCCCGTCGCGCTGTTCCTGATCCCTTTTTCACTACAACCCCATGTCTCACATCTCTCTCTCTCTCGCTTCCTCGCTCTCTCTCTAACTCTCACACTTTTCTCACACCTCTCTCTTTCTCTCACATCTCTCTCACATCTCTCTTTCTCGCTCTCTCACACTTTTCTCACACCTCTCTCTCACACACTTTTCTCACACCTCGCTCGCTCGCTCTCGCTCTCTCTCAATCTTTTGCTTCTAGTTTGACAAAGCATATGCCTACAGCATCTGCCACATGTTTGGGAAGGAAGGCAAGTGCACAGACTACACCCCCTACAGTTGCATGAAGGTGATTTTGTCAAACCCACCCAGCCAAGGCGACCAGCACGGTGAGGCATGGGCCTGGAGACGTGCTGCTTGAAAAGGGTTATGTTTGCATGCAATAGAGTTTTCCTATGAACCCAGTCATAGCAAATGCAAGGCAGTGTTTTGATTTCAATGTCTAATAATTTGATGCATGCAAAAATACTATTGTCCTGGCATAGGAACTGGTCCCTCTGTTACGATGTTCATCTGACACAAACCAATGTGGTTCATGTTATTGATAATATTATTTTAGCAGGTCTTGTGAATCTGCCATTCCCTCAGTTGTAATTTCTCTCTCTCTCCCCCTGTCCAACACCCACCCCCTCTATCTCCCTATCCCGTCTCACTCTATGACATGGTGGTTGCAGGGTGTCCATTCCGACGCAGTGACCCAGAGCTGCTGAAGCAGAAGCTGCGGTCTTATAAGGTCTCACCCAGCGACATCAGTCAGGTAGGTTTGGCCCAGAACACAACACCCTCTCAAACCTCTGTTGTTAACCCATGACACAATGCAACATCAGCTCACTGCAGTTGTCACTAATATGTTCAGACAATCCCATCGACATGATTTACTTTGTATTAATGAATCTAATTTAACCTGGTGGTCTTATTGACATTTAGATATAGATATAAACTCAGCAAATAAAGAAACGTCCTCTCACTGTCAACTGTGTTTATTTTCAGCAAACTTAACATGTGTAAATATTTGTATGAACATAACAAGATTCAACAACTGAGACATAAACTGAACAAGTTCCACAGACATGTGACTAATAGAAATGGAATAATGTGTCCCTGAACAAAGGGGGGTAAAAATCAAAAGTAACAGTCAGTATCTCATCCTCATGGACTGCACCAGATTTGCCAGTTCTTGCTGTGAGATGTTACCCCACTCTTCCACCAAGGCACCTGCAAGTTCCCGGACATTTTTGGGAGGAATGGCCCTAGCCCTCACCCTCTGATCCAACAGGTCCCAGGCGTGCTCAATGGGATTGAGATCCGGGCTCTTCGCTGGCCATGGCAGAACACTGACATTCCTGTCTTGCAGGAAATCAAGCACAGAATGAGCAGTATGGCTGGTGGCATTGTCATGCTGGAGGGTCATGTCAGGATGAGCCTGCAGGAAGGGTACCACATGAGGGAGGAGGATGTCTTCCCTGTAACGCACAGTGTTGAGATTGCCTGCAATGACAACAAGCTCAGTCCGATGATGCTGTGACACACCGCCCCAGACCATGACTGACCCTCCACCTCCAAATCGATCCCGCTCCAGAGTACAGGCCTCGGTGTAACGCTCATTCCTTCGACGATAAACGCGAATCCGACCATCAACTCTGGTGAGACAAAACCGCGACTCGTCAGTGAAGAGCACTTTTTGCTAGTCCTGTCTGGTCCAGCGACGGTGGGTTTGTGCCCATAGGCGACGTTGTTGCCGGTGATGTCTTTTTCTTAGGTCTTGGCTGATTTATTTTGATTTCCCCATGATGTCAAGCAAAGAGGCACTGCGTTTGAAGGTAGGCCTTGAAATACATCCACAGATACACCTCCAATTGACTCAAATGATGTCAATTAGCCTATCAGAGGCTTCTATAGCCAAGACATCATTTTCTGGAATTTTCCAAGCTGTTTATAGGCACAGTCAACTTAGTGTATGTAAACTTCTGACCCACTGGAATTGTGATACGGTGAAATCTGTCTGTAAACAATTGTTGGAAAAATTACTACAAAGTAGATGTCCTAACCGACTTGCCAAAACTATAGTTTGTTAACAAGAAATGTGTGTAGTGGTTGAAAAACGAGTTTCAATGACTCCAACCTAAGACTATGTAAACTTCCGACTTCAACTGTATATATATTGATATGTATATATATACAGTGGGAGAACAAGTATTTGATACACTGCCGATTTTGCAGGTTTTCCTACTTACAAAGCATGTAGAGGTCTGTACTTTTTATCATAGGTACACTTCAACTGTGAGAGATGGAATCTAAAACAAAAATCCAGAAAATCACATTGTATGATTTTTAAGTAATTAATTTGCATTTTATTGCATGACATAAGTATTTGATCACCTACCAACCAGTAAGAATTCCGGCTCTCACAGACCTGTTAGTTTTTCTTTGAGAAGCCCTCCTGTTCTCCACTCATTACCTGTATTAACTCCACCTGTTTGAACTCGTTACCTGTATAAAAGACACCTGTCCACACACTCAATCAAACAGACTCCAACCTCTCCACAATGGCCAAGACCAGAGAGCTGTGTAAGGACATCAGGGATAAAATTGTAGACCTGCACAAGGCTGGGATGGGCTACAGGACAATAGAAAAACAGCTTGGTGAGAAGGCAACAACTGTTGGCGCAATTATTAGAAAATGGAAGACGTTCAAGATGACGGTCAATCACCCTCGGTCTGGGGCTCCATGCAAGATCTCACCTCGTGGGGCATCAATGATCATGAAGAAGGTGAGGGATCAGCCCAGAACTACACGGCAGGACCTGGTCAATGACCTGAAGAGAGCTGGGACCACAATCTCAAAGAAAACCATTAGTAACACACCACGCCGTTATGGATTAAAATCCTGCAGTGCACGCAAGGTCCCCCTGCTCAAGCCAGTGCATGTCCAGGCCCGTCTGAAGTTTGCCAATGACCATCTGGATGATCCAGAGGAGGAATGGGAGAAGGTCATGTGGTCTGATGAGACAAAAATAGAGCTTTTTGGTCTAAACTCCACTCGCCGTGTTTGGAGGAAGAAGAAGGATGAGTACAACCCCAAGAACACCATCCCAACCGTGAAGCATGGAGGTGGAAACATCATTCTTTGGGGATGCTTTTCTGCAAAGGGGACAGGACGACTGCACTGTATTGAGGGAAGGATGGATTTGGCCATGTATCGCGAGATCTTGGCCAACAACCTCCTTCCCTCAGTAAGAGCATTGAAGATGGGTCGTGGCTGGGTCTTCCAGCATGACAACGACCCGAAACACACAGCCAGGGCAACTAAGGAGTGGCTCCGTAAGAAGCATTTCAAGGTCCTGGAGTGGCCTAGACAGTCTCCAGACCTGAACCCAATAGAAAATCTTTGGAGGGAGCTGAAAGTCCGTATTGCCCAGCGACAGCCCCGAAACCTGAAGGATCTGGAGAAGGTCTGTATGGAGGAGTGGGCCAAAATCCCTGCTGCAGTGTGTGCAAACCTGGTCAAGAACTACAGGAAACGTATGAACTCTGTAATTGCAAACAAAGGTTTCTGTACCAAATATTAAGTTCTGCTTTTCTGATGTATCAAATACTTATGTCATGCAATAAAATGCAAATTAAATACTTAAAAATTATACAATGTGATTTTCTGGATTTTTGTTTTAGATTCTGTCTCTCACAGTTGAAGTGTACCTATGATAAAAATGACAGACCTCTACATGCTTTGTAAGTAGGAAAACCTGCAAAATCGGCGGTGTATCAAATACTTGTTCTCCCCACTGTATATATATATATATAGAGAGAGAGAGATCAATAATAATAGACCAGTCCTAGATGGCAAAAAACAAACACACATTACGGACATAACGTGAACACTATAGTGTCACCAAAACTGAGGCTTACAAAAGTCTGACTCAAGTTGCTCCACATGACAATACCAGAAAAATGGAAAGGAAGAACATTTCATTCTCTAAAAGTTAGGTGTACTATAGATTAGAATATGTATTCTGTACAGCACAAAATGTAGATTGTCATCACACTTTCTACAAGGTTGACTGATTTGTATTACAGTAGGGAAAGTGAGGAATTAATTACTTTTTCCCAGATCTTAGTAAAACAATACAGTTTTAATTTTTATGCACCAGAAGCTGTTATCTGTTAACCATATTTTATCAAGTGTTTATTTAATACAGGTTTAACCAATTTTCTGAAATCAAATTAGTTTCAGTTGACTTCAGATGCAATTTTCCTCAGGGATTGTTAGCCTCGTCAGTTGTGTTTGGGTAGTTTTAGCATTGATATCCTGTGTGCAGTTGAAACCTACAGTGCTCCAGCTTAGAGCCCAGCTTTTATATATGAGCAGCTCAGCTTAGTGAGATTACAGCTTTGACCGCCTCAGCATTCGTGTCTTTTAAAATGAATCGGGGCATATTTTCAACTGCACTTTTTTAAGCACTTTCGATGTGTTCTCTCAACACATTAAACTGGGTTCAATGGTGCATGTAATGAAATAAAGTTGTAAGGCCTTGCTGTTACGTTCTCATGGAGTTATGGACCTTTAGGATGTTAATTTAATTCATGGTCCCCTTTTAATTGGGCCATGAAGTTCACTGTTTAAAGTCTGGTATGAAGAACATATACACGCAGCCTAACATCCCACAGTATACTCGAGAAATATAATGTTTCAAAGTCATTTTGAAGTGTCCTGATGGGCAATGACATCTAGCAAAGGTTTCAAAAAGAAGAAAGTGTTTTTTTGTGGTAATGTTTTCCTATTCTACCTTGACTAACACAATGCAGTATGGGAGAGCAACCTGAATTGGCAATATATTTTAATTAGAGTCTAGTAATCATGTTATTGTGTATTCTCTGTGGAGATCTAATATAGCATGGTATAATACAGGATCAGTAATGGTAAGTCTAACTCTACTACTTCATGTATTAAAAGTGCAGGATTTCTCCTTTTAATAGTGCTTTTAATATGGCTCCCAAGTGGCTCAGCGGTCTAAGGCACTGCATCTCAGTGCAAGAGGCGTCACTATAGTCCCTGGTTTGAATCCAGGCTGTATCACATCTGGCAGTGATTGGGAGTCCCATAGGGAGGCGCACAATAGGCCATCATTGTAAATAATAATTTGTTCTTAGCTGACTTGCCTAGTAAAATAAAGGATAAAATAGTTGTAGGCTATATTTTTTCTTTGTTACATTTCTTTACTGAAAAATGCGACCATATAAAACAATAATTTATACACCCATTTCACTTATATATTCCACACATTATTTCACAACAAAAGACCAGTCTAGACTTGAAATTGAGGGTTTGTATACAGCTCCTAGACATGTCTTTAGTGCATGTCTTTTTTAGACTGTTGGAGGTCAATTCTGCATCTGTGAATGTTTTGAGTACTCTACTTTTAAGCATTCAACACAGTCCATTCTTAGCACTGGTAAAAGTAGCCTTTTCATACCCAGATATTTCTATGTCTACAAATCCATAGAAAAATAATCTAGTTCTATGTACAAATAATAATTTGCGTACCAAGCAATCTGTTGAGGGCTAGGGAAGGACTAGAGGACAGTGTGCTAGTTTAGGTGAACAGACAACCCAAGGAGAGCTCATCTCTCTTCAAATGAAATGAATCAATTCTCCCATGTCCCCCTCAGCAACCCCCTATAGAATCTCCCTCCCTGGTACGAGTAAGTACTCTACGGTGAGCAGAGGACTCACTGACACTGTTTGTGGTTCGGCCCAGGAGGCCAATGCATGCACCATAGAGGCCCCTGAGCAGAGAGACAGGCTATGTAGGCAGCATTATTAAATGTGAGAGACTGAATCCAATGTGAGAGAAATCATTGGGAAGTGATTAATATGCATAACGTCGGCCCTCAGTCAACCGGTCTCCCTGGCGCTGCCCAAACAGACACTGCAGACCTCAGAGGCCAGACTCGCCAGACACCGACGTGACATTGCCCGCAATAAGAATGTAAGCTAACCGGTTTGTCCTTCAGAATGGCAGTCATTGGTAAAGTGGAACATTGGCGTTTAATCTCTCCTTAACCTCTTAAAGTCTAAGGAGTGGGAGGGTTCTAAGCTGACATATGGAATTGTTTTAAGATGGTCATACCATAGATCATTTACTATAACACAAATATTCAATCAAATATTGAATTTGGCCTTTACTACTATAGCCCATGGAAACGCATTGAATAACACATTCATAAATGGCAAAAAAGACAGTCAAAAAATAAAGTCAACTGTCTGTCCTGTATATATAGATGACAAAGCAAAATGACAAAGCAAAAACAGTGCCTTCGGAAAGTATTCAGACCCCTTCACTTTTTCCAATTTGTTTTAGGTTACAGCCTTATTCTAAAATGTATTCAATATTTTTTTCCCCTCATCAATCGACACACAATACCCCATAATAACAAAGTCTTCTTGGGTATGACGCTACAAGCTTGGCACACCTGTATTCCCCCATTATTCTCTGCAGATCCTCTCAAGCTCTGTCAGGTTGGATGGGTATTGATGCTGCACGGCTATTTTCAGGTCTCTCCAGAGATGTTCGATTGGGTTCAAGTCCGGGCTCTTGCTGGGCCACTCAAGGACATTCGGAGACTGTGTTGTCTTTGCTGTATGCTTAGGGCCATTGTCCTGTTGGAAGGTGAACATTTGCTTGAGTCTGAGGTCTGGAGCAAGTTTTCATCAAGGATCTCTCTGTACTTTGCTCCGTTCATCTTTGACTCGATCCCGACTAGTCTCCCAGTCCCTGCCGCTGAAAAACATCCCCACATCATGATGCTGCCACCACCATGCTTCACCATAGGGATGGTGCCAGGTTTCCTCCAGACATGACGCTTTGCGTTCAGGCCAAAGAGTTCAATCTTGGTTTCATCAGACTAGAGAATCTTGTTTCTCATGGTCTGAGAGTCTTTAGGTGCCTTTTGGCGAACTCCAAGCGGACTGACATGTGCTTTTTACTGAGGGGTGGCTTCCGTCTGGTCACTCTATCATAAAGGCCTGATTGGTGGAGTGCTGCAGAGATGGTTGTCCTTCCATCTTCACAAAGGAACTCTAGAGCTCTGTCAGAGTGACCATAGGGTTCTTGGTCACCTCCCTGACCAAGCCCCTTCTCCCCTGATTGCTCAGTTTGGCCGGGCTGCCAGCTTTAGGAAGAGTCTTGGTGGTTCCAAACTTCTTCCACTTAAGAATGATGGAGGCCACTGTGTTCTTGGGGACCTTCAATGTTTGAATTTGTTTACTGTGTAAATTGACTGAGATTTTTTTTTTTACCCTGCTCCAGATCTGTTCCTCCACGCAATCCTGTCTCGGAGCTCTACGGACAATTCCTTCAACCTCATGGCTTAGTTTTTGCTTTGACATGCACTGTCAACTGTGGGACATTAAATAGACAACTCTGTGCCTTTCCAAATTAAGTACCACAGGTGGACTCCATTTAAGTTGCAGAAACATCTCAACGATGCTCAATGGAAACAGGATGCACCTGAGCTCAATTTTGAGTCTCATAGCAAAGGGTCTGAATACTTACGTCAATAAGGTATTTCTGTTTTCTATTTGTTATAAATTTGCAAAAAAAAAAAATGTTTTTACTTTCTCATTATGGGGTATTTTGTGTAGATTGCTGAGGAATTATTTGTATTTAATCCATTTTAGAATAAGGCTGTAACGTAACAGAATGTGTAATAAGTCAAGGGTTTCTGAATGATGTCTGAAGGCACGTCTATATACAGTACCAGTCAAAAGTTTGGACACACCTACCCATTCAAGGGTTTTTCTTTTTTTAAACTATTTTCTACAACTATGAAATAACACATACGGAATCATGTAGTGACCAAAAAAAGTGTGAAACAAATCCAAATATATTTTAGGTTCTTCAAAGAAGACACCCTTTGCTTTGATGACTGCTTTGCACACTCTTGGCGTTCTCTCAACCAGCTTCACCTGGAATGCTTTTCCAACAGTCTTGAAGGAGTTTCCACATATACTGAGCACTTGTTGACTGCTTTTCCTTCCCTCTGCGGTCCAACTCATCCCAAACCATCTCAATTGGGTTGAGGTTGGGTGATTGTGGAGGCCAGGTCAGCTGATGCATAACTCCATCACTCTCCTTCTTGGACAAATATGCCTTACACAGCCTGGAGGTGTGTTGCGTCATTGTCCTGTTGAAAACAAATTATAGTCCCACTAAGTGCAAACCAGATGGGATGGCGTATCGCTGCAGAATGCTGTGGTAGCCATGCTGGTTAACTGTGCCTTGAATTCTAAATAAATCACAGACAGTGTCACCAGCAAAGCACCCCCACACCATCACACGTCCTCCTCCATTCTTCATGGTGGGAAACACATGCAGAGATCATCCGTTCACCTACTCTGCGTCGCACAAAGACATGGCGGTTTGAACCAAAAATCTCTAATTTGGACTCATCAGACAAAAGGACAGATTTTCACTGGTCTAATGTCCATTGCTCATGTTTCTTGGCCCAAGCAAGTCTCTTCTTATTATTGGTGTCCTTTAGTAGTGGTTTCTTTGCAACAATTCAACCATGATTCGCTGATTCACACGGTCTTCTCTGAACAGTTGATATTGAGATGTGTCTGTTACTTGAACTCTGTGAAGCATTTATTTGGGCAGCAATCTGAGGCTGTTAACTCTAATGAACTTGTCCTCTGCAGCAGAGGTAACACTGGGTCTTCCTTTCCTGTGGCAGTCCTCATGAGAGCCAGTTTCATCACAGGGCTTGATGGTTTTTGCGACTGCAATTGAAGAAACTTTCAAAGTTCTTAAAATGTTTCGCATTGACTGACCTTCATGTCTTCAAGTAATGATGGACTGTTGTTTCTCTTTGCTTATTTGAGCTGTTCTTCCCATAATATGGACTTGGTCTTTTACCAAATAGGGCTGTCTTCTGTATACCACCCCTACCGTGTCACATCACAACTGATTGGCTCAAACGCATTAAGAAGGAATGAAATTCCACAAATTAACTTTTAACAAGGTACACCTGTTAATTGAAATGCATTCCAGGTGACTACCTCATGAAGCTGGTTGAGAGAATGCCAAGTGTGTGCAAAGCTGTCATCAAGGCAAAGGGTGGCTATTTGAAGAATCTGTTGAACATTTTTTTGGTTACTACTTGATTCCATATGTGTTACTTCCTAGTTTTGATGGCTTCACTGTTATTCTACAATGTAGAAAATAGTAGAAATAAAGAAAAACCCTGGTTATGAGCAGGTGTGTCCAGACTTTTGACTGGTACTGTATGTGTGTATATATTCATATTTATTTTACACATATTTAACCCCTTTGTTTAGATAGGCACAAAACTACCTCCATAATTCCATTAATTAAGACCCCAAAAAAATCTCCCTAGCTAAACTGACGGATTTTGATGGCAAGTTTTTTTAATGTTACTTAGATTGATGCGCCGGTGCGTCCATAGACTAGCGGATTTTAAGATGTTTCTGAGAAACCAGGCCCTGGTCGATAGCTTAAGGAATAAAATAAAAAAAGATTGTTGGGATTTTGTGCTTCACATTATTGTAACACAAACCTTGTAAATCACTTATTTTTGTTTGATAATTTCAAGTTATCTCCCTCTTTTTATCTGTGCTGTATTTAAGTGTCATGGAAAGTATTATTTCCAGTAATACTTTGAGCCTCACGTTAATGCCATGCTGTGACGTTTCTCCATAATTAGCAAACGCAAAACATAAGAGCCTTAATACAAATGCTCCATCTATAATAGCTATTTTTATTATTTTTATTATAATTATCTTTAGTTTATTTGGTAAATATTTTCTTAACTCTATTTCTTGAACTGCATTGTTGGTTTAAAGGGCTTGTAGAAAGTAAGCATTTCACAGCAAGGTCTACACCTGTTGTATTTGGCGCATGTGACAAATAACATTTGATTTGATTTTGATTAGAATTATTCCTGCAACTGCTTATAGCGTCTAGCCAATGCTATTGCTTAACGTCAAATCCTCAACATTCCTGTTCTATACAAATAATAATTGAAGATCTCTTTATAACTCCCAACACCTCTCATCTCTGTTTTCGCTCTACTTTCCTTTCTTGTTTTCTGATCCTGGAGTTGATCGAGGGAATTCACTGACCTGCCAGAAGTACTCTGAGCTGTCACACAGTGTAAGGACGCCTTTCATTCGGGGACGGATGTAATTGGGGCGGCCTGCCCGCCTTTGTGAGGGCCTTGGGGAGGACCCTGCATCTCATGCATGAAGTCTCTGGAGGAGCACCAAACTCACATCCATCATTAGTCGTCATAGCCGTTTAAGTTGTATGGGTTTATTATGAGATTTTAGATTAATTTAGGCCTTAATGAGTATTTATTTGATCTAATGTATTTTAGTGGAGGACCTTTGGATCAGCAGTTTCAGTCACGTTCAAGGTTATTAATATCCCTATTTAAGACGGAGGATGTGAAAAAAAAGTGGAGCAACTTGTTTTCATTGTTCTTTATGTCTGTGCTGTTATGTACGTTGATCATAGCAATTTCTCTGACATACCGCTAAATCACGGGGTTTGGTAATGTGCTATTTTCGGGAAGCCATAAAAGCGGCAGTTTGGGAAGTTGGTCTATCAATACATGTTGACAATATTCGTCAGATTTTCCGTGCTGCTCTGTTTATTCTATTCAAATTGGACACTCTACAAACTGACAGAATCGAGAGAGTTGGTGTTTTAAGTGTTTCGGTGTGAAGGCAATAATCTAGAGATGTCAGTCAGGATTATTTCTTTATCACGTGCCCCTGTCCCTCAGCATTCAACGCAGTTTTAGTGCCAGAATCCTGGTGAGAATGTGGGAACGTAGCACCAAGATAGAAATATTGACTATCTGCTATGTGACAGTTTAATTTGAGTCTGAGAAGGAGAGAAGGGAGCGGTCTTTGATGTGATGTATTTGCCATCGCTCCGGTGCAAAGTTTATTCAGATGCAGTTAATATCCTCAATCACATTTCAATCTGATAACCCAGAGAGAGTACATGTATAAGACTTCATACCTTAATCCCCAATATGTTTTAATGGGACAGATTTCTGATCAATCTGATTCAATAAGGTTTTAGACTAGCTAGCCATTTTTTGTTACTTGAGAGTAAGTCACTATGAAAGTCGGTCTCGATGAAAGCCACTTCACTTCGTGAAGAGAGGACAGGCAAAGGACACTGTCTGTTGTGACCTAGCTACACCTGTGGGGGGGTCACATTGTTCCTGGTTACCAGCCTAAATTATTGTTATTGGCCTCCTACTCTATGTAACTTCTTTACAACAAAAGTTGTCTTACTTACTATCTATTCTAGATATATTGGTATTGTATCATAAATGTCCCTAAACTAGTCCACCATTGCAATTCATCGCTTTGCTACTAAGCTTAAGGGTTATGATTCATATTTGTGGGGATTGTTTCTCCTCTCATTTAGTGTTCTAATTTACTCAAATTGTCACGGAGAATGATTTCAATGCCTCTAAAGTGTTTTTCAGTGAATTCTGACTGACTCGTGAATTTATGAAATTTATGACTCATTTTTTGGTGCTGTCGTCCGAACTGCACGTTTGTGACATGAATATGCAAAGCATAGCTGTTTTGTGTGGGGGGTCTGGGCCATCCCCCAAATCTACAGCCACTCATCTCTAAGTCATCATGGGACACAAAGACGACCAACTCATTTCCCCCTTACCTGGGACTGGGAGAATTCAAACTCTGCCAAATGTCCTACCTGGTTCCAGATCTGTGGGTTTGTACAGATAGATCGCAGTCGTTCCTCCGTCCTTGGCAGCGTTTATTAAAGGTCAAAATAGAATACTTAAATTATTAAATATTTACACTGGTGATAAATCAAACAATAGAAAGAGTGATGAAATAGTGTCCAGTGGAGCACTCCGATATGCTTCACCTCGGATTAGGGGAGGGGGCGGAAGGGGCGGGGGCTGCAGCGAAATCATTCAAAGATTGATTTGTTTCTGATCTCTGTTTCTGATTGTTGCATGTTTATGCATTTTGTCATTTTTCACAGCCAGAAGGCCAAGTGCCATTTGCTGTAATGTGGTGAAACAGACAGATCAGGGTGTAAATGGAAATCTCTCTACTCAGCAACCTGTGGCTCTGAGATTTTTCCCCCATTCCTAAAAAAAATAAGTTTTTTAAAAGTTTGCTGGACAGACCGTGAACAGAGACAGGATAGTAAGCAGGAGAGATAATGTTTTTTTCTTAGATCAGTACTGAACTTGTTTATTTGATTCTTGTTTTTGTAAGAAGTCTATTTCCATCAAAGGGCTGCTGAGATATGTAGGCGTACCTACCCCCCCCCCCCCCCCCCCCATGCTTGTTCCAATACAGTCTAGTAGTTAGCTAGCATTTTCCTAGCTAGACAAAGGAATTGGACAATGATCAAGATGATGGCAGGAGAGAGACTAATCAGGGAGACTTCAAAGCCGGTGTGTTCCATCCCAATCACACAGCCAGGCTTGAAAGATGAGGGAGGAATTGCAGCATTTCACTACACCAGTACAATGAAAATTATAAAATAACTGAAGCTGAGTTTTTTTCTTTCTAACATGTCTGTCAAAGCTGACCATCGCTACTCTTTCTAGCTCATTAACATTTGAACCGGTATTCTTTTTACCTTCTGACACCTTACAAAACTTTTTTCTGTTTTGTGTTGTCAGATTGAGGACTCTGGGCTCTCGCTCAATCACCCCAGCCAATACTTCCAAGATGCCTGATATTGTCTTACTCATCCCTGATCACATTTCCCCACTATTATTTTAAACGAAGCTCCCATCCAATATATATTTTTTTACAAAGAGTAATACTTTTCTATACTTCTCTAAAACATTTTGTTTAGCTTCCGTTTTACCTCCACATGTATGTACAGTGGGCCGGCTGCGACAGAGCCTGGGCTCGAACCCAGAATCTCAGGTGGC